>NW_027509141.1:12530000-13000000 GCF_051911475.1 Siphateles boraxobius | reverse complement strand
GCCAGTATTCACCGACATCAGCGGGTTAATTTCGCTGATGTTGAGGGGATCGCAGAGCATGGGTATGTGTCGATGCCGCCCATTTGACGAGTCGTTTGCGAACTATCTCGTGTCTGGGCAGGCGTCGACACTGAGAGCTCCAACCCTGCCATCCAAACCGCTAAAGTCAACAGCACGTTTGAATGGCAGAGCATACACGACAGCGGTTCAGGCTGGTGCTTCCCTGCACACTATGGCGGTGCTGCAGGCATATCAGGCCGACCTGCTGCAGGATCCTGCATACCGCTGAGATCCGGTTCCACACCCAGGCAGGCGGGAGGGCCTGGCCCTTCACGGTCCGAGGACCGTAGACAGGGCCAGAGAGCCAGTGTCGCCTCTCGTGCGCCCCCTCCGTGGAGGAACAGGGCGCAGAAGAGGCGTGACTCCCGCAAGAAGAGGGATCTGAGGGAGGTTATCCAGCACAAGCGCACACAGTGTCGCTGATGGATAATCTCCCCGGAGGGCTTCATTAAAAAGAAATCCAGCCCTCTCCTCTCTTCTGACTCCCCAGACGTTCATTACATCAGGCCTGGGGCTGGGCCTATGATAAGAACGATGTTCCAATGGCCCGCCTAGGCTTGGCTAGTAGAAACGCCTCTTTCAGGCATGTAAAGTGGTGGACCCCAGGGTCATAAAGAACTATCTGGCGAGTCTTCACTCCGCACGCCGCAGGTGAGCTGACTGGTCTTTTAAGAGTAATTTTTTGTGAATTAAAATTCCGAGATGTATCTCTCTACAGACCTCGTTCCCTGTATATAGCTATGGGGTCATGTCAAGGTAATAAGGTAAGAGAAGTTTCCTGGATCATTAGGGCCCTGAAGTTCCCCGTTAGGTGGCCAGAACGATAACTATGTTAGCCTTCGGGCTGTTAGCCACCTCAGGGTAGAGTAGTTGGTCTCTCTCTTAGAATTTTTTACTTAGAGTGTTGACTGACGCTAGAGCTTCAGATAGATCTTATGTCCGGCCCACGGGTCCGTTGACTTCTTCCTGAGTATTTCGCCCCTTGAGCTCTGTTTGGGTTTCATTAGGCTGAGCGATTCTGCAGCCCTTTGTATGGAATAATACAGACTATATTCTTTAGTAAGGCTGTGGCTCCTCCGAGCCCTCAGATTGATCTATGCTTGCAGGCTGGCCCTCACCAGGGCCGCCTCTGTAGCTGGCCTAGGCTGTGCCAGGGATAATAGAGGCGCTCTGCTAAAAATTTTAGCATTTCTTCCTCTGACCCTTCACTGTGTGAATGTTGGTTTCTAGCATCCCTGTATAAACAGCCTCCTCCCGTGGGAGTCGTTAGGCCAAGGCCCGCCCCCTTCTCTGCATTCTGGGGTGCCTAGAGTAATGCAGCGTGGTGCTGAGGATGGTTTGTAAGGACATGGTAGGCCTCAAACAGGCCTCCGTGGTATATATGTCTTTATTGAGCAGGGTTAGGCCGTCTTTCGCTTCACGAAGAAGACTGGGTTTCCTGCCCGACTCTGCCATGCAGAACTGGCCTACGGATTTAGGCCGCCAGTTTAGGCTTCACTCACCTCGCTGAGCTACTGCTCGAGCGCTAGGTTGTAGGTGGTTGGCTTTCATTCAAGCCCCACTCCCCTAGGTTGGGCACAGATACATTTCTGTCACCCCTAGAGCCGCTGGCAGGCCCGCACCCTGGTAACCTCAGGGTGAGGTGTGAGTATTCCCCTGTGATACAGGGTAGGTCTGAGCACTTCACTCCCAGTTCTGTTTTATCCCACCTCGCACCACTATGGCTCGGGTCGAGTATGAAGTAAGCTTCACTTCTTCTTTGGTCGAAGTACGCTCCCCTGAAGCCAGAGCATTGCCCTGAGCTGACGCCCATGCATAGATGGTAGGCCCCTGACTAACTGGGGCCTCCGTTGAGGCAGAGTGGCGTATGTTGTACTCCCCTTGTTTTAAGGGTGCTAGCTTTCTTGCGGAGTACACTGCCATGGGCAATGTGATTAGGCACCAGGATGCTGTAGGCGCTGTGTAAACAGTTTTTCTGCCAACGAAGGCTGCGCCATTAGGTAGTAGGCCTCAGCAGGCCTCCTTGATTGGACAGCCCCCCAGAGGGCACTGTAGGCCAGCTCACTTTACGTGGTTGGCCTTGGTGGTTCGGGCAGTTGACTCACTGATGGGTAGTAGGCCTTAAACAGGCCTCCTCGGAGGTGAGTCCCAACATTGTGGGACATACCTTATAGCGCTACTGGAAGCCCATTAGTGAATTATGCTGTGTAGTATGGTTTCCAACAGTGTACTTTATGGCAGAATATGACTTGCTATTAGCTAGTAGGCCCGACCAGGCCTCTCTGATAGGCGAGTCCCCAGCTGGCTGGCCTTAGCAGGCCACCTTATACTTTCACCCGGACTCAGGGCTCAAAGCTACCAGTGGTTATCAGGTAGTAGGCCACTCAGGCCTCCCTGAAGGTGAATTCCCACTTAAGATGGTTATCAGGTAGTAGGCCTCACCCGGCCGCCCTGAAGGCGAATTCCCACTTACGTTGGCTATCAGGTAGTAGGCCTCTCTGGGCCTCCCTGAATGTGAGCTCCCAAATATTGTGGCTGTCAGGTAGTAGGCCGCTCTGGGCCTCCCTGGATGTGGGCTCCCAAATATTTTGGCTGCCAGGTAGTAGGCCTCACCAGGCCTCCCTGAAGGTGAGTTCCCACATGCTGTGATTATCAGGTAGTAGGCTCCTCCAGGCTTCCTTGAATGAGAACGGTCAGGTAGTAGGCCTCACCAGGCCTCCCTGAAGGTGAGTTCCCACAGATAGTGGTGACCAGGTAGTAGGCCTCACCAGGCCTCCCTGAAGGTGAGCTCCCCACATACTGTGGTTGTAAGGTAGCAGGCCTCACCGGGCCTCCCTGAAGGAGGAGTTCCCACGTACTGTGGTTATCAGGTAGTAGGCCTCTCTTGGCCTCTCTGAAGGTGAGCATCTCACATACTGGAGTTATCAGGTAGTAGGCTCCTCCAGGCCTCCTTGATTGAGAACGGTCAGGTAGTAGGCCTCACCAGGCCTCCCTGAAGGTGAGTTCCCACAGTTTGTGGTTACCAGGTAGTAGGCCTCTCCAGGCCTCCCTGAAGGTGAGCTCCCCACATACTGTGGTCGTAGGGTAGCAGGCCTCACCGGGCCTCCCTGAAGGTGAGTTCCCACGTACTGTGGTTATCAGGTAGTAGGCCTCACGTGCCTCCCTAAAGGATCAGGTAGTAGGCCTCTCCGGGCCTCCCTGTAACGCTCCCTAGTGGTGCTGGGTTTATGAAGCTAGTGGTCTCTTGCTATCAGTTTCAGCTAGCCTTAATAGGCAGCTGCTGAAGGCGAGCTTGCGCCCTGGCTCGCTAAAGTGTTCATTCTCTGCTAAAGGTTCCCTCCCGGAACCTTTTCTGCCTACAGCCTGGTTTGCCTACCAGGCAGACCTTGTGCTCCCCTCACGAGGGTCTCTTTGAGCATGCGGCTTCCTGAGTCTGGTCAGACGGTCGTAGGCCTCTCGTGAGGCCTCCCAGTTAGATCAGCCCTTAGGCCTTCACAGGCCTCCTCAGTGTTTTGAAACACAGACACTGGGTTGATCCGTGGATCGAGTAGAGAAACTCCCCTCGCTAGCAAGGGTCGGAAAGCACTATGCTGAGTCATACTCTCCAGGATATCCCGTCTCTGAGATCCGGGCCGAGTGGTTCACTGCCAGCTTCGCAGTCCCTCGGGTTGGATGCCTTACCTAAGGCATTTGTCCAGAGGCTCTGTCTTCAGACAGACAGGATTTGGCCAGACTAAGTGTCTATGTACTGGCGCCAGGTCAGGCCGTCCTGGTGGCATTTCGGGGTGAGTACGTTCCCCTGAATAGTGACTGGCTGGGGTTCCCTTGGGTTCCCTAGCCACATTCCCTAGAAGGGACCCCTTCTAATTGGAAGCTGAGGTTCCAGGCCCGGAGCCGGCCCAGGTAGACCTTTCATTTAACCATGTTTATGAAGGTTTTTCTGTGAGGCTGTAGCTTGGGCTATGACCGTAGGGAATGCTGTCACTGACAGCCCAGTGTGACCTTAGGGTGAGTGGTTCTAGCGTTTCATTTGAAGTTGCTGGTTCTGACAGTTGTCACTGCCACTTGGCATGCACTCCCCTTAGCATGGCGGCGTTGGTATATCGTTCCCCATAGCGTCGTTGACGTATTGTCTCGTTCCCTGTTCTCAGGGAACGTCTCAGGTTACGACTGTAACCTATGTTCCCTGAGAACAGGGAACGAGACAATATGTCTCCCTGCCATGCCGCGGGGCTTGCCTACCGTACAGTCCCTTCAGACGATAAGGTGATTTGTCATGTTTGCAAGGCGCCCCTTTATACTTCCAGGTCACACGTTAATCATTCACGCTAATGATTCACGGGCTGTCGCCGGTCAATATGATTGACGTGATTTGATAGTGATTTCAGACACCTGTCACGCCTGAGGCGTTCCCCCCCATAGCGTCGTTGACGTATTGTCTCGTTCCCTGTTCCCTTTCAAGGGAACTTCGAGCTGCGTCAAACGCTGCGGGAACGCCCCTGCGTTGTGCGTCATGAAGCACGTATGGAATCAGCCCAATGGAGAGATGAAACGTCATAGGCGGGTGACGTCATCGACCAGGAAACTATAAAGCACCCCAAAAACACAAGCGCATTAGCTTCTGTGCTTTCAGTCGCGCTACATGTGAATCTGTCCCTGTGTGATATTGTCTGTCTTACATACCCTGCACCACACAAACAATTTATCCCTATATATATATATATTGAGAGATTATGGCGGACGAACAGCAGTTTAGAAAGTGTGTTCCTCCCTGCTCGCGTTATTTAACGAGCGGGGATACACATGATCTTTGTGTTGTTTGTTTGGGAGTTCAGCATGCCCAGTTTGCTCTCGAGGGAGCAGACTGTGAGCATTGCGAGCGTTTGCCGTTAAGGACGCTCCGCTCCCGCCGGTCGCTCTTTGAGGAGAGCGGTTCGGTGCGCGCTCCCCGCGGTTCGGGTCCCGCTTCTGCCGAGGCAGAGCGGCGGCGCTTATCGTGGGGATCGCAGATGGATCTCACAGCGGGGTTTGAGACGGGCTCTGCCTTATCTCTCCCTTCACCTGTGAGATCCAGTGCCTCAGTCCCGGGTTCGGAAGCACGCGCTGCGGTTTCTTCCGCTCGGGCTGAGGCACCAATGCTGCAGCTATCCAGTTCTGAGGAACTTGATGTTGTTAGTGTTGAGGGAGATGTGGAGGATTCGCCACCCCACACTCCTGAGAGTGATGAGCTTATGGAGGTGTTAACAAGAGCTGTTGAAAAACTTAATATTGAATGGCCAGTGACTAGACAGGAGTCTGTTTCTAAATCAAAGTTGGATGAGAGATTTTTGCCGTCACGTGTGCAGCCTCCACGCCGGTGCCTGCCGTTTTTCCATGATCTCCACACCGAGGTGTCGAAATCATGGAGAAAACCGGTGTCATATAGAGTGTTTAGTCCCCAGACTTCAACATACGCTAATATTATGGGAGCCAAGGCTCATGGTTATGGTGCTTTGCCTCGTGTGGAAGAGACGCTTGCGAGCCATCTCTCCCCCGAAGCAGCATCATCTTTTAAGGCACCGGCATTACCCACCAAGCCTTTAAGAAACACTTCGGCTTTAGTGGGTAAAGCATATTCGGCAGCAGGTCAGGCTGCGTCATGTCTGCATACTATGTCAATCTTGCAGGCATACCAGGCTGATCTGCTAAGGGACATGAGTGAGAGTGAGGAGGTCAGTACTGACGTAGTTCGTGAACTGCGTCAGGCTGCTGATTTATCCCTGCGTGCCACCAGAGAATCGGCCAAATTAATGGGTCGTTCTATGGCAGCTCTGGTGGCCGCAGAAAGACATTTGTGGTTAAATCAGACTAATATTAAAGAGAGAGAAAAAGCTTTTCTTTTAGATGCTCCTCTTTCTCCCATGGGGTTGTTTGGTGATGCTGTGAATTCAGTTATCGATAAATTCCAAGAAGAAAAGAAACAAACTGCAGCTTTTAAAAAGTTTCTTCCCCTTAAAGTTCATGTCCCTGGGGCTGCTGGGCGGGAGCAGCCCCGGCCGTCTTCGAGCTCATCACATAGAGCGCAGCAGAGGCAGAGTGTCGCGTCTCGTGCTCCCCCTGCTGGACAGTGGGCTCAGCCGCGACACTCTCAGCCGAAGCCTTCTCCCAGTAGAACTGATCTGAGGACAGTTATATTGGCTAAGAAGGCTTCGGCTAAGAAGAAGTCCTGACGCCAAGCCGTTCAGGATGCTGAGGGTGGTCCCCACCGAGGCGGAAAGGTGTTCACCTCTTTTTACGGTGCCCATTCCTCCTCGGTGCCCTCAGGGGCTCGTTCTGCCAACCCCGCCTTTATGCCGGGGCACAGACGATCCCAGCGAGCGCTTTCCCGAGGGACGCTCGCTCCCTCTGAGGAGGGTCTCAGAGCGGTCAGACCAGTTGTTCCCTGCCGGTGCGCCGTTACAGGGCGCTGCGTCTGCTGCTCAAGTTACACCAGAGGCCAGTCTCGAGAGGCTGGTACCCTTAGTAGAATTTCTGGCAGAGTGGAAAAGCCTTCCAAAAATATCTCATTGGGTCCTGCAGACAGTAGAAAAGGGTTATGCTATCCAGTTCAGGTGTCGTCCACCAAAATTCAGAGGGGTTCTGCACACAGTGGTGGGCCCCGAGCAGGCTCTGGTATTGGAACAAGAGGTGAAAACGCTCCTTCAAAAAGAGGCTATAGAACGGGTTCCTCCTCCCAGTTTGGAGTCAGGTTATTACAGCCGATATTTCATCGTTCCAAAGAAGGATGGGGGGTTGCGTCCAATTTTAGACCTGCGCATATTGAATCGCTCGGTAGGGAAGCTAAAATTCAAGATGCTCACTATCAAGCAGATCGTGTCTCAAATCAGGTCCGAGGACTGGTTTGTCACGATAGATCTGAAGGACGCATACTTCCATGTGTCCATCCTTCCACAACACAGGAAGTTCCTGAGGTTCGCCTTCGGGGGCGAGGCGTACCAGTACAGGGTTCTTCCGTTTGGCCTAGCTTTATCTCCCCGCACTTTCACGAAATGCATGGATGCAGCACTAGTGCCTCTGAGGCTTCAGGGCATTCGTATTCTCAATTACATCGACGATTGGTTGATTTTAGCCCAGACCGAGCAGATGGCGGTTCGGCATCGAGATGTCGTCCTAGCTCATATCAGAAAGTTGGGGTTGAGGCTGAACGCAAAGAAAAGTGTATTATCTCCTTCCCAGAAGACCACTTTTCTGGGTGTCGTTTGGGATTCGGTATCGATGCGGGCGCGACTCTCTCCGACCCGCATCGCTTCGATTCTCTCAGCTGTGAAACAAGTGAAGCTAGGCCAGCTACTCACTGTCAAGCAGTTTCAGAGACTGTTGGGTCTGATGGCAGCAGCGTCCAACGTTATACCTTGCGGCCTGTTGTACATGAGACCGCTACAGTGGTGGCTCAGGACCAAGGGATTCTCCCCGAGGGGAAATCCGCTCCGCACGTTCAAAGTCACGCGGCGCTGCCTTCGTGCTCTGGTCATGTGGAGAGAAACTTGGTTCCTATCCAAAGGTCCTGTGCTGGGGGCTCTTTGTCGTCGCATAACGCTAACGACGGATGCTTCCCTCACAGGGTGGGGGGCGGTCATGAGTGGTCGCCCAGCCCAAGGTCTGTGGCAGGATCATCATCTTTCGTGGCACATAAATTGTCTAGAGATGTTGGCTGTGTTTCAGGCTCTGAAACACTTCCTAACAGACCTGAGAGGCCATCATGTGTTAGTTCAATCAGACAACACGTCGGTGGTCTCTTATATAAATCATCAGGGGGGCCTGCGGTCTCGCCGGCTTTACAAGTTGGCCCGTCAGATCCTCCTGTGGTCCCAAGGGAAGCTACTATCTCTGAGAGCAATGTATCTCCCTGGGTATTTGAATGTGGTAGCAGACTCCCTGTCGAGGCAGGGGCCGAGGCCAGGGGAATGGAGACTCCACCCCGAGGTGGTGGAGCTCCTTTGGTTGAGTTTCGGTCGCGCCGAGGTGGACCTATTCGCTTCCAAGGAGACCACTCATTGTCATCGGTGGTTCTCCATCACTCTTCCAGCCCCCCTGGGGTTGGATGCTATGGTGCAGCCGTGGCCGAGGTCACGTCTGTACGCCTTTCCCCCGATTGCTCTGTTACCAGGAGTTCTGGAGAGGGTCCGCCGGGACGGGGTCAGTCTACTACTAGTAGCCCCGTTCTGGCCGGCCCGAGTATGGTTTGCGGACCTGATTTCTCTCCTGGACGGTTCTCCTTTGGAGCTCCCGGTCAGGAGGGATCTACTCTCCCAGGCGGGGGGCACGATACTTCACCCCCGCCCAGAATTGTGGAAACTGTGGGCTTGGCCTCTGAGGGGGCCCAGCTCATAGACTCCGGTCTCTCAACCGAGGTTGTTGAGACCATTCTTAACTCCAGAGCTCCATCCACGAGGAAGCTTTATGCCTTGAAGTGGAAACTTTTCACTTCTTGGTGTGGAGAACACCTGCAGGACCCAGTTAACTGCCCAGTGGGTGCAGTGCTGGAATTCCTGCAGGAGCGCTTCTCCACAGGGTTATCCCCCTCCACACTAAAGGTGTATGTGGCGGCACTAGCTGCTTACCACGTCCCTTTCAGTGGAGTTTCTCTTGGGAGACACCCGCTTATAACTCGTTTCCTCCGTGGCACTTTGAGGCTGAGGCCAGCAGTTCGTACGAGGGTGCCGACTTGGGATCTGGCCATTGTATTAGAAGGTCTTTCCCTAGCTCCTTTTGAACCTATCGAAGAAGTTCCCGAGAAGTTTCTCACTTTTAAGACTATCTTTTTGCTTGCTATCTCTTCACTAAAAAGAATCGGAGATTTGCAGGCTCTGTCGGTTTCACCCTCGTGCCTGGAATTTGCACCTGGCATGGTTAAAGCTTTTCTGCATCCTAGACCAGGTTACGTTCCTAAGGTTCCTACTAATATTGTTAGACCTACGGTTCTGCAGGCTTTCTGTCCTCCTCCATTTATGTCATCGGACCAGGAGAAACTTAATTCACTCTGCCCTGTTAGGGCATTAGACGCTTATGTCCACAGAGCTGCCCTGTGGAGGAAATCAGAACAACTTTTTGTATGTTTCGGGCCACCCAGGAAAGGGTGTCCGGCGTCTAAACAGAGAATGAGCAAGTGGGTGGTTGAGGCTATCTCACTTGCTTATGAGTCGGCTGGCCAGCCTTCACCTTTGGTTGTCCGAGCTCACTCTACCAGGAGTATGGCTGCTTCTAAAGCTCTTTTGTCGGGGGTTTCCCTGAGTGATGTTTGTGATGCGGCTGGATGGTCTTCACCGCATACTTTTATTAAGTTCTATGACCTAGACTTAAGCTCTACCCCTGGGGCACAGGTGCTCTCGTCCTCTGTGCGCTAGTCTCACATGACGGTCATTTGGTCCTATGGCGACGTGGGTATTCGCGTTCCCGCAGCGTTTGACGCAGCTCGAAGTTCCCTTGAAAGGGAACGTCTCGGTTACGTATGTAACCCTAGTTCCCTGATAGGGAACGAGACGCTGCGTCGCTCCGCCATACTCCCGGCACTCCCGTTAGCGCTTCCTTCAAGCCTATCAGAAGCTAATGCGCTTGTGTTTTTGGGGTGCTTTATAGTTTCCTGGTCGATGACGTCACCCGCCTATGACGTTTCATCTCTCCATTGGGCTGATTCCATACGTGCTTCATGACGCACAACGCAGGGGCGTTCCCGCAGCGTTTGACGCAGCGTCTCGTTCCCTATCAGGGAACTAGGGTTACATACGTAACCGAGACGTTCTCAGGGAACATAGGTTACAGTCGTAACCTGAGACGGCTTGCGCGATGGAACTGTGTGTGTGTGCGTGTGTGAGAGAGAGAGGCGCGGGCGCGATCGAACTGTGTGTGTGCGTGTGAGTGTGCGTGTGTGAGAGAGAGAGGCGCGGGCGCGATCGAACTGTGTGTGTGTGTGAGAGAGAGAGAGAGAGAGAGAGAGAAGCGCGGGCGCGATCGAACTGTGTGTGTGTGCGTGTGTGAGAGAGAGAGGCGCGGGCGCGATCGAACTGTGTGTGTTTGTGAACAGTGGAAACATACTCCGTCATTTTTTTCATACAGGACATTCAGACTGCAAACTGTTTACTTATTTGTGTACACTCGCTATAAAACACAACATCCTCAGTCACATACATAATATATTTATATATAAATATAATTTTGGACACAAGAGGGCAGTATAGCCCTATTTATAATTTTGTGTTTAAACTATCACTGGAAGAGACCCCCCCCCCCCCCCTTTCCTTCTCACCCTCCCCACACAGACACACACACACACACACACACACACAGAGAATGGCAGGACACACTCTCTCTGTCAGAGAGAGGGAGAGATAATGCTCAGAATCCACATTCAAACCAAAATTCTGACTTCATGTTGGTCAGACAGGGTCGGCGCCAGGACGTACGGAACGAGGGGGCCTCGATGTGTCACTGGGGGGCCTACCATACACCCACTTTTAATTATTTTTTTTTAAACTGACGGGACGATATACAGAGCAACGCTGCCTACAGCATTCTCATAAATAATAAGGACCAGCACTGGCTATATAATCAATCATACTAGTAACAAAGACAAAAAAGCAAAAACACAAACTACCTTTAGAAAAGCTGCAGTCGACGAGTGGAAGTGTGAAACTTTCTCAGAACGAGGTCTTTCCATTCGTTGCGTATTTTCTTTGTAAGGTCCCGCTCAAATGCAAGTTGCACGAGCTGACCGTTACGGGTGTGGTTCATTGCTCGTCTGTTGTCCGTGAAAACGTTCTTGAGCACAGAAAATGAGTTCTCACACATAGCGGTAGAGGCCCCGAATGTGACAGCGAGTTTAAGTGCGGACAACACACTAGGCATAGCTTCAAGTACTTTGTGGTGTTCAGAGAGAAGTCTCCTAGTAGTCATCATCTGCTGGCTTTCCTCCGTTTTGATTCTGGAGATATATTGCTTTGCACCAATGCACTCCGTTTCCACAATGGTAGTATTAGTTAAATCCATTATGGGCTTTATGGACTTTACATCCAAAAAGGTCTCATTTTCTGGGTCAAGAGCGGAGAGTGCTGCGGCAAATTTTGAACTAACAGATTATGAAAACAAGAAGTTCGTTGACTGAAAAAAATACTTAACATGACGTAGGACGTAATCAACCAATTACATACAATCTGCTAGTGACGTAATTTATTAAAGCGTCTGTCGCGAGTGCAAATGCAAAGTTGCAAATCAGATTTAATCATGGTAAAACTAAATTAATTTACAAAATAGTTTAAAAAAATATATATATAGTTAAGTTATTTATAATATGTCAGGAATAAGAGGGCACAGTGGAAGCGTCCCTGTTGCTGAGTCTCAACGGCTGAAATCGCGTTCCGAGGCAGGGTGGTGCGCTGACTAGAGGTGAGGGGGCACAGTGACCTAGGTGGCCGCCCTCGTGGCGCCGACCCTGTGGTCAGAGCTAATAACTGTAAATTAGAAAGTTGTTCGGCTTGACGAGAACAATATACACGCCAGGTTTTGTAACTGTAGGTAAAATTATCTAAGTTATAACACACTTTATGTGTCCTTTTTTAGTCATAAATTAATTTGCTCGCCACGGCCAAACCGTTCGAGATATCAAAAATCCGTCCGCAATTTAGCATCCTCAATGTCTTGACTTCATGCTGACCGAGTTTCGTGGTGTTTGGATTAATTCTCTAGGAGAAGTATATAAAAAATAAAAGCATGCATTTTCCAAACAACCCATAATAGCTGACTTCCTGTTGAGCTGTCATTAAACTTAGAGCACGAAAGTTGTTTGGCCCGATGAGATCTAAATATGTACCAAGTTTCATATTATTACATGCAAGCATGTTTGATATATGGACAAGTGTTCGAATCCCATTCCAGGGGGGCGCTGTCGAGCCCCCCTGCCACGCCCGGGTACCATCTTCAGCTGATGGCCGCGGGTTCTGACCTGTGTGCAAAGTTTCAAGAATTTTTCGAACACGTTAAGGGCCCTAAAACCTTGAAAAACAAAAATAAAAGCATTCTCACTCAGCAGACAAATCCCCCTCCCCCAAACACACGGAGAGACGTAGGGTCAGAGAGAGAGGAAGAGAAAATTCTCCAAAACATCCACATGCAAACCAAAATATCTGACTTCCTCTTGGTCTGAGCTAATCTGTAAATTAGAAAGTTGTCCAGCTCGATATGAAGAATATACATACTGAGTTTTAAGATTGTAGATAAAAGTATAGACCTAACTCCCCCTCTTTTGTCAAAAGGTGGCGCTACTGAGCCCCTGCACCACGCCCGTTTCTGAAACTTTGCACATGTCTACTGGCTAATAAATGTGAGGTGTCTGTCGAGTTTCATGCAATTTCAAGTATGCTAAGAGTCTCAAAAGCATCAAAAAATAATCTTAAAGTTTGATGCGTTACCACGGCAACAGTATCTAAGATATCGATAATCCTTTCACAGGTCTACATCTGCCGTGTGTTTACATTATACACATAAAGTTTTAAGCAAATCGGGTAAAAATAAGAGGGTGATTTAAAAGCATTTTGAAAGTGACACACTTCCTGCTGCCAGTTGGTGGCGCTAAAACTTTGACTCACAATAGTCACATCCATGTGATCGGCCTCTTACAGCGAACACACTGCTGAAGTTTCATCAAGATCAGTCAATGTATGCAGAAGTTATAACACACTTCCTGTTTCAATTATTCGCCATAAATTCGTTTCCTCGCCACAGCCAAACCGTTCGAGATATCAAAAATCCCCTGGAAATTTTTCATCCTCAATGTCTTGACTTCATGCACACCGAGTTTGGTGACGATCGGGTGAATTCCCTAGGAGAAGTGTTTCAAATTCCTGAGCATGAGTTTCCAAACAACCCATAATAGCCGACTTCCTGTTGGGCTGGCGTAAAAAGTAAAAGTACGAAGGATATATGAACCAATGAGATCTATATGTGTACCGAGTTTCATATTATTACATGCAAGCGTGTTTGATTTATGGACCAAGATTTTTTACCACTTCCAGGGGGCGCTGTCGAACCACCTGCCAGGCCCGGGTACCAGCTTCAGCCCGGCCCTGATGGCCGCGGGTTCTGACCCGTGTGCAAAGTTTCAAGAGTTTTCGTGCACGTTAATGGCCCCAAAAGTGCCCAAAAGGTAGTAAAATAATAATAAATATAGCTGCGAGCAGCAATTGCGGGTCCAAGCGGGTGGCACCTTTACCTAAAGGCACCGGGGTGGCGGTGCCACCAGCTTTGGCCCTTCATCGCTGCTCGCAGCTATATTATATATATATATATATATATATATATATATATATATATATATATATATATATATATATATAAGAAGCCGCTGAAACCGCCACCCCGGTGCCTTTAAGGTTATTGTGCACGACGTGCAAAAACGTAACCCTGCTTTGACTGTTGAAAAGAAGTGTGCTGTAGAGCTTGCATCAGTGTGGGCTCTGCAAAAGTGCGCATCGAGGGCACATATCAACCACAAAGTATGCGTGAGCAACCTTCTGAAACCTAAAATGAAAAATGAGACAGCCTACGGTCTCATGAATTTAACGGACACATGAAATAAGTACACAAGACCGAAAATTTAAATGAAGTGTGCCATTTGGGGACAGGGCCTATGATCGTGAACCACAATAGCCACATATATGAGATCATTTAAATTTACAGTAATTTTTAGGTCAATATGTTTTGCAGCACTTAAATGTGTAAATCCAGAAGCCCAGTATTTATCTGGAGGTCTTTGTCCTTTGCCTGTCAACACACTCCATTTTAAGAGAGAGGCGCGCACCATCAAACTGTGTGTGTGTGTGTGTGTGTGAGAGAGAGAGAGAGAAGCGCGGGCGCGATCGAACTGTGTGTGTGTGTTTGTGCGCGCGTGTGAGAGAGAGAGGCGCGGGCGCGGGCGCGATCGTACTGTGTGTGTGTGTGTGAACAGTGGAAACATACTCCGTCATTTTTTTCATACAGGACATCATTCAGACTACAAACTGTTTACTTATATTTGTGTACACTCGCTATAAGTATATTTACTTATATTTACGGGTACCAGCTTCAGCCCGGCCCTGATGGCCGCGGGTTCTGACCCGTGTGCAAAGTTTCAAGAGTTTTCGAGCACGTTAAGGGCCCCAAAATTGCCCAAAAGGTAGTGAAATAATAATAATAATAATAATAATAATAAATATAGCTGCGAGCAGCGATTGCGGGCCCAAGCCGGTGGCACCGCCACCCCGGTGCCTTTACCTAAAGGCACCGGGGTGGCGGTGCCGCCAGCTTTGGCCCTTCATCGCTGCTCGCAGCTATATATATATATATATATATATATATATATATATACATGTATATATATATATAATAAGTCGCTGACACCGCCACCCCGGTGCCTTTAGGGTTATTGTGCACGACGTGCAAAAACGTAACCCCGCTTTGACTGTTGAAAAGAAGTGTGCTGTAGAGCTTGCATTAGTGTGGGCTCTGCAAAAGTGCGCATCGAGGGCACATATCAACCACAAAGTATGCGTGAGCCAGAGATGGGAGTAAGTCAAGTCTCAAGTCCCTACCATCAAGCAGAGGTGGAAAGTCCAGAGGTCAGAAAGTAAAAGTCCTGCCATATTTTTATTCCACCCATGAACTCACACAGCAAAAAACTTCAGTGTCAAATAAACTTTCCTAAGTGTTCATTTGGCTCCAGACTCAAGAGTGTTAAAGTGTTAAAATGAGTGTTAAATTAACACTCAATAGTGTTAAAGTTAATGAGCTAATTAAGTGATTGATTGAGTGATGATTGACCACTATTGAAGACACCTGATGTTAACAAGCAGAATCACTGAAGGAGAAAATCACAAATTGTAAGCCACCGTTATGGCGATAAGTGTTTGCTTTAGTTGGGCTCTTAAACCTTAAACATTCACTTTAAACTTGTTTTACTGCTGTTATTTTTTTATAACAGTCAAATGAACAAAGAAAAGTGTGATCTGATAGTGTTGGTTGTGTTATGGCATAATCGTGCTGTGATCTGAAAATGAAACTTATTGAGATAGATTGGTTTAACTTACTAGCAACAGTTTTGTGATTCTACAGCATATATCAATATCAGTATGTTTCTTATAATCCAAAATATTTAATAAATATTGTTCTGATCAAAACACTTTCAAATTAATTTATTTAGAAACACAGACATCAATAATCAGCCTGTGAATCTCAACAATGGTGACAATAATAAAGCATGTTGCAGTGGCTGCCACCAATCACAACTCATTAATGGCTCCCATCATCCATTGCGATATGAATAAATTATGATCTGAATTGTCTATGTAATTTACTTTTCCTAATTGAATATTCTGCTTGTCACCATTGTTGAGAAGCATAGACTGAATCTTGACGTGTGTGCCTAAAAGAAAGATTTTTTTTTTTTTTAGAAAACAACTTTTAAGATATCCTTTTATATTATATCTAAAATTCTGGATATTTATGCAGAATCACAGTTATGCTGTAACCAACAACATAAATCAAAAACACAAAGTTCAAATGATGATGAATGATGAACACCATCAGATCACTTTTTTCTTTGTTCATCTGGCATTTATAACTCAAATACAGCAGCCAAACAAAATCTAAAGTTAATAAGGGTCAAGAGCCCAACTAAAGCAAACACTTATCGCCATAACTTTGGCTTACAATTTGTGATTTTCTCCTTCAGTGATTCTGCTTCTTAACATCAGGTGTCTTCAATAATGGTCAATCATCACTCAATCAATCACTTAATTATCTCATTAACTTTAACACTATTGAGTGTTAATTTAACACTCATTTTAACACTTTAACACTCTTGAGTCTGGAGCCAAATGAACTCTTAGGAAAGTTCATTTAACACTGAAGTTTTTGCTGTGTGAGTTCATGGGTGGAATAAAAATATGGCAGGACTTTTACTTTCTGACCCTGGACTTTCCACCTCTGCTTGATGCTAGGGACTTGAGACTTGACTTACTCCCATCTCTGGCGTGAGCAACCTTCTGAAACCTAAAATGAAAAATGAGACAGCCTACGGTCTCATGGATTTAACGTACACATGAAATAAGTACACAAGACCGAAAATTCATATGAATTCATTTTGACCGAGTTTCGTGGTGTTTGGATTAATTCTCTAGGAGAAGTATATAAAAAATAAAAGCATGCATTTTGTATGTATAAACATTGATTTAGAATTGAGTGCTTATAATGTGAAATAATGCGAGGCACTATTAGCAATTACAATACAATTAACCGTAACCAATATCTGTTTTTCAGGTGAGCATGTAGTTTGTAAAACCAGCTTCATAGCACTGTGGAACCGCCTTCTCCCACACATCAAAAGTTGCCGGCCGCGCACAGATCTCTGCTGGCAGTGCCAAAGCAATAACGAGCAGCTGATACGAAGTGCAAACCGCCCAGATGATAGAAAGTCTGAAGCAGTAAAGAAGGAACAAGATCATCTTTCCCTTGTGCAGAAAGAGAGGGCTTATACAACGACATGACTGCTGCCTGCAGAAAGATTTGCTCTGGCTCTAACCTGTCTTTTGGATCATCCCTACCAGCAAGCAAGAAGATTAGGATGCATTACAGTTTTGATTTTGCTCAGCAGGTAATATTTCACACACATTTACTTCACTTTACTTTATTAATGTCCCTTAAAGGGTGATTTGGTGCATGAGAATAAATAGCGCAAATGCAGAATATCATCAATATAGTATATTTGTCTTTATTGTATTTTTATCTTTATTAGACAGTTATGAATAGACACAAATTTCATTTAATCTAATCCAAGTTCCCTCTCTCCCTCTGTCTCCAACGGTTACACTTTCCCTCAAACCCTCTCCAGCCAGGACCAATGTACTTCCTGAACCCACGGAAATGTGGCCTATTTGGTGTTTCCTGTGAAGGGCAGAAACAGGTGAATTACCTGATTGATGAGGGCATGTCATCTACTAAGGGAAGCAATGAACTTGGTGTGCCCAGCATGTATATCAGCTACATGTATAATTTTTTCGGCAACTTTGGAGTTGGAGAAACAGAGGTGGATCTTCATTGTGACAACTACAGTGGCCAGAACAAGAACAACTTCATGCTCTGGTACCTTGTCTGGCAGATTGGACACAAGCTTCACAATAAAATTGAAATCCACTTCCTTATTGCTGGGCACACCAAGTTTTCCCCTGGCTGTGGCTTTGGACTCATCAAGCAAGCCTACATGAAAACAAGAGTCAACACTTTGGCAGACATTGCTGAGGTACTTTAACTTTGCTTTGCTTTAATGACTTCAGTGCTGTTTTCTGTTCTGCTTCAATGAAACATTTGGCGAGTATACGGTAAGATACCGGCTCTACACAGAGGCTATAGAATCTAGCGAACGTGTCAAGTCAAGTCAAGTCATCCTCATTTATATAGCACTTTTAACAATGTAGATTGTTTCAAAGCAGCTTTACAGAGATAAAGATATAATTTAAAGTAACAGAGATTGGTTTGGTTTTATAGTGGCTCTTGAAAAATTTTTCCAGCTAAAGTTAGTTTTGATTGATTCACTTCTGTCTAAATGATCATTTGTTATTAAATTAGGGGCCGCTAAGACGACACCGTTCTCTCTATACAGACTTTAAACGTGAACCTGTGATAGACGCTGATGGCGTTCACATGCGCATTAAGAATTGATTCTATAGTTATGTGCATTTGAATATATGTGCGCAGGTTTGTAATTCCTTACAAACCATGCCTAAACAAACTACTTGTCTATAAATTTTGATGCAGAATTTTTATTTTATCTTATCACTTTGGGTAGGTACGCGAACCGAAAAATTCCACAACGCTTTATCTGTAGAGTGGTATAGGGATCCTCCATAGGGAGAGGCTAGTTGGCACATCAGCACTGCATTGTCATCAGGTCCAGGCGAAAGTCCTTCGTCAGATCTGCTGCCCAGCCCGCAGCTCTACATATATCTGTCAGCGAGGCACATTGAGCCAGTGCCCAGGACGAAGCAACAATTCTAGTTGAGTGTGCTCGCAACCCGAACGGGCAAGGTGAGGGTGTAGGAAGACAGCCTTCACCCCAACCCATCTTGCAGGAAAGAAAGCACGACTCTGACCGGTGGGAAGAACACCATTCAACGACCAGGTTCCACTTCACAGGATAGAGGCGCCTCGTTGAGGGGGCTCTAGCATAAGTGATGGTGTCTACCACCGCCTGGGGTAGGTCACCTAGAACCTCTGCGTCCCGTCCAGGGACCAGACATGGAGTTTCCAGAGGTCTGGATGTGGGTGCTATAGAGTGCCCCGCCTCTGAGAAAGCAGGTCCTTCCTCAGAGGAATGGGCCAAGGAGGTGCTGTCGCGTGGAGCATGAGTTCTGGGAACCAGGTCAGGTTGGGCCAATACGGCGCAACTAACAAGACCTGCTCCTCGTCCTCCCTGACTTTGCACAGTGTTTTTGCGAGAAGGCTCACTGGGGGAGACGCATACTTCCGTAAGCCCCGGGGCCAGCTGGTCGCCAGTGTATCTGTGCCGGGGTCTCCTCGGTCAGGGAATAAAACAAACTCCATAGGAGGAGATGGCGGGCGAGTTGCGACATGCGGCGGGAGCATAGACCACCTTGACGATTGGTGTATGCAACGGTCGCAGTGCTGTCCGTACGAACCAGTACCTGCTTGCCATGTAGCAGCCCTCTGAGGTGGCCCAGCGCAAGGCACACTGTGAGCAACTCGAGGCAATTGATGTGCCAATGCCGTTGAGGCCATGTCCAGAGACCTGAAACTGCATGGCGATTGTACGTGGTCCCGCAGCCGGTAGCAGAGGCATCTGTGAAGACCACAGCATTCCTGGACACTTGTTCTAGGGAAACACCTGCCCGTAGAAACAAA
The DNA here is from genome assembly GCF_051911475.1 of Siphateles boraxobius. Classification (NCBI taxonomy): domain Eukaryota; kingdom Metazoa; phylum Chordata; class Actinopteri; order Cypriniformes; family Leuciscidae; genus Siphateles; species Siphateles boraxobius. Next base: position 12,981,019 of record NW_027509141.1, on the reverse strand, counting down.
GGGTCTGACCACAGGCTGAAGATTTGGAGGAAGTGCGGGGTGACGTTGATGGGGCCACAGCCATCTCGGGACTCGGTCGTGAAGCCAGTGCTGAAGCGGTCTCATATGAAGCAATCCGAGCGGCGTTACTGCTGCTGCGCATGCCATAAGCCACAGTAGCCTCTGAAAAAGTTTCAGTGGAACCGCTGTCCTGCTCTTGATTGTACTCAGGCAGTTCAACACTGACCGGACGCGCTCCTCTGTGAGTCGTGCTGTCTAGTTTCCTCTGTGAGTCGTGCTGTCAAAATTCTGGATCAAAATTTATAGACAAGACAAGAAGTTTGTTTAGGCATGGTTTGTAAGGAATTACAAACCTGCGCACATATATTCAAACGCACATAACTATAGAATCAATTCTTAATGCGCATGTGAACGCCATCAGCGTCTATCACAGGTTCGCGTTTAAAGTCTGTTTAGCAGAGATGGGGGACTCGAGTCACATGACTTGACTCGAGTCAGACTCGAGTCGCAAATTTAAGGACTTGAGACTTGCTTGACTAAATTAAGAAAATGACTCGAGATCCAATGACTTGAGACTTGACTTGACTTGAACTGTATGACTCGAGAATGACTTGATATACATTTATCATCGCAACATCAATTGATTGATGTCTTGAATTGAAAATGAAAGCAACGGAACCATTGACGCCAGTCATCAGATTCTGTCCGATTGCGTGACACTGCACAAGCCCAGAAAAAACATACATTGCGGTGAGCGCGCTAAGTACAAAAACATCTCCCAGCATCGTTTCTATTTGGATATAAACACTAGAAATTAACTATATTCATACAAGAAGATTTGCTGTACGCATAATGACTGGCAAGGGATATCGGACGACCATCACAACCTCGAACAGTCGAACTTCATTCACCACGTCTAAAAGTAAGCTATGGCTTGTTTAACCTGTTTGTTTGACCTGTTTGACTATCTTTAAATCGAGAATATTGGTCAAAACAGCATGCCTCTTTATACACAATTATGTTTTCAAATGTAGCTTAATGTTATCAATATTCAAATGATAATTAATGATGTCATATGTTTGTATAACATTTGCCACATTTCTTTTTAAATCATGCTTTAAAGCCAAATATGTCGTTCTTTCCAATGACAAAACACAATATAGAAAACGTCTCGTTTACGTATGTAACCCTCGTTCCCTGAGTAGCGGCGTCGAGAACCACAGACGTCCCCCCGGTGGTGCAGCGAAGCGGAATGACCGGCCCAGACGTGGACGGCATAGCGGGACGGCATAGCGGCCCGGAGTGGGAGCAAGGTCAAAACCGCACCCTGACAGAGGAGGCCAGGGAAGGACCAGCGTTCCACGGGGGCCTGCTCTGTCAAGGGTCTGGCGACAGAGGGGGACAGGGGCGAAGCGGTCGTGGACGGCACGCCGTGTCAACCACCTCCGGTACAGAGGGGGACGAGGAGAGCACGGCATGTGGGCGGCGCTCTGTGACGTCCGAACTCTCTGTGCTCAGAGACGGGAGAGTCAGTTCTTTGGAGAATAAGGATTCTTCCCCGGCCCTCACCCGGGGAAAGGAGTGGTCCTGCTACCAGCTCCTGGGAAGAACTGAGTCCCATCTCTGAGGAGCCCATCCCAAGAGCGCCGCTTAACCCGGCGTGTAGCGGGGGGCGGGGCTGGAGAGGACTGTTTTGGCGTCCGACCGCGGCCTCCAGAGCCGGCCCGGCTGAGCGGGCGGGGTGGGAGCCGCGGGGGGCGCCCACGGCGGTGGGCAGACCGAGGGACCTGAGCGGACGGCGGGGCCGTCGGGACAGAGTCAACCTCAGTCTGCTCCATCCCCGAGGAGCCCGTCTCAGGAGCGCCGCTTAACCCGGCGTGTAGCGGGGGGCGGGGCTTGAGAGGGGCTGTGGCGTCCGCCCGCGGCCCCCAGAGCCGGCCCGGGTGAACGGGCGGGGTGGGAGCCGTGGGAGGGCGCCTTCGGCGGTGGGCAGACCGAGGGACCTGGGCGGACGGCGGGGCCGTCGGGACGGAATCAACGTCAGTCTGCTCATGAGCGGCTGAGAGCTGTTGGTCAAGCCCTCAACCGCACCGCCGGAGAGGCCGACCTGGGATATGGGAATGTCGGACAGACGGGTCCGCGCGACATCCAGCACATCAGACAGGTTCAGCCACAGAATGGTGAGCATCACCTGACCCAGGGAGCGTACGGCCACTTTCGTCGCTCGGAGAGCAAGGTCAGTGACGGCGCGTAGCTCAGTGAAGAGCCCTGGGTCAGTCCCGCCCTCGTGCAGGTCCATGAGCATCTGGGTCAGGTGGACCAGCAGAATGACCATGGCATGCAGAGAGGCGGCTGCCAGTCCCGTGGCACTATAGGATCCCGGCACAAGCGTAGACGAAAAACTACAGGCCACGGGCGGGTGCTTAGGATTGCGCCGAGAAGAAGCACTCTGAGGACACATAGCATCGCAACAGAGCGTTCAGCCGGGGGAACCCCAGTGTACCCAAGGGCAGCGGCCCCATCGAGGGGAGGAAAGGCGGATGAGATCAGCGAGCGGTCCTGAGAAGACAACGGGGTCTTCTAGGACTTCGAGATCTCATCATGCACGTCCGGGAAGAGAGGTATTGGGGTTTGCCACGGACGAGGGTCGGCGGCCTTACCCAAAACCAATCGTCCCAGGAAAGCATGGCCGTCATCTCCGGATCAGACTCAGGCACAGCCGTATGCACACCGGAAGGTGGCAGCTGTGACGAGCCCTCACTTCCAGAAGACTCAAGCCCACCTAGTGATGCTGCAACAGACATGGCATCTTCCTCTGTAGCTTCAACTGAAACACGCGGGCCACCAGAGGGTAGACTCGCGGGAATCAGCAGTTCACTAGCGGGCACCGTCATTGAAGAGGGGGGCTGGGGTCACGGACACATAGTCGGCGCCTTGTTCCAGACCGTAACCCTCAGGTCACCCTGGCCACCCGCCGAAGATCGGGGGGTGGATGAGGGGACTCTCACTCTTGCGAGTTCACAGAGTCTCGACCTATTTATGACGAGATGATCACGTTCCCTTGCGAGAACATGAGTCACCCACGAGCGCTGTTCAAGCATGATCAAACACACTAGACAGCGCTCGTGCCCATCAGAGTCCGATACCAGTCCGCTGCAACCAGAAATGCATGGGCGAGCCGTCTTTAAAAAGACCGTGCGAGCTCTTTTATGAGAGGAGAGAAAAAACTCTGCGATGTTGAAGCACACAGGGAGACACACACACACTGGCAGATTACTGCACAGATCAGCAGGCACTGTGAGCTCGCTGCAGATCGCCGTCACACCAACACCGGAGAGAGAAGCTCGTCTCGTAGAGCGAAGTCAGAGATGACTGTGGAGTGAAGAAATGCTCTTGGCTCCGAAGCGAAAACATATCTGCCTGTTGCCGGCGTCCTCCTTTTATACCCACGAGGTGGGGCGGAATTACGTCATGCAAATTCCGCAGACCCATGGCATTTCTTTGCCATTGGCTCGTTTTGTAATACTCGAAGTCGATAGGTGTTCTAAGCGAAACCCCATTCGTCGTCATCCGACGTAACTCGGAGTGACAACGAAAGGGAACTGTTAATGTTTTGTCGTGTTTATGTTTCTCTTCAAGCAGGGTTAGATGTTATCAGGGGTTACATCTATTAGATGTTATCAAAATGCCAGCAGAATTAATATTTCACCCAAAATTCAAAATGTGGTGGGAAAAAATGCCCTAGTATGAGTTATTTTCATAATTATAACATATGATATTAAAAAATATTTCCAGAATATTGACGCAATTCCAAATGTGATAATGATTTTATAAAACAGTTCAGTAAACAAAGAGTGAATATTGTGATGTGACATTCAGACATAGCCTAATATTCCAAATATTTTCTGTTTTTGCTCGATTTCTCCAATGTCAATAGTTCCAAACAAGCCACAGAAAGAGTTATGCGTATTTGTGATTCAGTGACCTAGTTGCTTAGTTCCAGAACGAATCTGCCGTTTTGAAAATAAGTTAAATGAATGCTTCTATGACTCGTACATTAATACGGTAATTTGGCGCCACCTATTGGCGGTTTTAACTTCATAATTAAAAATATATAACTTGTATTAAGGGGATGCCAGTTTGAAGAATGCCTTTGGTCGCATAGGAATTATACTTGAATTGTGAATTGTTTAATACCTTTTAATGGTCTTCTTCAATGTTTGAGACATATTTCTTTTTTCATGCTTTAATGTTGGCCTAATTTCAGTTACATTTAGATTTTTATTGTAGTAACCACTCAGCTATATGTGGAAATGCATATATTAAAAAAAAATAAAGTTGCAAATAAAACCATAGTCCACAACTTCTGTAGTTTTAACTTATTTTAATATATAAATTCAGTGAAATCGTCAAACGTTTGTATGACTTGCCAATGTCTTTTGACCCAAGCTACGACTTTACTTGACTTGCTTGACATTAGGCAGTGACTTGACTTGACTTGACCTGACTTGACTTGCCTTTATAAAAAATTTACTTGGACTTGCTTGAGACTCGAAGGTTAAGACTTGAGACTTGCTTGTGACTTGCACATGTGTGACTTACTCCCACCTCTGCTGTTTAGAGAGAACGGTGTCGTCTTAGCGGCCCCTAATTTAATAACAAACTATCATTTAGACGGAAGTGAATCAATCAAAACTAACTTTAGATGGAAAAAAAAAATTTCAAGAACAACTATAAAACGTCCCGGGTTACGTATGTAACCCTAGTTCCCCGAAGGGACGGACGCTGCGTGAAATCGCAGTGGGAACGCCCTCAGCGTGACGCGTCTGAAGCATGAATGAAATCAGTCAATGGAGAGAATGAGCGTACGGCGAGTGACGTCATCGACCAGGAAGCTATAAATATCCCCTGAGTACACAATACGCCAGCTTAAAAGTTACTGAAGCAGCGACCCAAGGGGATGCCGAGAGTATGGCAGGACACGCAGCGTCCGTCCCTTCGGGGAACTAGGGTTACATACGTAACCCGGGACGTTCCCCTTCAGGGACTACCGCTGCGTGAAATCGCAGTGGGAACGCAATACCCACATCCCCATACGACCAAATCCCCGTCGTGTGTCATTAGGAGACACAAACCGACGAGAGAACCTGAGCCCCGGGAGTGGAGCTAAGATCGAGGGAATAAAATCTAACGAAAGTGTGCGTTGAGGACCAGCCTGCCGCATCACAAACGTCCTGAAGAGAAGCTCCTGAAAGAAGAGCTGTAGAAGCAGCCATACTCCGGGTGGAATGAGCCCTTACAGCCAAAGTGAAGGCTGATGGGCCGAACCATAAGCAAGTGGGATGGCCTCGACCACCCACTTGCTCATCCTTTTTCTAGATGCAGGACACCCTTTCTTAGGTGACCCAAACAGACGAACATTTGTTCCGATCTCCTCCACAGGGCAGCTCTGTGGACGTAAGCATCAAAACCCAAACTGGGCACAGCAAATTAATTTTCTCCTGGTCTGACGTCAGAAAAGGCGGAGGACAGAAAACCTGCAGAACTATAGGTCTAACTGAAACAGTTGGAACCTTAGGAACATAACCTGGTCTCGGAAAGAGAAAGGCCTTAACCAACCAGAAGCAAATTCCAGGCACGAGGGAGCCACCGAAAGTGCTTGAATATCTCCAATTCTTTTTAGAGATGAGATAGCGAGAAGAAGGATAGTCTTTAGAGTAAGAAACTTTTCCGAAACTTCCTCGATGGGCTCGAAAGGAGCAAGGGAGAGACCTTCTAAGATGACGGCCAGATCCCAAGCTGGTACCCTTGTGCGAACTGCAGGCCTCAGCCTCAAGGTGACACGAAGGAAGCGAGACATAAGCGGGTGTTTCCCGAGGGAACCTCCACTTGAAGGGGTGTGGTAAGCAGCTAAGGCCGCCACATACACCTTCAGTGTGGAGTGGGATAACCCTGTGGAGAGACGGTCCTGCAGGAAATCCAGGACTGTACCAACCGGGCAGTTAACTGGGTCCTGCTGGCGCTCTCCACACCAAGAGGTGAAAAGTTTCCACCTCGCGGCATATAACTTCCTCGTGGAGGGAGCTCTGGATCGGAGGATGGTCTCAACGACCTCAGCCGAGAGACCAGAATCTATGAGCTGGGCCCCCTCAGAGGCCAAGCCCACAGCCTCCATAGCTCTAGACGGGGGTGAAGGATCGACCCACTCGCCTGAGAGAGCAGATCTCTCCTGATCGGTATCTCTAGGGGAGAGCCGTTGAGGAGAGACACTAGGTCCGCAAACCATACCCGGGCCGACCAGAACGGGGCTATTAGCAGGAGACTGAGCCCGTCCCGGCGAACCCTCTCCAGAACTCCTGGGAGCAGAGCGATCGGGGGAAAAGTGTACAAGCGTGACCTCGGCCACGGATGTACCATCGCATCCAACCCCAGCGGGGCTGGATGGCTGAGAGAGAACCACAGCGGGCAGTGTGATGTTTCTCGAGAAGCAAATAGGTCTACCTCGGCAAGACCGAAATGTTTCCATAGGAGTTCCACCACCTCGGGGTGAAGACTCCATTCCCCGGGCCTCGGCCCCTGTCTTAACAGGATGTCTGCCCCTTGATTTAAATACCCCGGGAGATAAAAGCTCTCAGAGAAAGAATTTTCCCCTGGGACCATAGAAGGATCTGACGTGCCAGTTTGTAAAGCGGGCGAGAACGCAAACCCCCCTGATGGTTGATATAAGAAACCACCGATGTGTTGTCTGTCTGGACAAGAACATGGTGGCCCCTTAGGTCTGGGAGGAAGTGTTTCAGAGCCTGAAACACCGCCAACATCTCTAGGCAGTTTAAGTGCCACAGACGATGATGGTCCTCCCACAGACCCTGAGCCCACCCGTGAGAGAGGCATCTGTCATTAGCATAACGCGACGACAAGGAGCTCCTAACACAGGGCCTTGGGACAGAAACCAAGGATCTTTCCACATGATCAGGGCGTGATGACACCGTCGCAAACTCACGATCATGCGAAGCGGATTTCCCCTTGGGGAGAATCCCTTGGTCCTGAGCCACCACTGTAACAGTCTCATGTGCAAGAGGCCAAGAGGTATCACGTTGGACGCAGCTGCCATGAGACCTAGCAGTCTCTGGAACTGTTTTACAGTGGATGACTGGCCTAGCTTGACCTGATCTACTGCAGCGAGAATCAAAGCAATACGAGCAGGTGACAATCGTGCCTGCATCGTCGTTGAATCCCACACTACACCTAGAAAAGTGGTTCTCTGTAATGGAGAAAGAACACTCTTTTTGGCGTTGAGCCTCAGCCCCAGTCACTTGATATGAGCAAGAACGACATCTCGGTGCCGAACCGCCTGTTGTTCCGATTGAGCTAGAATCAAGCAATCGTCTATATAGTACAGAAAGCGGATGCCCTGTAACCTCAGCGGGGCTATAGCAGCATCCGTACACTTCGTGAATGTTCGGGGTGACAGTGCTAGGCCGAGCGGAAGAACCCGATATTGGTACGCTTCGCCCCCGAAAGCGAACCTCAGGAACTTCCTGTGTTGAGGGAGGATAGATACATGGAAGTAAACGTCCTTTAGATCTATCATGACAAACCAGTCCTCGGATCTGATTTGAACATCCCCAGTGACAGACACAGCGCCCTGTAACGTACTGGCAGGGAACAGCTGGTCTGGGCACTCCACAACCCTCCTCGGAGGGGGCGAGCGTCCCTCGGGAAATCGCTCGCCGAGTCTCTCTACGCCCTGTGAAGGCAGGGTTAGTAGAGTAGACCACTGAGGGCATCGGAAAAGACAGGGCACCGTGTTCTTGTGCAGTGAACTCAGGTCTTTCATGATAGGGACCACCCTCAGAACCCTGACGTTCAGCACGTCAGGATTTTTTTTTTTTTTCGATGAAGTAGTATCCTAACTCCCTGCTGGGTGGGGGACCCATTCCGCCAGGAACTCTACTAAGGGAACCAACCTCTCGAGGCTGGCCTCCGGATGAACATCCCGAGTGACAGACACAGCGCCCTATAACATACTGGCAGGAAACAGCTGGTCTGAGCACTCCACAACCCTCCTTGGAGGGGTGAGCGTCCCTCGGGAAATCGCTCGCCGAGTCTCTCTACGCCCTGTATAGGCAGGGTTAGTAGAACAGACCCCTGAAGGCATCGAGAAAGACAGGGCACCGTGTTTTTGTGCGGTGAACTCAAGTTTTTCCCGATGGGGACCACCCTCAGAGTCCTGACGTTCAGCCCGTCAGGACTTTTTCGACGCGGCCTTTCTGGCGACAATGACTGTCCTCAGATCAGTCCTGCCCCGAGAAGGCCGCGCCGGAGAGCACCCCGCCTCGTCCCTCCAGTTTCTCTGCAGGGGGGCACGAGACGTGACACTCCGCTTCTGCTGTGCTCTTTTTGAAGACGAACTCGACGAAAGACTTTGCTCTGGTTGAACATTCTGCGTGACAGACACAGTGCCCTGTAATGGCGCACCGGCAGGGAACGACTGGTCTGAAACACACTAGAACCCTCCTTAGAGGCGGCGAGCGTCCCTCGGGAAAGCACTCGCCAGTCCCTTCTACGCCCTGTTTCGGCAGGGTTAGTAGGACGGGCCCCTGAGGGCGCCGGGAGAGACAGGGCACCCTTAAGGGAGGTGAACGCAAGTCTCTCTCGGCGGGGACCCCCCTCAGATTTCCTTTGAGCAGGTCGGCCTGAAAAGCCTGCATAAAAGTCATCGTATGCCACATGCAGCCGCCTGCCGAGCCACCGAGTAAGCCTTCCCCACCAGCACAGAGGTATATATATTTATTTATTTATTTATTTTTTGGTGGAAGAGCCGGTGCTTTAAGTGAAGACGATGAAGCAGGAGAGAGATAGCTCGCAAGCGTCTCCTCCGCCTATAGTATCGTCACATAACCAGCAGATTTAGCACCAACAATGTTACCATAAGCATTGGACTGATTTGTGTAAATTCTGCTTGAAACCGGTCTAACCCAGGTCTTTGAAACCTCAGCATGAAGATCTGGGAAGAACGGTAAGCACCGGCTAGAAGGTTGAGGTCGTGCAGACAGAAATCTATCATCTAGATTGCTTTTAATTCTAGAAACCTGTCTATCAGCTGGCCACTCGATACAGTTATTTTTTTTTTTTTAGCTTTTCAACAGCCCGAGATAATACATCCATCAAACCTTCTTCATTTGCAGTATAATGTGATAAACTAGTTTTCTCTAATGCAAAACCTTCGACATCCAGCTCCTCAGAACTGGAAAATCTCAATTCAACATCATCATGTGCCTCCACCCGGGCAGAAGTAACCGCCGCAGCGCGTGCTTCCAGAGCCGGGTGAGAGGCACTAGATCTCGTCGGAGATAGCTGAGATAGGGCGGAGCCCGTCTCAACGTCGCCAGCGAGATCCATCTGCGAGCCCCAAGACAAGCGCCGCCGCTCTGCCTCAACAGAAGCGGGACCCGAGCCTCGGGGAACTCGCAGCAAATCACTCTACTCGAAGAGCGATCGCCGCGAGCGCAGAGTTCTCAAGGGAAAACGCTCGCAATGCTGACAATCGACTCCCTCGAGAGCCGACTGGGCATTGCTGCACTCCCAAACAAGCCACACTTAGCTCGTGTGAATCCCCACCCGTGATGTGCCGAGTACAGGGGGGAACACACTTCTTATACTGCTCGCTCATATTGGTTTTTTTTTATATAAAATATATATAGTGAAAACTCCTGACAAAACAGACAAACACAATCGACAGATTCAGACACACACAGAGCTGCTGAAGTAACTAAAAGCTGGCGTATTGTGTACTCAGGGGATATTTATAGCTTCCTGGTCGATGACGTCACTCGCCGTACGCTCATTCTCTCCATTGACTGATTTCATTCATGCTTCAGACGCGTCACGCTGAGGGCGTTCCCACTGCGATTTTACGCAGCGGTAGTCCCTGAAGGGGAACTAAACCAATCTCTGTTACCTTAAATTATATGTTTATCTCTGTAAAGCTGCTTTGTAACAATCTACATTGTTAAAAGCGCTATATAAATGAGGATGACTTGACTTGACTTGACTAGTTGACCGAGTCCAACTCCATACTGAGATAAGAGATCCTCTGCATAGGGGAGAGTTTGCTCTTGTCCCAGTTGACCCGAAGGCCCAACAGGCTGAGGTGACGGAGCACCATGTTTCTGTGTTCGCACAACTGATCTCGAGACTGAGTCAGTCACAGACTGGGGTGGGGCAGCGAGGTGGAACACAGGGACTCGGCTCGGGAGGCACTGAGGTGGCCCGGAGTGGAGTCTGATACCCCTTTTCCACCAAGGCAGAGCTGGTGCTGGTTCGGAGCCAGAGCCTAGTTTCAGATCGGTTCTTTGTTTTTCGACCACCAAAGCACCAGCTCCGAACCAGTAAAAGTGGTTCTTAAGTAGCACCAAATCATTGCTGGTCTAGAAGTAAGAACCGCTTACGTCAGCGGCTGGGGGCGGGGTTACCGTGACCAACAAGACAAACATAAACTTGTGACCGCCATTTTTTAAATAGCAGCTAATCGTGCTAATAGCAGCTCGATTGTAATCTCCGTTAATGCAAGTTACGCGAGCTGCACGAACGTGCTGGATTCGCCGTGTTTGTATACCGATGTAGGTTTGCAAAGCCATGAGCATAAATAGTAACGCAACGACCGCCATTGTTGATGGAAGGCTTGTTCGAGATGCATCGGAGCGCATGGACTGATCGGAGCTGCGGGAGTGTTTGGAGAGCATACGACTCCTTCTGCTTTTGGATCGCTCTCGCAGTTCAGGATTCGCAGTGCCGAACCATCTCGAACAAGCCTGGTGTGTTTGTGTGTGCCGCGCTAGCGTTACTGGGCAACATTAGATGTATACAGTGACGTAAGATCTGGCTCTGTGGTGGCTCTCTAGCCTGTGGAAAGGCAAACCGATTCTTTGAAAACTCGTCAGTCGAACCAACTCCGAACCGGCACTAGCTCTAGCTCTGAACCAGCACCTGGTTCTTGTTGGTGGAAAAGGGGTAAGAGTGTGTTGCGTCGCCGACGACTGGGTGGAGGCAGCAGCTAGTCGTCAGGGCAGGATGTGCTTAATCGCCTCCCTCTGTTTCTGTGCCACGGAAAACTGCTGGGCAAAGTTTTCCACAGCGTCGCCAAAGAGGGCGGCCTGTCCCGGAGGGCGAGGTCCGTCGCTGTTCGCAGTTCCTGCATAACCCCTGGGTTGGAACTACCCTTGTGAAATTCCTTGAGCGCCTTGGCCTGGTAGACCTGCAGGAGCGCCATGGCATGCAGGGCGGAGGCAGCTCTTACAGGGGTGGATTTCCCCGCCAGGAGGTCGCGGTCTTGGGACACAATCAGGCGACAGGTCCATACTGAACTTTTGACCGATAAGACATCTCTTCGTTTACTGCTACAAACTGATAATGGTCATATAAGCATGATTTAAACCATGCTAGTGTAATTCCACTAATGCAAACATAATTTTTGAGTATATTTAAAAGAATGTTGTGGTCGATAGTGTAAAATGCAGCACTAAGATTGAGTAACACTAATAGAGAGATACAACCACGGTCGGATGATAAGAGCGAATCATTTGTGACTCTGAGAGCTGTCTCAGTACTATGATACGGTCTGAATCCTTTTTGAAAATCCTTGCAGACACCATTTCTTTCTAAAAACGAACATAGTTGTGAAGATACAGCCTTTTCTAGTATCTTTGACAGGAAAGGTAGATTCGAGATCTGCATGTAATTGACTAATTCTGAAGGATCAAGTTGCGATTTAGCCAATCATAGCCAGTTTAATTTTTTTTGGTACGTATCCTAATAACAAAGATGAATTAATGATATTAAGAAGAGGATCTATGACCTCTGAAAGCATCTCTTTTAGTAGTTTAGTCGGTATAGGGTCTAACATACATGCTGTCGATCTAGATGATTCAACGAGTTTATAAAATTCACCCTCTCCTATAGAAATAAATGAATCAAATTTTTCGTCAGGGAGACTACAATGCATTGTCTGATGCGATATTGTATTAGATGGTTGCATAGTTATAATTTTCTCCCTGATATTATCAATCTTGTAAGTAAAAAAGTTCATAAAGTCATTACTGCTGTGCTGCTTGGAAACGTCTGGGCTTGAAGCTTTATTTTTTTGTTAGTTTAGACACTGTTCTTAATATCATTAATTCATCTTTGTCATTAGGATACGTACCAAAAACTTCTAAGCTGGCTATGATTAAATCGCTTGTTAAAAAAAACGCAACTTGATCCTACAGAATTAGTCAATTACAGGCCGATCTCGAATCTACCTTTTCTGTCAAAGATTCTAGAAAAGCCGGTATCTTCACAACTATGTTCCTTTTTAGAAAGAATGGTATCTGTGAGAATTTTAAATCAGGATTTAGACCATATCATAGTACTGAGACAGCTCTCATTAGGGTCAAAAATGATTTGCTCTTATCATCCGATTGTGGTTGTATCTCTCTATTAGTGCTACTCGATCTAAGGGCTGCATTTGACACTATCGACCACAACATTATTTTAAATAGACTCGAAAATTAGGTTGGCATTAGTGGAATTGCACTAGCATGGTTTAAATCATACTTATCTGACCATTATCAGCTTGTAGCAGTAAATTTAGAGATGTTTTATCGGTCAAAAGTTCAGTATAGTGTACCACAAGGATCAGTACTAGGACTGTTAATCTTCACTCTGTACATGCTACCCTTAGGAGATATCATTAGGAAGCATGGCATTAGATATGCTGATGATACTCATCTCTATATTTCTTCACGCCCTGACGAAACTTACCAATCCACAAAATTAACGGAATGCATAGCTGATATAAGAAACTGGATGACTAGTAATTTCCTACCACTTAATTCTGAAAAAATACAGAGATTGTAATTATTGGACAAAAAAATTCCTCATGTAATAACCTAGAATACTGTCTAACACTTGATGGTTCTCCCAAGCTTTTTTTCTCCATTCTGTCACCTGATGGAGTTTTGGTTCCTTGGCACTGTTGCCTTTTTGCCTTTCTTCACCTTTGTCGCCATTGGCTTTTGGCTTGCTTAGTTTGGGACATTTAATTTTGTATTTAACAATACTATTACAGCATAATGTTCCTGTTATCTCTGTAAAGCTGCTTTGAAACAATCTGAATTGTAAAAAGCACTATATAAATAAAGGTGACTTGACTTGACTTGTTTCAAATAAATACCTAGGGTTTTGTTTATTTTCTTCTAATAGGGTTGAAAAATAAGCAGATCTAGCAGTTTTTAAGGCCTCTCTGTATGTAATCGTGCTCTCTTTCCATGAAATGCAAAATACCTCTAGTTTTGTTTTCTTCCAGTTGTGCTCCATTTATCTGGCTGCTCTCTTAAGGGCCTGAGTGTGCTCGTCGTACCATGGCGTTGGACTATATTCTTTAATCTTCTTTAAGCGCAGAGGAGCAACTGTGCCTAATGTGCTGGAAAACAGAGAGTTAAAAGTTTCTGTCGCAATATCGAGTTCTAACTGGGATGCTGAGATGATGAAACTGATCAGGAAGATTATTAATAAAGCAATCTTTAGTGGCAGAAGTGATAGGTCTAACATATTTGTAACACAGAGTCGGCTTTGCAGCCTTGGCTAAATTAAGTTTACACAAGACTTGATAATCATCTGAGATGTCATCGCTCTGCTGCAGAATTTCAATGGCATCAACATTGATTCCATGTGATGATATTAGATATATTGGGATTTAACTTTATGAGTATTTCCCATTATTTTGATGTTTTGGGGCACTTCTGACAATACTTGTCAAGACTGTGAAAACCAGTCAAATTCAAAATGGAGGATGTCAAGAAAGCTCTGAGATAATTGGCAAAGAAAATTGATGGAATGGCTGAAAATGTGGGCAACATAAGCGGTTTGGTAGAGGATATGAAGAAACTAAATAACCTACTTGCACGGAAGGATGAGAAAATTGCAGATTTGGAGAAAATAGTTGATGACTTGGAGCAATATACAAGAAAAGAAGATGTGGTCATTAATAGCCTAAAAACAACACACCGCACTTACTCCAATGTCACCCGAGGGGAGAGCAGCGAAGTTGATATAACAAAGGAAGAAAAACAGACGCTGGAGGAGCAGGTGATCAAGTTCTTCAATAGAAGGGATATCTCTATTCACAAGGAGAGTATCGCTGCTTGCTATACCCTCCCCAAAAGGAACTGACAAATGGAAAGAACCATCATTTTGAGATTTGTAAACAGAAAACAGAAAATAGAACTCTTGAAACAAGGAAAAAAGCTAAAGGACACGCATGTGTATGTGAATGAACATTTCACGAAAAGGAATCCTGAAATAGCTAAACATGCAAGGGCACTGAAGAAACAAAGGAAAATCCATTCAACTTGGACAAGGGACTGTAAAATTTGAATACGTACACATGCTTTATCTGGTGAGGAGATGAAGGTCCTGTTAATCCGGGACCTCAAAGACTTGGAGAAATATGGCATTGTTTAGCCAACAAGAGCATTCTCTTGAGGCCCAGATCTATCTGATAGAGGTTTGTTTCAGACATAAAGAGTCCAACTTGGTGGTGGTGAGCAGATTTACATTTATTTGGAACAACCCTGCTACAAACTATGAAGGTATTTTTTTCCCTTTTTGGTTGAGACTGATGGTTGACTTATTGTTTTTCCAAGTGCCTTTTATCGTGTTCTTTTATCTATTACAATATGCTTACCTATGGAAGCCCGTTTCCGCCATAGTTGAGTAAAAAAAAAAGATTATCTAAGTCATAATAATGAGAAACTTTCTCATAAATATGACTTAGTATCTCATTATATTGAGAAAGTTTCTCATAATTATGACTTAGTATCTCATTATATTGAGAAAGTTTCTCATAATTATGACTTAGTATCTCATTATATTGAGAAAGTTTCTCATAATAATGACTTAGCATCTCGTGATAATGAGAAACTTTCTCGTAATAATGACTTAACATCTCGTAATAATGAGAAACTTTCTGGAAATAATGACTTATTTTCTCGCACTTCTACGCATGCGCAAAGCCGTGGAGCAGAAGGGAGTGCCACGCTAGCGACATCCGCTGGTCAAAGCGTGTAAATGCATCACAGCAAACATGGCACGCTCTGCAGTGAATTATATTAATGATAAATTATCAGTATATTAGACGGGCTTCCATACTAGATAGTCTTTTATGCATTTGTAATATTCATTTGTATTTTTGTGTATGAACAAGCAGCGACACAGAAGGGTTCAGTGTTCTAAAAACGCGGCGCTCAATTGAAAAGAAGTTCAGCTTTTAAAAACACGTCTCAAGACCTTGCGTTTTCCCCATGCCACTGCCCACAGCCCACTTATGTGTAAATGTCCCAAAGTCATAAACATCTTAATTGATATCGTATTGATATCTTCAGATGAACCTGCACATCAAATATCCGAGACGCATCCGCAAAATACTTGATATATTAACAAATATACCCATATATTTTATGAAGATGTGTGTTAAACTTAAACTTAACGAATAAATGTAATAATCCAACTTTAATCTGATAGTTTTGTAAATTCACGTAACACCATCGGTGTGCACAAGCAGGCGTCCTTCGTTACCATGGTAACCGTCATGCTTCTGCTTTCCACTTTCACACTTTTTCGTGGGTATGGAAAAGTATGGAAGATACTGATGATTTTTAATTGATGTTATTTTATGATACTACAGATTGCACTTAGTTCACACTGACTTTAATGAAAACAACTGGTTTGCAGATTGTGCCATTTTTGCTGTGATGCATTTACACGGCTTTGACCAGCGGATGTCGCTAGCGTGGCACTCCCTTCTGCTCCACTGCTTTGCGCATGCGTAGAAGTGCGAGAAAATAAGTCATTATGAGAAAGTTTCTCATTATTATGAGATGTTAAGTCATTATTACGAGAAAGTTTCTCATTATTATGAGATGTTAAGTCATTATTACGAGAAAGTTTCTCATTATTATGAGATGTTAAGTCATTATTACGAGAACGTTTCTCATTATTACGAGATGTTAAGTTATTATTATGAGAAAGTTTCTCATTATTATGAGATGTTAAGTCATTATTACGAGAAAGTTTCTCATTATTACGAGATGCTAAGTCATTATTACGAGAAAGTTTCTCATTATTATGAGATGTTAAGTCATTATTACGAGAAAGTTTCTCATTATTATGAGATGTTAAGTCATTATTACGAGAACGTTTCTCATTATTACGAGATGTTAAGTCATTATTACGAGAAAGTTTCTCATTATTATGAGATGTTAAGTCATTATTATGAGAAAATGTCTCATTATTATGAGATACTTAAGTCATAATTACGAGAATGTTTCTCATAATTATGACTTATTATCTCATTATTATGAGAAACTTTCTCAATATAATGAGATACTAAGTCATAATTATGAGAAACTTTCTCATTATTATGACTTAGATAATCTTTTTTTTTTTCTCAACTATGGCGGAAACGGGCTTCCATACTTACCTGTTGGAACTTAATATTATATCTTCTAAAAAAAATTTTTTTTTCTTATTTTATGTTGTTGTTAGTTTTTTCTTGGACGAATTACTCTATTATCACTGTATGTGCATTGATCAGGATGTGTGAGATTGGGAAGAAAGTTTGCGATCAAATTGAACAATTACTATGCAGGAACGAGATATAGACCCGGAAAGTAATTTTTTTGAACAAGTTACTAGAAATTGTTTTTATTATACTGAACATCAATTTAAGGAAAAATTTAACTTGGAGAATGGTATATCAGTTGTACATTTTAACAGCAGGAGTCTATATGCAAACTTTGAAAAGATCAGAGACTACTTTTAACATAATACCATGCAATTTAATATAGTTGCTATTTCTGAGAGTTGGCTCAGTCATGATAAAGGAATTCAACTTGAACTAGAAGGTTATCAATTACATTATGTGAATAGAATAAACAAAAGAGGTGGGGGAGTTGCAATGTTTGTGGATAATAGGTTAAAGCATATGATTGTTGAAAGTATGACGACTGTTATTGATGATATTTGTGAGTGTTTAACGGTGGAAATTGATATGGGTAAAATTAAGAATGTAGTCGTTAGTTGTGTTTATAGAGCACCCAACTCTGGTATTGAAAGTTTTAAAGAAGTGTTTGAGGCGTTGGTTTTGAATGCCAAGTAGAAGGTTGCTTATCTCTGTGGGGATTATAATATAGATTTTTTTTAAATCCGAGTAAATCACCTGCAATAGAGGAGTTTATTGATGTAATGTACAGTACAGGGGCCTGTTTCAGAAAGGAGGTTAAGTGAAAACTCTGAGTATGTTAACCCTGAAATGAGGGAAACTCTGGGTTTTCTGTTTCAGAATGGGGGGTAAGTCAAACCTAAGAAAGCAGGGTAAGTCAAGCCTGTTTCTGAAAGAGAGGTAACTTATACTCAGAGTCAGTTACCATGGTAACTCACTCTGTGAACCTAACCTGGTCGGGAGCAGGTTTACTTCCGTAAACCCAGAGTTTATTTCGGTCTCCTCCCCTTTTTTAAAGAGGAAGCGGTGTTTAAACACCTCATTCATTCTTTCGGTACATTTATTCATTGCTGTTTTTCCCCCAATTTTTTTAATAAGATGAAGTCTTTATAACTTCTTAACTGGCAACTGAAAATACAGTAGATTAGAGTTACATCATGTAGTTCTAAACAAATTCTACAGAATTAAACTTTGGCATTCACTGAAAATCACTGAACGTCTACGGTTACGTATGTAACCCTCGTTCCCTGAGTAGGGAACAGAGACGTTACGTCGGATGACGACGAATGGGGTTTCGCTTAGAAAGCCTATCAACTTCGAGTATTACAAAACGAGCCAATGGCAAGGAAATGCCATGGGTCTGCGGAATTTGCATGGCGTAACTCCGCCCCACCTCGTGGGTATAAAAGGAGGAAGCCGGCAGCAAGCAGATATGTTTCTTCGCTGAGGAGCCAAGACTGAGCTCAGGCGATCCCCGCGGTACAGCGGAAAGTGGCAGGCAGACGTAACGTCTCCGTTCCCTACTCAGGGAACGAGGGTTACATACGTAACCGTAGACGTTCCCTTTCGTTGTCACTCCGAGTTACGTCGGATGACGACGAATGGGGTTACCAGTCTAATCACGCCACCTTCTCAGCTGTCTTCCAGTGCCCTGCGTAAATCGAGATCCCTGTCACCCTGGACAAAGGACTCCATTTATCACAGGAATACCAAGGTACACTGGGAAGCATATCCCAAGCTTAGGGGAAGTATGCAATTAATGCCAGCCCGGAGGGGGGGGACTTAGAGAATACACATATGACCCGAAGGAAGCATATGGAAAACACTGGGGTGTCCAGCCGCAGGTGGAATATTTCAACACCAGGGGTGGCAAGGTAGCTTGCCAAGGGAAAGACACACGCTCAGAGAGGCTTACAGTGGAAATACACATGTGGGGGTCGCTCAGAGGAGGGACCATGCACACGGGAGGCACCTAGCCGACGCGCAGGCAATAGACACTGGCGCCGACGTCAGGAGTGCTGGAGGAGCTCAGGGCTTTCGGAGAAGCTCACCTGAGGAAAATATCGCATGTATCCAGTCCGTGGAGTGGAATGGCGAGCAAGCGAAGACACCTGAGCGGGTCCGGTACTAGCTGGTTGAAGCGAGTACACGAGAGGACACAGGCTCCACTCGGAGATTATAGAATCTGGCGAATGTGTTAGGTGTCGCCCAGCCTGCAGCTCTGCAGATGTCTGTTAGCGAGGCGCCATGCGCTAGAGCCCAAGAGGACGCCACACTCCGGGTGGAGTGGGCAGTCACACCAAGGGGGCACGGTCGACCTTGCTGCTGGTAAGCCAAAGCAATGGTGTCCACTATCCAGTGAGACAACCTTTGCTTGGAGAGAGCCTTTCCCTTCAGCTTCCCACCATAACAGACAAAGAGCTGGTCTGAGGTCCTGAAACACTGCGTTCTGTCTACATAGGCGCGGAGAGCGCGTACTGGACAGAGCAGTGCCAAGGCTGGGTCTGCCTCTTCCGAGGGCAGCGCTTGCAGGTTCACCACCTGGTCCCGAAAGGGAATGGTAGGAACCTTGGGCACGTATCCAGGCCGGGGTCTCAGGATCACGTGAGAGGAAGCCGGCCCAAATTCCAGGCACGCTTCGTCAACAGAGAATGCGTGCAGGTCCCCAACCCTCTTGATGGAGGCCAGTGCAACCAGGAGCGCTGTCTAGATAGACAGGAACTTAAGCTCGACTGATTGCAGGGGCTCAAAGGGAGCACTCTTCAGGGCTGTTAGAACCACTGAGAGGTCCCAAGAGGGAACGAGAGGAGGACGAGGAGCATTTAGTCTCCTCGCTCCTCTCAGGAACCTGATGACCAGGTCGTGCTTCCCCAGCGACTTACCTTCGATGAGGTCATGATGTGCGGCAATGGCGGCAACATAGACCTTCAGGGTGGAGGGAGACAGCCTTCGCTCCAGCCCCTGTTGAAGGAAGGAAAGCACAACACTGATCGAGCATCTCCGGGGGTCTTCTCGGTGAGAAGAGCACCAGTTGACGAAGAGGTTCCACTTCAACGCATAGACGTGTCTCGTGGACGACGCTCTAGCGGAAGTGATGGTAGCCACCACCGCTGGTGGTAGGGTACTCAAACCTGCCTCGTCCCATCCAGGAGCCACACGTGGAGGTTCCAAAGATCGGGACGAGGGTGCCATAGGGTGCCCCGTCCCTGAGAAAGAAGGTTCTTCCTCAGAGGGATCGGCCAGGGAGGTGCTGTCGCGAGGAGTACTAGTTCGGGGAACCAGGTCCGGTTGGGCCAGTAAGGGACAACCAGAATGACCTGCTCCTCGTCCTCCCTGACCTTGCGCAAAGTGTGCGCAAGAAGGCTCACTGGGGGAAACGCATACTTGCGGCCCTGCGGCCAGCTGTGCGCCAGAGCATCCGTGCCGAGCGTGCCCTCGGTCAGGGAATAGAACTGGGCGCAATGGGTCGAGTCGTGAGAGGCAAACAGATCTATCTGCGCGTCCCCGAACTGGTCCCAAATCAGCTGAACCGACTGGGGATGGAGTCGCCATTCTCCAGGGAGGGGCTGAAGCCGTGAGAGCTCGTCGGCTGCACAGTTCAGCGCTCCGGGAATGAAGATGGCTCGAAGCGACCTCTGATGCTTCTGACTCCATAGGAGGAGGTGGCGAGCGAGTTGTGACATACGGCGGGAGCGTAGACCACCTTGATGGTTGATGTACGCTACAGTGGCGGTATTGTCTGAACGGACTAGTACGTGTTGACCCCTGAGCAACGCCCGGAAGCGGTGCAGGGCAAGGCGTACTGCCAACAACTCGAGGCAATTGACATGCCACAGCCGCTGGGGTCCTGTCCAGGAGCCCGCAGCAGCATGTCCATTGCACATGGCGCCCCAGCCCGTGGTGGAGGCATCTGTTGAGACAACAACATGCCGGGAAGCTCGTGCCAGGGGGACACCGGCCCTGAGAAAACCGAGGTTCGCCCACGGGGTGAAGAACTGACGGCAGGTCGGAGTAACTGGTACTCGGAACGTGCCGTGTTGCCATGCCCACCTCGGGACTCGGTCGCGAAGCCAAAGCTGAAGCGGTCTCATATGAAGCAATCCGAGCGGCGTGACCGCGGCTGCAGATGCCATATGCCCCAGGAGCCTCTGAAAAAGTTTCAGTGGAACCGCACTCTTGCCCACGAATTGTCTTAGGCAAGTCAGCAGTGACTGCGCGCGCTCGCTCGTAAGCTGCTCGGACATGGCGACCGAGTCGATGTCCATACCGAGAAAAGAGATCCTCTGCACGGGGCAAAGTTTGCTCTTCTCCCAGTTGACCCGAAGGCCCAGACGGGCTAGGTGCCGAAGCACTAGGTCCCTGTGTTCGCAAACCTGATCTCGAGAGTGAGCTAGGATCAGCCAGTCGTCGATATAACTCAGGATGCGAACCCCTTGTTCTCGAAGGGGAACAAGGGCCGCCTCGACGACCTTCGTGAAGATGCGAGGAGACAGGGCTAGCCTGAAAGGGAGAACCGCGTACTGGTATGCCTGCCCCTCGAAAGCAAACCGGAGGAACGGTCTGTGTCGAGGAAGAATGGAGACATGAAAGTAGGCGTCCTTCAGGTCGATCGCTGCAAACCAATCCTGGGGCCGTATGCATTCGAAAACGCGTTTGGCGGTGAGCATCTTGAACGGCATCCTGTGAAGGGAGCGGTTCAGCACGCGCAAGTCCAGGATTGGCCGTAACCCACCGGTTTTCTTGGGGACAATGAAGTAGGGGCTGTAGAAGCCGGACCTCATCTCGGCTGGAGGGACAGTCTCGATTGCACCCTTCGCTAGCAGGGTGGCAATCTCTGCTCTCATGATAGGGGCATTGCCACCGACCAAAGTGGAGCGGACTCCCCTGAAGCGGGGAGGAGACCGTGCGAACTGAATCGCATAGCCGAGCCTGACGGTACGCGCGATCCAGTGGGACAGACGGGGAAGCTCTAGCCAGGCTCCCAGGAACTGAACCAACGGGATCATGCGAGCCACAGGCGTCCCCCCGGAGGGGCAGCGAAGCGGAGTAACTGGCCCAGATGTGGACGGCATAGCGGCCCGGAGAGGGGGCACAGTTAGCAACCGCGCCCTGGCAGAGGGGGCCAGGGGAGGACCAGGCTGGTCGTCCCGCGGGGGCCTGCTCTGCCAGGGGTCTGGCGACAGAGGGGGACAGGGGCGAAGCGTTCCGTGGACGGCACGCCGTGTCAACCGCCTCTGGGACAGAGGGGGGCGAGGAGAGCACGGCTTGTGGGCGGCGCTCTGTGTCGCCCGAGAACTCTGTGAGCTCAGGGAAGAGGGGATTGTTTCTGACTTTAACCACATTAGGGTGCTGCCCACCCGTGGGTGAGCAGCGGGGAGTGGATAACAAAAGATTCTCCCCCGGCCCTCCACCGGGGGAAGGAGTGGTCCTGCTACCACCTCCTGAGAAACAACCATCATCCCTGAGCAGCCCGTCTCAGGAGCGCCGCTTGGCCCGGCGTTTAGTGGGGGGCGGGGCAGGAGAGGGCTGTGGCGCCTTCTTACGGCTTCCTCCGCGACCGGCCCTGGGTGGAGGCTGCTGCGTGGTCCGGGCGGGAGGGGCGGGAGCCGCAGGAGGGCGCCCTCGGCGGGAAACAGGTCGAGGCGTCTGCCCGGCCGGCAAGGTGGAGGCAGCAGCGGGCCGGCGGGGCAGAATGTGTCTGATGGCCTCGGTCTGTTTCTGGGCAGTTGAAAACTGTTGGGCAAAGTCTTCAACTGCACCGCCGAAGAGGCCGGCCTGGGACAAGGGGGCGTTAAGCAGACGGGTCCGCTCAGCGTCCCGCATGTCAGCCAGGTTCAGCCACAGATGTCGCTCCTGGACCACAGCTGTGGACATCACCAAACCCAGGGAGCGCGCGGTAACCTTCGTCGCCCGGAGAGCAAGGTCGGTCGCGGCGCGCAGCTCATCGAAGAGCCCTGGGTTTGTCCTACCCTCTTGCATGTCTCTGAGCATCTGGGCCTGGTAGACCTGCAGAGTGGCCATAGCATGCAGTGAAGCAGCCGCCTGTCCCGCCGCTCTGTAAGACTTCGCCACCAGGGTCGACGAAAATCTACAGGCTTTGGATGGGTGCTTAGGCTCACCCCGAGAAGAAGCACTCTGAGGACATAGTTGCATGGCAACAGAGCGTTCAACCGGGGGAAGCCCAGTGTACCCACGGGCAGCTGCCTCATCGAGGGGAGGAAAGGCGGATGAGACCAGCGAGCGGTCCCGAGAAGACAGGGGGGTCTTCCAGGACTTCGAGATCTCATCATGCACATCCGGGAAGAAAGGTATTGGGGTTTGCCGAGGACGAGGGTCGGCGGCCTTACCCAAAAACCAATCGTCCAGCCCCGAGCGCTCAGGACAGGGTGGAGGCCTCCACTCAAGTCCGATGCTCGCGGCTGCCCGGGAAAGCACGGCCGTCATCTCCGGATCAGACTCGAGCACAGCCGTATGCACACCGGAAGGTGGCAGCTGTGACGAGCCCTCACTTCCAGAAGAGTCAAACCCGCCTAGTGATGCTGCAACAGACATGGCATCTTCCTCTGTAGCTTCAACTGAAACACGCGGGCCACCAGAGGGTAGACCCGCGGGAATCAGCAGTTCACTAGCGGGCACCGTCCTTGAAGAGGGGGGCTGGGGTCGCGGACACATAGTCGGCGCCTTGTTCCAGACCGTAACCCTCAGGTCACCCTGGCCACCAGCCGCAGGACGGGGGGTGGATGAGGGGACTCTCACTCTTGCGAGTTCACGGAGTCTCGACCGTAATGACGCGATGGTCATGTTCCCACAGAGAGAACATGAGTCATCCACGAACGCTGCTCTAGCATGATCAATGCCCAAACATACTATGCAACGCTCGTGCCCATCAGAGTCCGATACCAATCTGCCGCAACCAGAAGTACACGGGCGAGACATCTTTAAAAAGACGTGCCACGTGTAAGCTCTTTTAGTGAGAGAAAACTCAAGTGTTGAAGCACCCGGGGAGAAACGCACCGACTGGCAGACCACTGCAACAGATCAGCAGGAAGTACGCTCTCGCCGTAGATCGCAGTCACACCAACACTCGAGGTACTCGTTTGTAAAGCTGACAATTCAGAGATGGCTTGTGGAGAGAAGAATACACTTGGCTCCGAAGCGAAAAACATATCTGCTTGCTGCCGGCTTCCTCCTTTTATACCCACGAGGTGGGGCGGAGTTACGCCATGCAAATTCCGCAGACCCATGGCATTTCCTTGCCATTGGCTCGTTTTGTAATACTCGAAGTTGATAGGCTTTCTAAGCGAAACCCCATTCGTCGTCATCCGACGTAACTCGGAGTGACAACGAAAGGGAACTGTGTTCATCTGTGCACCAGAAGTTGATGGACCTTCCTCGTGCTGCTCTTCCACACTCTAGGGACGGGGGAGAGATAAGAATATCCGTTTATACTTAGATATAAACTTAGATTCTATAGGCTACTCCACATAAACAATGTGAAGAAATGTGAATGTGTAGATTGTTTGATGTGTAGACACATAATATTAACATTCCCTTTGTAGGCCTCTCTGTGGCAGCAGAAACTGTTTCTTCATCCCCATCGTCCTGTGAAGATGAGCATTTGGTTGAGCACATTTTATAATACTATTTGTCATCATTTATGGTGTATTGAGTAGGCTACTTCCAACTGTCTGGGATTCTGTTGGGACAGGAGGATCCAAAAGACAAATATTGCCATCAGAATCTGTTGGGAGCAACAACAAAAAAACAACCCAAAGTAAAATATATGGAAATATCAAAAACAGCCTATATAAAAAATAACACATATGTAGACCTCTTACATTTTATTGAGGCACTTGAATCTTCGGAAGTGACTGGCTCTGAAGTCCCTCCAGGAATTCCCTCAGCCATTGGCCTTCCAGCATTCAGGCTCACGGCCATCTCCATCTCCTCTGCATCTCCATCTTCATCTTCATCTCCTCTGGATCTCCATCTCCTCTGCATCTCCATCTCCTCTGCATCTCCATCTCCTCTGCATCTTCATCTCCATCTCCATCTTTCCGAGCCTCTTCCTTCTTTCTGTTGGCTGAGTAGAAGTCAAATGAGAATGAACATTTAATTGTGTTAATTAGACCTATGTCAAAAATGCTGCTGCACTGCAAGACACTGGATGCTTTTTAGTTATTGAATATGTCAAATGTTTATAAAGTCAGGTAGCCTACATCCATGGTATGCTCAAGCCTTACCTGATTGAATTATGTTTTTATATTTCATTTTCAGCTGCTGCCATGTTCTTTTAATGCCTGCAGGATTGCACCTACATGAAAATTAAAATTAGGTTGAATAACATACTGTTCTTCCAGTTTCACCTCTGATATTATAACAGTTGGGTAAGTTACTCTAAAATAGTTATTAATTACTAACTACAAATGACATCTTCAACAGTGTAATTAGATTAATGTAACAATTACTATCTCTAGTTAGAAAAGTGAAATCATAATGAACCACCCCTTTAAAAATGTGTTCTGTTTGACAGTATGCACTGTACAAGGTGTTTAACTGGGAGTTTGACTTCACCCAGGTAAGCACTATCCTTTCTCTTAATATTTTTTTGGAAAGGTATTACTTTTGGACATTTTAAACATCCATTTCCAAGTTTATCTTTTGCTTTTCAGAATGATATGGCCCATATCAGGCGGTGGTGGGTGAATCTGCTATTGTCAAAAATGACACATGGAAGGTATAGATAGAATATGTAAATAAAAACTATTTTGGCTAAGTAATGTTTGGTAATGAAATGCATGTTTGTTTGTTTTTTTAGAAAGTGGAAGCGCACATCAGCCATGTCAATTAGTGAAGAGACAAAACAACTGGAGGCAGGACAAGTAAAGAACATCGAAATCTTGATGGTAGTAGTACATTCAATATGACAGAAGCAAAGATCGAACAGATTTCAAGCCTTTATTATCTCACAAAATATTATAGTAGCTTAATGACATATCTTATTGTTAAATTAAATGTTTTCAGGTATTACTTGCACCCATAGGATGCGCATTTTGTTTTAATGGAGGTTAGGTCATGATGTTTGGAAATGGCAGTATTTATTTTTTGGTTTGTTTGTAATACCCAATAGTTGCCAGACGCCGTCCTGTCTGAAATTCTTCTTCACGTGGTCCTTGAGGAGGGTGATTCCGGATTGTTAAATCTGTCTTTAGTTTGTTCTAAATTCAGAAGTCTGGTTGATACAGACTCCTTTAGGAGGGCACACTTCTGCTGGCTTGACAGTATGTCTGTATTTACTTTCTTACACATTTGATTTAACTGTGGTTAAAATGGTAACTGAGAAATGTATTGGTATGTCAACATGTCTTCAATTATTATTTTTAATCATGCTCATTTTTATGCTCCTCAAATTGAAATTCAGGTGTAACAAATTGGAGAGAGAAGACATGTCCAGAATATTATCAGATGTACACACTGCAGCCCTGCAGACACTGCAATGACATTTACAAGAACTGCTTACCAGGTGTGTATACATTATGAATGAAAATGTGCTTAATGACAAAATGCAATAAGAATAGGCCTTCATGTGGCTGCATCCATCTGTAGTGTTAATAAGGTAATTTGGATATTAATGTCACAATTTTCTTATGAATCCTCTAGGTTATGTTGGTAGAGGAAAACGTGGAGAAATCCAAGGCTTTTACTCGGAAAACCCCGATCCAGGGTTTTGCAGTGATTGGTGTCAGCTGCTGGAGAGTGAAAATTCGTTCACTGTTCACACAGTTCCAGTCTAAAAGCCTACTTAATCAACTAACTCGTCTAACTGCGTAGGACACAACATCATGTGATCGGTTCCATCCAGTACACGGCTTGTTCCGCCTGCTACAATCGGGTTGGAGGTACAGGTCTCTTCAAGCCAGAATGCCCAACAGCCTCTATTCTCAGGCAGTTAGACTGCTGAATAAGCACCATCCCCGGCTACCTCCTCGTCTCACTTAATCCTCTCACTTAACACTACCCAACAACTACTATAACTGTGAACTGGACTTTGCATTGTTGCAGCACACACAATTATACACATTTTCTGGTTAATAGTGATTCTTTGCCTCATATGCCCTTTCCTAGTTTGTTTTGTGTCGCTTTCCCTTTTTCTTGCTATTGTTGATCTTGCTTAATCTGTCTATTATGCATATTATCAAACATTGCAATAATGTGACCAGACTTTACATCGCTGCAGCACATACAAGTATACTCTCTTTTCCTGGTTACAATTGATTCTCCGCCTCATACACCTTTTTTTTTTTTCTTGGTTGATATCTGCTGCTGTTTCCTGTTTAAAAAATATGCTCTTGTTGATCTCTTATACCTCATGAAATTGCACTGTCGACTGATGCCCTAATGTAATTTTGTTGTATCACTGGAATGACAATAAATTATTATTAATAATCTCTTTTTTCTAACTAATCTTTAACTTAACTAAAATTATTTTAAAATTGATTTATTTAAAATTATTACTTTCTAACTTTGCTAATAAGCTAATAGAAGGTCAAGTCTGAAGAAGACCCTCATCAGTCTGTTTTCTGCTGACCAAGTTACTACAGGTTACAGGGTTCAAACACTACTTGACTTGTGTGATCGAATTCACAGAACTGTACTTTTATGTGTATTTCTTTAATGAATAAAGTGAACATTATCTGTACTACTTTCTGAGGAGGGAATGTTTCAGTATGTTTTGGTAGTCTGTGCTCAGGCCCTCTAAAACTTTGGAGGAACTGTGATTCCCTTGTGCTTTTGTGTGTGTGTTGAATGCTCTGTGTGCAGGTCTTGTGATATGCAACAACAGACCCCGAGACATTTCTACGACCTCCGAGGTCATCACTGGACCATTCTTGGGCTCGGATGACAGTTATCTTGATTAATGTTGATTTACCCTCCTATCTATCCTAAGTGTTGAATTGTTTAGACTTTGTTTTCTAAGCCAATCAGAAGTAGCCAAATTGTATGTACTGATGTCATTCATGCCCTTAGAAATGGTATAACTGGTGTGAGATTTTGTGTACGGTAGAGTCTCTGGCCTGTAACCTCCTCGATGAAACTGCAAACTATTCTTCAGTAATTTTTTTACTTATTTGATTGAACCTCACGACTCTTGGTCTTCTTTCATCATATCTGGTCCTGGGTCTTAAATCTGTTATCCCCTAGCACAAGAAACATGGTAAATCTTGTTAAACCATTGGTAGACCATTCTTGTTAATGAATCATGGGTAAATTCGCTAAGCAGGAAAAAGGTGGATATATTTCATTATTTAAAAAACATGTATACTTATTCATAAGTTACATTTATACATGTAAAAATTCATAATTTCAAGTTTAGCTTTTTGTTTGTTTTATTATGTCTATGATCTTTGTAACTTGATTTGAATCAAATAATATAAAAAATTACTAATAGAAGCATTTTAAGTAAATAAGTACTAAAATTATATATATCATATATAATATATTAATAATAATAAAATAATATATAATTATAATGATAAAATTTATTTGCCTGGCTAAAAGCGGCATACACCTCCGACTTCCGGTTATTAGCGGCAGCTGACGTCACTTCCTGTTTTATTGGCAGCTACTTCCTGCTGCCAGTGACAGCTACTTCCTGCTGCAAGCTGCCGATTTTTTCGCGGAACCCTGGCTGAACCCCTACTGGAGAATAGAGTGCCGAAGTTATGACGTCACTTTGTGGGCCAAACGCGGAAGTGAGTTTCCTCGGGTTCCCTCGCCCTCACCCATAGGGGTTTTTTGAATGGGTTTTTTGCTAAATCGCCTGAAATACGGTCTGTGGTTAACAAAACCTCAAAATATTTTCACGGTTTGATCTATGACATAAAACACACCAGTTATAAACCTGCTTGTAGTTTTTTAAACTTTATTGTGTCTGCTTATGTTTTTTTAAACTTTATATAGGCTTCAAAACGTATACATTTTGGATTAACTTGTAAAGATTATCTTGATAGACAAAGCGTGTAAGGGTCATAACTCTTTGTTGAACACAATTATTATTTTTTGCGATTTTGCATGCATAGCTTTTTGATTGAGGGAACCCATAAGCGCTAACTTCCGAGGTTTCCTGCAAAGTGACGTCACAACTTCGGCACTCTACATTATAATAGCATGGCAGTCTGGGCTAGCATGGATGCGGGCGCGCGCTTGGGGCGCTTAAAGAATCGCCCATAGCTGACTAGATTTGAGCTCACTGATTGGCTACAGTTTATGTCAAACATTTATTTCTTAAATCAGCAATTGGCTAAACTGCTTCAGAGAACCGCCTCCCTGGGGCATTTCTCCAGCGCCCCAGAGCTGATGACACGTGCACACAGGTCGAGGAGATGTGTAGAAAAAACAGATATTTAGAATTTCTATAACGTTTTCACATATACTGGGTGCAATTAATATATCAAACACACAAATATTGCCAATTTGTATACACAATTGATGTATGTATTTGCTTAAGTATTGCTTGTGGCTCTTATACTGTGGTCTGGCGCATGGGGAGGTGGCGCCCTAGCGCACTCTATTGGCCTGCCGCCCCTGAGTCTTATGAAGGTATTTTTGGTGCAAAACAACTGAACGCCTGTGACAGTGAAATTTGTAGTTGTAGAGAATAGCCACACGTGTATCAGTAAATTTGAAGTCACAGAGAGAAATGTTTTAAGAGATGCAAACTTGTAGACTTTTTTTTCTCTCCCACAAACACAACACAGCAGTTACACCTTCTCAAATTCTTCATTGCAGGTGCACAAATCCTATTCTACAAATCACAAATTAATAAACTAGTGCGCTCACATTTTTGCTACAGTTGCTGCAGTGAATATGGTGCAAAACGCATTTAAACACCCGCAGCAAAAAATGGCTGCCCACTCCGGGTGTGTTCATTGTGTGTGTTTGTTCACTGCTCACTGCGTGTGTACACTCTAAAAAATGCTGGGTTAAAAACAACCCAAGTTAGGATTGAAAATGGACAAACCCAGCAAATAGGTTGTTTTAACTCAGCGGTTGGGTTAAATGTTTGTCCAACCTGCTGGGTAGTTTTATTTAACGCAACTATTGTTTAAAAATTACTGTATTGTTTGCTTAAAATGAACCCGAAGTATGTTGAAAATTAACATTTATTAATAGGTTTAATAAAAAAAAAACATTTATTAATAAGTTTAATGATTAATAATTGAACAATAACCATTTAATTGCTTTTGAATAAATGTTCCCCTTTTGATTATTATTGTTGCCTCTATGTGTCTGATTTATTTGGTTCATTTTAAGCTAGTAATTTTTTAAACAATAGTTGGGTTAAAAAAAACCTGTCCAGCACGTTGGGCATAAATTAAACCCAAACGCTGGATTAAAACAACCAAATCGCTGAGATTGTCCATTTTTAACCCAACTTGGGTTGATTTTACCTCAGCATTTTTTAGAGTGTGCGTACTTGGATGGGATAAGTGCAGACCACAAATTCCAAATATGGGACACCATACTTTGCTATATGACAGGTCACTGCAGGACAGCGGCCCTCCAGGAACTAAGTGAAACCCTTCTTTGCTACCTTATCAGCAGCTTCATTTCCAGAAATCCCTTTATGTGAATCTCAGTGTCCTTCAAAAGCATATTTCATTTCTCAAATCTTTTCTAAGCGATTTCTGATCAGATATTGTTTTTAATGATGCTGAACCACCGTATCACTACTCTGTCATGCTTTATTTCTACTACCCATGTTAATTTTATGAGGTTGAGGAGAGATGAACCCAATCGCAGACAGTATGCAATTAAACTGGATTTATTTAGACAAAACAGGGAAAACAAAACCCACGATGGGGCAAAACAGAGACAAAACAAACGAGAGATAACAAAACTAGAAAAAACTTGACAAGACTAGACTATAACCTTACAGCAAATACAAGATAAAGACTTTCTTCTTAAACAAAGTACTCACTAGGAGAATCTCACCATGAGAAACACACAATGAGAAACAATGAACCGGCACAGAACAGCAAACACAAGGGGATTAAATAGGGGAACACTAATGACGAGGACAGGTGAAGCCGACTAGACAATAATGACAAGACAAGGATAACAAGGGGGCGGGGTTACGTAACAAGACAACACAAGCACATGGCCGAACACTAAGCCATGTGCTTGCACAAAAAACATGATGCTGTCATGATCCTGCCTCACGACTAGGGAAAATCAAGGGCAAGAGGGCAGAATCATGACAGAACCCCCACCTTAAGGACCGGCTTCCAGACGCTCCTCAAGGGGACATTAAACACGGGACATGACAGACTGTGACAAAGACACAAACCAACAATACATGACAAAAACTAACAAAGGCATACAAGAGAAAACAATAACAGGGTTGGGATGGAACAATAAAAACAACAAACATGGCAGAGGAGGAGGAGGAAAAACAAAGTCTTTGGGCGACTGTCCAGGGTGGGTGGGGTTAACAGGGGTCCTGAGACCACGGGGAGTGGGCTTAAGACGAGCGGTCCGAGCGGGCTTGGGTGGAGTGGTGTGAGACAAGGGAAAAACAGTCCGGGGTTGAGCCATGACAGGGGAGACAGGGGAAACAAACGGAAGTCTGGGGACAGTGGGGACAGTGCACTCGCAATAAAAAGCGCGCCCGGAGATTCGTGTGAGAGTGAATTCGCCTGCGAAGAGATTCGCTTTCGCGCATTAACATCCACTCTAGTGTTACAATAATACGCTCTTGACAGTTGTTATTAAAATTACACGATAGAAACTGCCTCAAAAGAGCTATAAAGAAGAGAAGAATGTCGTGTCTGAAAGCTATCTCAGCACGTTGCCACTGGTGATAAATTATTTCATGGTCAGACTCAGACGTGCTATATACTGTACATAACGCTACAGCACTATGGGTAAATGCATCCACGTGCACCCCCCGCTCCATCCCCGGCGGAACTGGTACGGTCCAACCGCGAGCAAAACACAGAGAAATGGAAAATCAGAGCAATGAGTCGTTTTTTTATGTTTGTTCAAAAACCAGACTCGGACGCAACAACCCACACTTGTAGAATTGAAAAGTAAACTGAGAGACAATTATCCGTTTGTGAAATATCCAAAAAAAAATGGTATTTTTTTTTTCATTTGGTTAAATTTGATGGTGCAAATTGAACAAAGAACTGCAAAGCGTAGCCTAAATGTAAACATGTTCACGCATTATACAAATTTAAATAATACATTTATTCTTAGATGTTTTTATTAACTTAAATTCTTATGAATAATATAATTTTTATATTGTCTATTTGTTATTTATGGCCTTTATGCACAGGACTTAGGGTCTGGGGGCCCCTTGGCTTGAGTTTATGTTTGGGCCCTTCTTACGCTACAAACATCACGATGGAGTAGCACAAATTACACAATTAAACTTGCCTATACTCAAAGTTTAGTTGTAGGCTAATATTACATCGTCATTATAATACAATATAAAGCAGGATTTGCTCACACCCGTTGAGAGAAGATCAAAACTGTAATAATGAAGCCAACTGTATTTTTAAATTCATTGTCATAGCTATCTGTCCTCTTTTATGTCAGATTCTTAAATTTAGTCAACAAATTAAATGAATGCAAAGTCTTAATATGGCTATGACCAAATAAAAGGAAGACGGTAGGCTATCAATAAAATTATTTTTTGGATTGACACAGGCTGCTAAATATGGCATGTGGATTTACACAGCAAATTATAACTGCATAAATGATGTTAAGAGATTAATGTAAATAATGTAACAAATGTAATGTAGAAATATGAAACGATTGAAAAAATGAAACGTCTACTTTTTAACACCGCCAGTAGGGGGCGGCAAATCTCCATCTTAATGAGGGAGTTGAATCCTTCATTCAAACGAGTCGTTCAAAAATCCTAATTCGTGTAACCTAGCAAACGACTGTATGTATGAATGGGTAGCCTACTCAGTCTGCTGTTGCATTGCTTTGCACATACGACCAAGCGTTGTGCATTTAGGAATAACATAAAAGTCATATGCACATTGTTATATTGAAATTAATTCAAGAACTAACTCATTCCGTAGTGCGTTGAAGAGATGTTCAACACAAACTGCTGTTGCATCGCATTGCATTTACGATCAAGCTTTGTTGCATTGCAATGCATTCAAGAAGTAACTCATTTCTAATGCGTTGAAGAGATGTACAATACAAACTGCTGTTGCAATGCAGTTAAATAAATTGATTATTTAAATTTGTATAATGACAACTGTCAATGCGTGAACATGTTTACATGCACATAAGATCAAGCGTTGTGCATTGAAAAATAACATAAAAGTAATATGCACTTTGTTGCATTGCAATGCATTCAAGAACAAACTCATTCCCTAGTGCGTTGAAGAGATGTACAATAAAAACTGCTGTTTTATTGCATTGCACATACGATCCAAGCGTTGTGCATTAAAGAATAACTATGCATTGACTTTGCATTTGCACTTAAGAACCAACTCATTTCGTAGTGCAAAACAAAAGGAAGCTGGAGCGCTGCTGGTGTCCCTTGTATCCTCTGGTGCTCTTGGAAGGGTTAAATGTCCATAAAAAAATGGAAAAAAATCCAAGTCCAGGCACTCAGTATGTTACAAAAGTGAAAAAAACTTTATTATTTAATCGAAGGCGTTTGATTATATCCCCACCTCTGGCATCAAGGCGAATAGCCTCAATCCCAATTACTCGTAAGGTCGAATCCCTTCCATGTTTAGCGTCTATATAATGTTTGGCCATTGGATAATTCATATTTCCGGTCCGGATGGCATACCCTGCTCAGCTACCCTGACTCTTAATCTCCTTTTAGTGAGGAGATTAACCTAAGGGATTTGGCTTCGTCAACCTAAGGGAAATTTTCCTTGCGCCAATTGTAATTATTGTGAGAATATGGCTAAAACTGACACATTTATGGAAATTTCCAGTAATAAGACTTACACTGTTAACAGTTTTATAAATTGCAATACCACCCATGTTGTTTATCGATTAGAGTGTACTTGTGGCTGTTTTTATGTAGGCCTCACAAGGCTATTCGCCTTGATGCCAGAGGTGGGGATATAATCAAACGTCTTAAACAAAGGGAGACATATTGGATCTATTCTTTGAGGGCCACTAGTCAGGTCTTAATGAAGTTTTTTGACCTTTCACCGCTTTTTGTAATTTCAATGGTCATAGTGTTTTGACTAGTCTTTGAATGTAATGCCCTTTTTTTTCAGAACCATCTTGACTATGAAATTAGAATGATGATGGGTAACTAGCCTATACACATTTATTGGCTTTTGGTACATATTGTGTGGAGTACACTAGATGTTTGTAGTGGTGTTACTCCAATTTTTCCACTTGGAGATCTCTTATTTTGCCTTGTACTTGTATGTTCCCTTTCAAGGGAACTCGAGCTGCGTCAAGCTGTGGGAACGCCTCTGCGTGTGTGCGTCATGAAGCACGTATGGAATCAGTCCAATGGAGAGACGGAACGTCATAGGCGGGTGACGTCATCGACCAGGAAACTATAAAGCACCCCCAAAACACAAGCGCGACAGCTTCTTTGCCTTCAGTAAGCGCCATATGTGGATCTGTCTCAAGTGTTTTTGTCTGTCACTAAGCAGGAGTTTCACTATTTCAAAAAACTATATATATATATATATATATATATATATATATATATTATATTGAGAGACAATGGCGAGCGAACAACAATTTAAGAAGTGTGTTCCTCCCTGCTCGCGCTATTTAACGAGCGGGGATACACACAGCTTATGTGTTGTTTGTTTGGGAGTGCAGCATGCCCAGTCAGCTCTCGAGGGGGCTGATTGTGAGCATTGCGAGCGTTTGCCTCTTAGAACGCTCCGCTCCCGCCGATCACTCTTTGAGGAGAGTGGTTCGGTTCGCGATCCCCGCGGATCGGGTCCCGCTTATGCCGAGGCTGAGCGGCGACGTCATTCGTGGGGATCGCAGATGGATCTTACAGCGGGGCTTGAGATGGGCTCTGCCCTATCTCAGCCCTTACCTGTTAGATCCAGTGCCTCAGTCTCGGGTTCGGAAGCACCCTCTGCGGTTTCTTCCCCCCGAACTGAGGCCCCAGTACTGCAACTATCCAGTTCTGAGGATCTGGATGTTGTTAGTCTGGATGCGGGAGATGTCGATGATTCGCCATCTCGCTCTCCCGAAAGTGAGGAGCTTATGGAGGTGCTCACTCGTGCTGTTTCTAAATTAAGCATCGAGTGGCCAGCTGTTAGGCAGGAGTCTAGAGAAAAATCTAAATTAGATGAAAGATTTTTGCCTTCCCGTTCTCAACCTCCACGCCTGTGCTTGCCCTTCTTCCCTGATCTCCACACAGAGGTTTCGAGATCGTGGAAAAAGCCGGTCTCTTATCGTGTTTTTAGCCCTCAAACTTCCACTTATTCAAACATTGTGGGGGCTAAATCTCATGGTTATGGGGCGATGCCCAAAGCAGAAGAGAAGCTTGCTAGTCATCTTTCTGCTGAAGCTGCATCTTCTTTTAAAGCACCACTTTTACCCTCTAAGCCTCTTGGAAGTACGTCAGTTTTAGTTGGTAAGGCGTATTCGGCGGCCGGTCAAGCCTCGGCGTGCCTGCACACGATGTCCATCTTGCAGGCATACCAGGCTGACTTATTAAAGGATATGAGTGACACTCAAGAGGTCAGATTTATCTCTGCGCGCCACCCAGGATACCGTACTATGGCAGCCCTGGTGGCCGCAGAGAGGCATCTATGGTTAAATCTCTCTGGTATGAAAGAAAAAGACAAAGCTTTTCTTTTGGACGCTCCGCTCTCTCCTCATGGTCTTTTTGGTGATTCTGTCAATACTGTCATAGATAGATTTCAGGAAGAGTAGAAACAGTCGGCAGCGTTTCAGAAATTTATGCCTCTTAAAATTCATGTCCCCGGTACTGCTGGGTGGGAGCAGTCCAGGCCGTCAGTAAGCTCCTCACATAGGGCGCAACAGAAGCAGAGTGTCGCGTCTCGCGCTCCCCCTTCCAAACAGTGGGACCAGACGCGGCACTCTCAGCCGAAGTCTTCTGGCAAAACTGATCTGAGGACAGTTATTATGGCTAAGAAGGCTTCGGCAAAGAGGAAGTCCTGACACCACTGGCGTCAGGATGCTGAGGGTGGTCCCTGCCGTGGGAGAGAGGTCTTCACCGCATTACACGGTGCCCGGTCTTCTTCGGTGCCCTCAGGGGCCCGTTCTGCCAACCCCGCCTTCATGCCGGGGCACAGACGGCCCCAGCGAGCGCTTTCCTGAGGGACGCTCGCCCCCTCTGAGGAGGGTCTCAAAGCAGTTAAGCCAGTCGTTCCCTGCCGGTGCGCCGTTACAGGGGGCTGTGTTTGCTGCTCAAGTTACACCAGAGGCCAGTCTCGAGAGACTGGTACCCTTAGTAGTATTTGTGGCAGAGTTGAAAAGCCTTCCAAAAATATCTCAGTGGGTTCTGCACACAGTAAAAATGGGTTATACTATCCAATTCAGGTGTCGTCCACCAAAATTCAGAGGGCTCTGCCCACAGTGGTGGGCCCCGAGCAGGCTCTGGTAATGGAACAAGAGGTGGAAGCGCTCCTTCAAAAGGGGGCTATAGAACGGGTTCCTCCTCCCAGGTTGGAGTCAGGTTTTTACAGCCGATATTTCATCGTTCCAAAGAAGGATGGGGGATAGCAGCACTAGCTGCTTTCCATGTCCCTTTCAGTGGAGTTTCTCTTGGGAGACACCCACTTATAACTCGCTTCCTTCCACTTTGAGGCTGAGGCCTGCAGTTCGTACGAGGGTGCCGACTTGGGATTTGGCCATTGTACTAGAGGGCCTTTCTTTGGCCCCCTTTGAACCTATTGAGGAAGTTTCTGAGAAATTTCTCACGTATAAAACTCTTTTTCTGCTTGCAATCTCCTCACTTAAGAGAATCGGAGATTTGCAGGCCCTGTCGGTTGCACCCTCGTGCCTGGAGTTTTCGCCTGGTATGGTTAAGGCCTTTCTATACCCTAGACCAGGTTATGTCCCTAAGGTCCCTACCAATGCTGTTAGACCTACAGTGCTGCATGCTTTATATCCTCCTCCTTTTGTGTCATCAGATCAGGAGAAACTTAACCTTCTCTGCCCGGTTAGGGCATTAGACGCTTACGTCCACAGAGCTGCCCTGTGGAGGAAATCAGAACAGTTATTTGTGTGCTTTGGGCCACCCAGGAAAGGGTGTCCCGCGTCTAAACAGAGAATGAGCAAGTGGGTGGTTGAGGCCATCTCACTTGCTTATGAGTCGGCTGGTCAGCCTTCACCTTTGGCTGTACGAGCCCACTCTTCTAGGAGTATGGCTGCTTCTAAAGCATTGTTGCCAGGAGTATCGCTAAGTGATGTTTGTGATGCGGCTGGGTGGTCCTCACAGCATACATTTGTTAAGTTCTATGAATTGGACTTAAGTTCAACTCCTGGGGCGCAGGTGCTCTCGTCCTCTGTGCGCTAGTTCCCACATGACGGTCATTTGCTCCTATGGCGACGTGGGTATTGGCGTTCCCACAGCTTGACGCAGCTCGAGTTCCCTTGAAAGGGAACGTCTCGGTTACGTATGTAACCCTAGTTCCCTGATAGGGAACGCGGCGCTGCGTTGTTCTGCCATACTCCCAGCATGCCCGTTAGGGCTTCCTTCAGGCCTATCAGAAGCTGTCGCGCTTGTGTTTTGGGGGTGCTTTATAGTTTCCTGGTCGATGACGTCACCCGCCTATGACGTTCCGTCTCTCCATTGGACTGATTCCATACGTGCTTCATGACGCACACACGCAGAGGCGTTCCCACAGCTTGACGCAGCGTCTCGTTCCCTATCAGGGAACTAGGGTTACATACGTAACCAAGACGATTTCTGGCATTAGACATGACCCAAACGACTGCCTCTAGTGGCCAAAAATTTGTGTTGCAAGTGCCAGACTGGCACACCTGAAACCAATGCAACTACATAAGTATTGCTTGATTTTGTCTGTTTGTTACCAACACCCTGATGAAAGCCAGTGGGCCGATACACGTTCGTGTTTATTAAAGGTTGGGTTTTTTAATGGTTTAGCCCTTGATTAAATAATAAAGGCTTTTTTACTTTTGTAACCTACTGAGTGTCATTCCGTAGTGCGTTGAAGAGATGTTCAACACAAACTGCTTTTGCATTGCATAGCACATACGATCAAAAATTGTGCATTGAAGAATAACCTATAAGCAATATGCACTTCTTTGCATTGCAATGGATTCAACAACTAACTAATTCCGTAGTGCATTAAGAGATGTGCAATGCAATCTGCTGTTTCATCGCATTGCACATACGATCAAGCGTTGTGCATTGAAGAATAACCATAAGCAATATGCACTTTTCTGCATTGCAATGCATTCAAGAACTAACTCATTCCGTAATGGATTGAAGAGATGTGCAATGCAATCTGCTAATGCAATGCAGTGCACATACGATCAAGTGTTGTACATTGAAGAATAACATATAAGCACTATGCACTTTTTTGCATTGCAATGCGTAAAAAACTCATTCCGTAGTGCATTGAAGATATGTGCAATGCAATCTGCTAATGCGATGCATTGCACATACGATCAAGCATTGTGCATTGAAGAATAACATAAAGCAATATGCACTTTGTTGCATTGCAATGGATTCAACAACTAACTAATTCCGAACTGCATTGTAGAGATTCTAATGCAATGTGTTGTTGCATTGCACATACGATCAAGCATTGTGCATTGAAGAATAACCTATAAGCAATATGCACTTCTTTGCATTGCAATGGATTCAACAACTAACTAATTCCGTAGTGCATTAAGAGATGTGCAATGCACTTTGTTGCATTGCACAGAAATATGTTCAGTAGGTCAAAAAGTGACCTGTCAATGGCTGATTTAACATTATATAAGGAAATTGACTTGAAAAAGTTCAAAAGGTCCGATATG
This sequence comes from Siphateles boraxobius, assembly GCF_051911475.1. Classification (NCBI taxonomy): domain Eukaryota; kingdom Metazoa; phylum Chordata; class Actinopteri; order Cypriniformes; family Leuciscidae; genus Siphateles; species Siphateles boraxobius. The sequence continues at coordinate 12,942,492 of NW_027509141.1, read as the reverse complement.
GATTACGATCTGGGGGACTCGATCTGATCTATAAGGATGTAAAGCTATACTTTGAGGACTCTTTGACCAGAAAAAAGTTCAAAAGGTCCGATATGAACTACTGTCTCGTGGATTTAACATCAGAAAGAGTGTAGTATATATAGTTTTTAAACCTTTTGAGGACCCTTTGACCAGAATAAAGTTCAAAAGGTCCGATATAGACTACTGTCTGGCCGACTTAAAGTCAGAAACAGTCTATAAGGATATATAGTTTTTAAACCTTTTGAGGACTTTTTCTGATGTTAAAAAGTCAAGTCAAGTCTGCCAGACAGTAGTCCATATGGGGGCTTTTGAACTTTTTTTCTGCTCAGAGGGTCCCCAGATGGTCTAAAAGCTACATTATGTCCTCATTGAATCTTTCTGATGTTAAAAAGTCAAGTCTGCCAGTAGTCCATATCACAGACTCGGTTGCGTACTGTAGGGGATAGGGCTTTCTCATCCTATGCTCCTAGGCTTTGGAATGCATTACCTCCAACTATCAGAGATGCACAGTCTTTAAGTAATTTCAAATCTTTATTGAAAACGCATTTTTTTAGGTTAGCTTTTACTCAAATTTTATTTTATTGTATTTTATTTTTGTTTATTTTATTTTTCCTCTGAGTGTTGTATTTTAAATTTGCTTGTTTTATTATGTAAAGCGCCTTGAGAAGCTGCTTTAAAGGCGCTATATAAGAATAAAGTTATTATTATTATTATTAAAAGTCAAGTCAAGTCTGCCAGACAGTAGTCCATATGGGGGCTTTTGAACTTTTTTTCTGCTCAGAGGGTCCCCAGATGGTCTAAAAGCTACATTATGTCCTCATTGAATCTTTCTGATGTTAAAAAGTCAAGTCTGCCAGTAGTCCATATCACAGACTCGGTTGCGTACTGTAGGGGATAGGGCTTTCTCATCCTATGCTCCTAGGCTTTGGAATGCATTACCTCCAACTATCAGAGATGCACAGTCTTTAAGTAATTTCAAATCTTTATTGAAAACGCATTTTTTTAGGTTAGCTTTTACTCAAATTTTATTTTATTGTATTTTATTTTTGTTTATTTTATTTTTCCTCTGAGTGTTGTATTTTAAATTTGCTTGTTTTATTATGTAAAGCGCCTTGAGAAGCTGCTTTAAAGGCGCTATATAAGAATAAAGTTATTATTATTATTATTAAAAGTCAAGTAAAGTCCGCCAGACAGTAGTCCATATGGGACCTTTTGAACTTATTTTCTCCTCAGAGGGTCCCCAGAAGGTCCAAAAGCTACATGATTTCCTCAAAGACTCTTTCTGATGTTGAAAAGTCAAGTCAAGTTTGCCAGACAGTAGTCCATATTGGACCTGTTGTACTTTTTTTCTCCTCAGAGGGTCCCCAGAAGTCCGCCAGACAGTAGTCCATATGGGACCTTTTTAACGTTTTTTTTCTGCTCAGAGGGTCCAGAGAAGGTCTAAAAGCTACATGATGTCCTCATAGACTCTTTCTCATGTTAAAAAGTCAAGTCAAGTCCGCCAGACAGTAGTCCATATGGGACCTTTTTAACGTTTTTTTCTGCTCAGAGGGTCCAGAGAAGGTCTAAAAGCTACATGATGTCCTCATAGACTCTTTCTGATGTTAAAAGTCAAGTCAAGTCCGCAAGAAAGTAGTCCATATGGGACCTTTTAAACTTTTTTACTGCTCAGAGGGTCCACAGAAGGTCTAAAAGCTACATGATGTCCTCGAAGACTCTCTCTGATGTTAAAAATTCAAGTCAAGTCCGCCAGACAGTAGTCCATATGGCAGCTTTTGAATTTTAATCTCCTCAGAGTGTCCCCAGTAGGTCTAAGAGCTACATGATGTCCTCAAAGACTCTTTCTGATGTTAAAAAGTCAAGTCAAGTACGCCAGACAATAGTCCATATGGCAGCTTTTGAATTTTAATCTCCTCAGATGGTCCCCAGTAGGTTTAAGAGCTACATGATGTCCTCATATACTCTTTCTGATGTTAAAAAGTCAAGTCAAGTCCGCCAGACAGTAGTCCATATTGGACCTTTTGAACGTTTTTCTCCTCAGAGGATCCCCATAAGGTCTAAAAGCTATATGGTGTCCTCATAGACTCTTTCTGATGTTAAAAGTCAAGTCAAGTCCCCCAGACAGTAGTCCTTATGGGACCTTTTGAACTTTTTTACTGCTCAGAGGGTCCACAGAAGGTGTAAAAGCTACATGATGTCCTCGAAGACTCTCTCTGATGTTAAAAATTCAAGTCAAGTCCGCCAGACAGTAGTCCATATGGCAGCTTTTGAATTTTAATCTCCTCAGAGTGTCCCCAGTAGGTCTAAGAGCTACATGATGTCCTCAAAGACTCTTTCTGATGTTAAAAAGTCAAGTCAAGTACGCCAGACAATAGTCCATATGGCAGCTTTTGAATTTTAATCTCCTCAGATGGTCCCCAGTAGGTTTAAGAGCTACATGATGTCCTCATATACTCTTTCTGATGTTAAAAAGTCAAGTCAAGTCCGCCAGACAGTAGTCCATTTTGGGACCTTTTGAACTTTTTTCTGCTCAGAGGGTCCCGAGAAGGTCTAAAAGCTACATGATGTCCTAATTGACTCTTTCTGATGTTAAAAAGTCAAGTCAAGTCTGCCATAAAGTAGTCCATATGGGACCATTTTAACTTTTTTTCTGATCAGAGGGTCCAGAGAAGGTCTAATAGCTACATGATTTCCTCATAGACTCTTTCTGATGTTAAAAGTCAAGTCAAGTCCGCCAGACAGTAGTCCTTATGGGACCTTTTGAAAATTATTTTTGTCACGGTTTATGAATCCACTGTGTCATTCTGTTATGTTGTGTGTGTGTATGTGTGTCAGTGTGGGCGTGGTTATCAATTCCCGTTTGATTGTTTTCACCAGCTGCAAGTCATTACCAGTCCCTTTATATGTTCAGTAATCTCCGTCTCATGTTGTCAGATCGTTGTGGCTTCACCGGTGTCGTGTCCTGTTGCTGTGTGGCTCTCTGCTTCTCCTCGCGTGTTCCAGTCTTCGTGGATCTTCGTCGTTGTTTCCCAGTTTGGATTGTTTATTGTTCCTGGTTCCTGAGCACACCGTTTTCATCACCACGAGTCTCCGGGTTGCCCATCGACGTCCCTGTGTCACAGTACATCTGAGTGTTTGTCCCCGACCTGTGTTTCTGTGTTTAATCTGACCAACTGGAATAAACAACTTTTACTTGCAATTGTATCCGATCCGTTCCCCACAATTTTCTCCTCAGAGGGTCCCCAGAAGGTCTAAAAGCTACATGATATCCTCATAGACTCTCTATGATGTTAAAAATTCAAGTTAAGTCCACCAGACAGTAGTCCATATGGGACCTTTTGAACTTTTTTTTGCTCATAGGGTCCCCAGAAGGTCTAAAAGCTACATTATGTCCTTATTGACTCTTTCTGATGTTAAAAAGTCAAGTCAGGTCCGCCAGACAGTAGTCCATATGGGTCCTTTTAAACTTTGTTACTGCTCAGAGGGTCCCTAGAAGGTCTAAAAGCTACATGATGTCCTTATTGTCTCTTTCTGATGTTAAAAAGTCAAGTCCGCCAGACAGTAGTCCATACGAGACCTTTTTAACTTTTTATCTGCTCAGAGGGTCCAGAGAAGGTCTACAAGCTACATGATGTCCTCATAGACTCTTTCTGACGTTAAAAGTCAAGTCAAGTCCGCCAGACAGTAGTCCTTATGGGACCTTTTGAACTTTTTTTCTTCTCAGAGGGTCCAAAGAAGGTCTAAAAGCTACATGATGTCCTCAAAGACTCTCTCTGATGTTAAAAATTCCAGTCAAGTCCGCCAGACAGTTATCAATATGAGACATTTAGAACTTTTTTTTGCTCATAGGGTCCCCAGAAGGTCTAAAAGCTACATGATGTCCTTATTGACTCTTTCTGATGTTAAAAAGTCAAGTCAAGTCCGCCAGACAGTAGTCCATATGGGACCTTTTGAACTTTTTTTCTGCTCAGAGGATCCCCAGAAGGTCGAAAAGCTACATGATGTCCTCATAGACTCTTTCTGATGTTAAAAAGTCAAGTCCGCCAGACAGTAGTCCATATGGGACCTTTTGAACTTTTTTTTTCTCCTCAGAGGGTCCCCAGAAGGTCTAAAAGCTACATGATGTCCTCAAAGACTCTTTCTGATGTTAAAAAGTCAAGTCAGGTCCGCCAGACAGTAGTCCATATGGGTCCTTTTAAACTTATTTTCTGCTCAGAGGGTCCCTAGAAGGTCTAAAAGCTACATGATGTCTTTATTGACTCTTTCTGATGTTAAAAAGTCTAGTGAAGTCCGCCATACAGTAGTCCATACGGGACCTTTTTTACTTTTTTTCTGCTCAGATGGTCCAGAGAAGGTCTAAAAGCTACATGATGTCCTCATAGACTCTTTCTGATGTTAAAAGTCAAGTCAAGTCCGCCAGACAGTAGTCCTTATGGGACCTTTTGAACTTTTTTCTGCTCAGAGGGTCCAGAGAAGGTCTAAAAGCTACATGATGTCCTCAAAGACTCTCTCTGATGTTAAAAAGTCAAGTCATGAGACCCTTTGAACTTTTTTTCTCCTCAGAGGGTCCACAGAAGGTCTAAAAGCTACATGATGTCCTCATAGACTCTTTCTGATGTTAAAAAGTCAAGTCAAGTCCTCCAGACAGTAGTCCATATGGGACCTTTTGAACTTTTTTCCACCTCAGAGGGTCCGCATAAGGTCTAAAAGCTACATGATGTCCTCATAGACTCTTTCTGATGTTAATAAGTCAAGTCAAGTCCGCCAGACAGTAGTCAATATGGGACATTTTGAACTTTGTTACTGCTCAGAGGGTCCCTAGAAGGTCTAAAAGCTACATGATGTCCTTAATGTCTCTTTCTGATGTTAAAAAGTCAAGTCCGCCAGACAGTAGTCCATATGGGACCTTTTTAACTTTTTTTCTGCTCAGAGGGTCCAGAGAAGGTCTAAAAGCTACATGATGTCCTCATAGACTCTTTCTGACGTTAAAAGTCAAGTCAAGTCCGCCAGACAGTAGTCCTTATGGGACCTTTTGAACTTTTTTCTGCTCAGAGGGTCCACAGAAGGTCTAAAAGCTACATGATGTCCTCAAAGACTCTCTCTGATGTTAAAAATTCCAGTCAAGTCCGCCACACAGTTATCAATATGAGACATTTAGAACTTTTTTTTGCTCATAGGGTCCCCAGAAGGTCTAAAAGCTACATGATGTCCTTATTGACTCTTTCTGATGTTAAAAAGTCAAGTCAAGTCCGCCAGACAGTAGTCCATATGGGACCTTTTGAACTTTTTTTCTGCTCAGAGGATCCCCAGAAGGTCTAAAAGCTACATGATGTCCTCATAGACTCTTTCTGATGTTAAAAAGTCAAGTCCGCCAGACAGTAGTCCATATGGGACTTTTTGAACTTTTTTTTTCTCCTCAGAGGGTCCCCAGAAGGTCTAAAAGCTACATGATGTCCTCAAAGACTCTTTCTGATGTTAAAAAGTCAAGTCAGGTCCGCCAGACAGTAGTCCATATGGGTCCTTTTAAACTTATTTTCTGCTCAGAGGGTCCCTAGAAGGTCTAAAAGCTACATGATGTCCTTATTGTCTCTTTCTGATGTTAAAAAGTCAAGTCCGCCAGACAGTAGTCCATACGGGACCTTTTTAACTTTTTTTCTGCTCAGAGGGCCCAGAGAAGGTCTAAAAGCTACATGATGTCCTCATAGACTCTTTCTGACGTTAAAAGTCAAGTCAAGTCCGCCAGACAGTAGTCCTTATGGGACCTTTTGAACTTTTTTCTGCTCAGAGGGTCCACAGAAGGTCTAAAAGCTACATGATGTCCTCAAAGACTCTCTCTGATGTTAAAAATTCCAGTCAAGTCCGCCAGACAGTTATCAATATGAGACATTTAGAACTTTTTTATGCTCATAGGGTCCCCAGAAGGTCTAAAAGCTACATGATGTCCTTATTGACTCTTTCTGATGTTAAAAAGTCAAGTCAAGTCCGCCAGACAGTAGTCCATATGGGACCTTTTGAACTTTTTTTCTGCTCAGAGGATCCCCAGAAGGTCTAAAAGCTACATGATGTCCTCATAGACTCTTTCTGATGTTAAAAAGTAAAGTCCGCCAGACAGTAGTCCATATGGGACCTTTTGAACTTTTTTTTCTCCTCAGAGGGTCCCCAGAAGGTCTAAAAGCTACATGATGTCCTCAAAGACTCTTTCTGATGTTAAAAAGTCAAGTCAGGTCCGCCAGACAGTAGTCCATATGGGTCCTTTTAAACTTATTTTCTGCTCAGAGGGTCCCTAGAAGGTCTAAAAGCTACATGATGTCCTTATTGACTCTTTCTGATGTTAAAAAGTCTAGTGAAGTCCGCCATACAGTAATCCATACGGGACCTTTTTTACTTTTTTTCTGCTCAGATGGTCCAGAGAAGGTCTAAAAGCTACATGATGTCCTCATAGACTCTTTCTGATGCTAAAAGTCAAGTCAAGTCCGCCAGACAGTAGTCCTTATGGGACCTTTTGAACTTTTTTCTGCTCAGAGGGTCCACAGAAGGTCTAAAAGCTACATGATGTCCTCAAAGACTCTCTCTGATGTTAAAAAGTCAAGTCATGAGACCTTTTGAACTTTTTTTTCTCCTCAGAGGGTCCACAGAAGGTCTAAAAGCTACATGATGTCCTCATAGACTCTTTCTGATGTTAAAAAGTCAAGTCAAGTCCGCCAGACAGTAGTCCATATGGGACCTTTTGAACTTTTTTCCACCTCAGAGGGTCCGCATAAGGTCTAAAAGCTACATGATGTCCTCATAGACTCTTTCTGATGCTAATAAGTCAAGTCAAGTCCGCCAGACAGTAGTCAATTTGGGACATTTTAAACTTTTTTACTGCTCAGAGGGTCCCCAGAAGGTCTAAAAGCTACATGATATCCTCATAGACTCTTTCTGATGTTAAAAAGTCAAGTCAAGTCCGCCAGACAGTAGTCCATATGGGACATTTTGAACTTTTTTTCTGCTCAGAGGGTCCCAAGAAGGTCTAAAAGCTACATGATGTCCTTATAGACTCTTTCTGATGTTAAAAAATCAGGTCAGAGTTTCCCCCCAAGGTCTAAAAGCTACATGATCCATATGGGACCTTTTGAACTTTTTTTCTCCTCAGAGGGTCCCCAGAAGGTCTAAAAGCTACATGATGTCCTCAAAGACTCTTTCTGATGTTAAAAAGTCAAGTCAAGTCAAGAAGAAAGATAGTTTTTAGAGTAATGACTTCTCAGAAAGTTCTTCAATGGGCTCGAACGGCGGTAGAGAGAGACCTTCTAGAACAACCGCAAGGTCCCAGGTCGGCACCCTCGTGCGAACTGCTGGCCTCAGCCTCAAAGTGCCACGAAGGAAACAAATTATAAGTGGGTGTCTCCCGAGGGAGGCTCAACTTAAAGGGACGTGGTAGCAGAGAAGGCCACCACATAGACCTTCAGTGTGGAGTGGGATAACCCTGTGGAGAAACGCTCACGAAGGAATTCCAGCACTGCACCCACCGGGCAGTTAACTGGGTCCGACTGGTGTTCCCCACACCAAGAGGTGAACATATTCCACCTCAAGGCATAAGATTTCCTAGTGGCCGGAGCTCTGGAGTGGAGGATGGTCTCCACGACCTCAGTCGAGAGACCAGATTCTATGAGCTGGGCCCCCTCAGTGGCCAAGCCCACAACCTTCCTAGTTCTGGGCAGGGGTGAAGGATCAGCCCACTCGCCTGAGAGAGAAGGTCCCTCCTTATAGGAATCTCCAGGGGAGAGCCGTCGAGGAGAGAAATTAGGTCCGCAAACCAACGTCCAGAACTCATGGGAGCAGAACGATTGGCTGGATGGCTTAGAGAGAACCACAGTGGAAGTGTGATGTCTCCCTGGATGCAAACAGGTCTACCTCGGCACGACCGAAATGTTTCCATAGGAGCTCCATCATCTCGGGATGAAGTCTCCATTCCCCGGGCCTCGGCCCCTGCCTCGACAGGATATCTGCCCCCTGATTTAGATACCCTGGGATATATATCGCCCTCAATGAAAGAAGCTTCCCCTGGGACCATAGAAGGATCTGGCGAGCCGGCTTGTATAACGGGCGCGAACGCAGACCTTCCTGGTGATTTATGTAGGAGACCACCGATGTGTTGTCTGAACGGACAAGAACATGATGACCTCTCAGGTCTAGGAGGAAGAGCCTGAAACACCACCAGCATTTCTAGACAATTATATGCCAATGAAAAAGATGGTCCTCACAGACCCTGAGCAGGGCAACCACTCATGATCGCCCCCCAGCCCGTGAGGGAGGCTTCCGTCGTTAGCGTTACGCGACGACAGGGAGCTCCTAGCACGGGCCCATGGGACAGCAAGATTCTTTCTGCATAGCCAGGGCGCGAAGACACCGTTGCGTGACCCTGATCATGTGGAGCGGGTTTCCCCTCGGGGAGAACCCCTTGGCCCTGAGCCACCACTGCAGAGGTCTCATGTACAGCGGGCCGCAAGGTATAACGTTGGACGCTGCTGCCATCAGACCAGAATTCTCTGATATTCTTTTACAGTAAGTGACTGGCCTAGCTTTGCCTGTTTGACGGCTAAGAGAATCGAAGCTATACGAGCAGGAAACAGACGTGCCTGCCTCGTCGTCGAAACCCAAACCACACCCAAAAAAGTGGTCCTCTGTAATGGAGAAAGCACAGTGTTCTTGGTGTTGAGCCTCATCCCCAGCTTTTGACATGGGCGAGCACGACATCTCGATGCCGAATCGCCCGATGCTCCGATTGAGCTGGAATCAACCAGTCGTCGATAAAATTTAAAATGTGGATACCCTGGAGTCGCAGCGGAGCCAGAGCTGTATCCATGCATTTCGTGAAAGATCAGGGAGACAGTGCTAGGCCGAACCGAAGAACCCGATATTGGCGCGCTTCGCCCCCGAAAGCGAACCTCAGGAACTTCCTGTGTTGTGGAAGGATGGAAATCTACGGCCTTAGATCTATCGTGACAAACCAGTCCTCGGACCTGATTTGTGACACGATCTGCTTAATAGTGAGCATCTTGAATTTGAGCTTCCCTACCGAGCGATTTAATGGGCACAGATCTAAAATCGGACGCAACCCCCCATCCTTTTATTGCAACGATGAAATATCGGCTGTAATAACCTAGCTCCAAACTGGGAGGAGGAACCCATTCTATAGCCCCCTTTTGAAGGAGCGTTTTCACCTCTTGTTCCATTACCAGAGCCTGCTCGGGGCCCACCACTGTGGGCAGAACCCCTTCTGCCAGAAATTCTACTAAGGGTACCAGTCTCTCGAGACTGGCTTCTGGTATAACTTGAGCAGCAAACACAGTGCCCAGTAACGGCGCACCGGCAGGGAACAACAGTTTGACTGCCCTGAGACCCTCCTCAGAGGGAGCGAGCGTCCCTCGGGAAAGCGCTCGCTGGGACCGTCTACGCCCCGGCATAGAGGCGGGGTTGGCAGAACGGGCCCCTGAGGGCATCGAGGCGGAACGGGCACCGTATAAAGAGGTGAACACTTTCTCCCTTGGTGGGGACCACCCTCAGTGTCCTGACTTTTATGACGTCAGGACTTTTTCTTGGCTGAAGCCTTCTTCGCCAATATAACTGTCCTCAGATCAGTTCTATCGCCCACAGGCATTGGCTGTGGGTGCCGCTTCTGGTCCCACTATATAGCAGGAGGAGCGCGAGACGCGACACACTGCTTCTGCCCTATGCGAAGAGCTTGTAGACGGCCGGGGCTGCTCCCGCCTAGCAGCCCCAGGGACGTGAACTTTTAATGGAAGAAACTTTTTTTTATTTTTTTTTAAAGCTGCTGCCTGTTTTTCTTCCTGAAATTTATCAAATGACAGAATTAACTGAGTCACCGAATAACCCCGCAGGGGAGAGAGGAGCATCTAAAAGAAAAGATTTTTCTTTCTCTTTCATAGTCGAAAAATTAAGCCATAAATGACTCTCTGCGGCCACCAAGGCTGCACGCAGAGATAAATCAGCAGCCTGACGCAGTTCTCAAACCACGTCTGAACTGACCTCCTCACTCTCGCTCACGTCCCTGAGCAGATCAGCCTGGTATGCCTGCAAAATCAACATAGTATGCAGACATGACACAGCCTGACCCGCCGCCGAATACGCTTTACCCTTCTTAAAGGCTTGGGGGTAAAGTCGGTGCTTTAAATGATGAAGCAGCATCTGAAGAGAGATGGCTCGCAAGCGTCTCTTTTACCGAGGCATAGCGCCATAATATTTTGCCCCCGTTATATTAGAATATGTTTACATTAGAGGGCTAAAAAATTCTATAAGAAACCGGCTTCTTTCCTGATCTCGAAACCTCAGTATGGAGATCATGAAAGAATGGCAAGCCCCGGCTTGGAGGTTGAACACGGGAAGGGAGAAATCTCTCATCTAATTTAGATTCAGTAACAGACTCCTGCCTAGCCGTTGGCTACTCAATGCTTAATATTGACACAGCTTGAGCGAAAACCTCCATAAGCCCTTCGCACAATACTGACAACATCCAGCTCCTCCGAACTGGGTAGTAGAATGATGTTGCCTCAGCCCGGGTGGAAGAAACCGCAGCGCATGCTTCCGAACCCGGAAAAGGCAGAGCCCTTCTCAATCCCCGCTGATAGATCCATATGCGATCCCCGCGATTGAAGCCTTCGCTGTGCCTCGGCAACAGCGGGACCTGAACCGCGGGGAGCGTGCACCGAACCACTCTCCTCGAAGAGGGCTCGGCGGGAGCAGAGCATTTTTATGGACAAACGCTCGCAATCAGCTCCCTCGAGAGCTGACTGGGCATGAAGCACTCCCAAACAAACAACCCACAGATTTTGTGTGTGTCCCCACCCGTAATATAACATGAGCAAGGATGAACACACTTTCTCAACTGCTGTTCGCTCGCCAGTTTGATATATATATTGTCTCTTTTATAGTTTTTTATATATATATAAAAACTCCTTATATATGTGAAAAACTCCTGCCTATCGATTTCTAAGGACAGACAAAAACACTTGAGACACAGACTTTTTCATACACAGAGTGCTTGCTGAAGACTCAGAAGCTGATTTGCTTGTGTTTTGGGGTGCTTATATAGTTTCCTGGTCGATGATGTCACCCGCCTATAACGTTCCGTCTCGCCATTGGACTGATTTAATACGTGCTTCATGACGCACTCACGCAGGGGCGTTCCCAAAGCGTTGTCACGCAGCTCGAGTTCCCTGATAGGGAACTTTTTTTCTACTCAGAGGGTCCACAGAAGGTCTAAAAGCTACTTGATGTCCTCATAGACTCTTTCTGATGTTAAAAAGTCAAGTCAAGACCGCCAGACAGTAGTCCTTATGGGACCTTTTGAACATTATTTTCTCCTCAGAGGGACCACAGAAGGTCTAAAACCTTGCTGATGTCCTCATAGACTCTTTATGATGTTAAAAAGTCAAGTCAAGTCCGCCAGACAGTAATCCGTATGGGACCTTTTGAACTTTTTTTCTGCTCAGAGGGTCCACAGAAGATCTAAAAGCTACATGTCCTCATAGACTCTTTCTGTTGTTAAAAAGTCAACTCAAGTCTGCCAGACAGTAGTCCATATGGGACCTTTTGAACTTTTTTTCTGCTCAGAGGGACCACAGAAGGTCTAAAAGCTACTTGATGTCCTCATAGACTATTTCTGATGTTAAAAAGTCAAGTCACGTCTACCAGACAGTAGTCCATATGGGAGCTTTTAAACTTTTTTTTCTGCTCAGAGGGTCCACAGAATGTCTAAAAGCTACATGATGTCCTTATAGACACTTTCTGATGTAAAAAATTTAAGTCAAGTCTGCTATAAAGTAGTCCTTATGGGACCTTTTGAACTTTGTTTTCTCCTCAGAGGGTCCCCAGAAGGTCTAAAACCTCCATGATGTCCTTATAGACTCTTTCTGATGTTAAAAGTCTTCATGTCCGCCAGACAATAGTCCATATGGGACCTTTTGATCTTTTTTCCTATTCAGAGGGTCCACAGAAGGTCTAAAACTTACTTGATGTCCTCATAGACTCATTATGATGTTAAAAAGTCAAGTCAAGTCCGTCAGACAGTAGTCTATAGGGGAGCTTTTGAACTTTTTTTCTGCTCAGAGGGTCCCCAGAAGGTCTAATAGCTACATGATGTCCTTAATGACTCTTTCTGATGTTAAAAAGTCGTCAAGTCCGCCAGACAGTAGTCGTTATGGGACCTTATGAACTTTTTTTTTCCTTAGAGAGTCCCCAGAAGGTCTAAAACCTCCATGATGTCCTCATAGACTCTTTATGATGTTAAAAAGTCAAGTCAAGTCCGCCAGACAGTAGTCCATACGGGACCTTTTGAACTTTTTTTCTGCTCAGTGGGTCCACAGAAGGTCTAAAAGCTACATGGTGTCCTCATTGATTTTTTCTGATGTTAAAAAGTCAAGTCAAGTCCGCCAGACAGTAGTCCATATGGGAACTTTTGAACTTTTTTTATGTTCAGACGGTCCCCAGAAGGTCTAAAAGCTACATGATGTCCTTAATGACTCTTTCTGATCTTAAAACGTCGTCAAGTCCGCCAGACAGTAGTCCTTATGGGACCTTTTGAACTTTTTTTCTCCTTAGAGCGTCCCCAGAAGGTCTAAAACCTCCATGATGTCCTCATAGACTCTTTGTGATGTTAAAAAGTCAAGTCAAGTCCGCCAGACAGTAGTCCATATGGGACCATTTGAACTTTTTTTCTGCTCAGAGGGTCCACATAAGGTCTAAAAGCTACATGGTGTCCTCATTGACTTTTTCTGATGTTAAAAAGTCGTCAAGACCGCCAGACAGTAGTCCATATGGGACCTTTTGAAAAAAAGTTCTGCTCAGAGGGTCCTCAGAAGGTCTAAAAGCTACATGATGTCCTCATAGACTCTTTCTGATGTTAAAAAGTCAAGTCAAGTCCGCCAGACAGACGTCCATACGGGAACTTTTGATCTTTATTTTCTGCTCTGAGGGTCCCCCGAGGGTCTAATAGCTACATGATGTCCTCAAAGACTCTTTCTGATGTTAAAAGTCGTCATGTCCGCCAGACAGTAGTCCATATGGGACCTTTTGAACTTCTTTTCTGCTCAGAGGGTCCCGAGAAGATCTAATAGCTACATGATGTCCTCGAAGACTCTCTCTCTGATGTTAAAAAGTCAAGTCAAGTCCGTCAGACAGTAGTCTATATGGGAGATTTTGAACTTTTTTTCTGCTCAGAGGGTCCCCAGAAGGTCTAATAGCTACATGATGTCCTTAATGACTCTTTCTGATGTTAAAAAGTCAAGTCAAGTTCGCCAGACAGTTGTCCTTATGGGACCTTTTGAACTTTTTTTCTCCTTAGAGAGTCCCCAGAAGGTCTAAAACCTCCATGATGTCCTCATAGACTCTTTGTGATGTTAAAAAGTCGTCAAGTCCGCCAGACCGTAGTCCATATGGGACCTTTTGAACATTTGTTCTGCTCAGAGGGTCCCCAGAAGGTCTAAAACCTACATGATGTCCTCATAGACTCTTTCTGATGTTAAAAATTCAAGTCAAGTCCGCCAGACAGAAGTCCATATGGGAACTTTTGAACTTTTTTTTATGCTCAGAGGGTCCCCAGAAGGTCTAATAGTTACATTATGTCCTTAATGACTCTTTCTGATGCTAAAAGTCAAGTCAAGTCTGCCAGACAGTAGTCCATATGGGACCTTTTGATCTTTTCTTCTACTCAGAGGGTCCACAGAAGGTCTAAAACCTACTTGACGTCCTCATAGACTCTTTCTGATGTTAAAAATTCAAGTCAAGTCCGCCAGACAGTAGTCCATATGGGACCTTTTGAACTTTTTTCTGCTCAGAGGGTCCCCAGAAGGTCTAATAGATACATGATGTCCTTAATGACTCTTTCTGATGTTAAAAAGTCATCAAGTCCGCCAGACAGTAGTCCTTATGGGACCTTTTGAACTTTTTTTCTCCTTAGACAGTCCCCAGAAGGTCTAAAACCTCCATGATGTCCTCATAGACTCTTTGTGATGTTAAAAAGTCGTCAAGTCCGCCAGACAGTAGTCCTTATGGGACCTTTTGAACTTTTATTCTGCTCAGAGGGTCCCCAGAAGGTCTAATAGCTACATGATGTCCTTAATGACTCTTTCTGATGTTAAAAAGTCGTCAAGTCCGCCAGAGAGTAGTCCATATGGGACCTTTTGAACTTTTTTTCTGCTCAGAGGGTCCACAGAAGGTCTAAAAGCTACATGGTGTCCTCATTGACTTTTTCTGATGTTAAAAAGTCGTCAGGTCCGCCAGACAGTAGTCCATATGGGACCTTTTGAACATTTTTTCTGCTCAGAGGGTCCCCAGAAGGTCTAAAAGCTACATGATGTCCTCATAGACTCTTGCTGATGTTAAAAAGTCAAGTCAAGTCCACCAGACAGAAGTCCATATGGGAACTTTTGAACTTTTTATTATGCTCAGAGGGTCCCCAGAAGGTCTAAAAGCTACATGATGTGCTTAAAGACTCTTTCTGGTGATAAAGTCAAGTCAAGTCCGCCAGACAGTAGTCCATATGGGACCTTTTGAAAAATTTTTCTGCTCAGAGGGTCCCCAGAAGGTCTAAAAGCTACATGATGTCCTCATAGACTCTTTCTGATGTTAAAAAGTCAAGTCAAGTCCGCCAGACAGACGTCCATACATGATGTCCTCAAAGACTCTTTCTGATGTTAAAACTCAAGTCAAGTCCGCCAGACAGTATTCCATATGGGACCTTTTGATCTTTTTTTCTACTCAGAGGGTCCACAGAAGGTCTAAAAGCTACAGGATGTCCTCAAAGACTCTTTTTGATGTTAAAAGTCAAGTCAAGTCCGCCAGACAGTAGTCCATATGGGACCTTTTGCTCTTTTTTTCTACTCTGAGGTTCCACAGAAGGTCTAAAAGCTACTTGATGACCTCATAGACTCTTTCTGATGTTAAAAAGTCAAGTCAAGTCCGCCAGACAGTAGTCCATATGGGAGCTTTTGAACTTTTTTTTGCTCAGAGGGTCCCCAGAAGGTCTAATAGCTACATGATGTCCTTAAGGACTCTTTCTGATGTTAAACGTCAATTCAAGTCCGCCAGACAGTAGTCCATATGGGACCTTTTGCTCTTTTTTTCTACTCAGAGGGTCCACAGAAGGTCTAAAAGCTACATGATGTCCTCAAAGACTCTTTCTGATATTAAAAGTCGTCATGTCCGCCAGACAGTAGTCCATTTGGGACCTTTTGATCTTTTTTTCTACTCAGAGGGTCCACAGAAGGTCTAAAAGCTACTTGATGTCCTCATAGACTCTTTCTGATGGTAAAAAGTCAAGTCAAGTCCGCCAGACAGTAGTCCATATGGGACCTTCTGAACTTTTTTTCTGCTCAGAGGGTCCCGAGAAGATCTAATAGCTACATGATGTCCTCGAAGACTCTCTCTGATGTTAAAAAGTCAAGTCAAGTCTGTCAGACAGTAGTCCATAAGGGAGATTTTGAACTTTTTTTCTGCTCAGAGGGTCCCCAGAAGGTCTAATAGCTACATGATGTCCTTAATGACTCTTTCTGATGTTAAAAAGTCGTCAAGTCCGCCAGACAGTTGTCCTTATGGGACCTTTTGAACTTTTTTTCTCCTTAGAGAGTCCCCAGAAGGTCTAAAACCTTCATGATGTCCTCATAGACTCTTTGTGATGTTAAAAAGTCGTCAAGTCCGCCAGACCGTAGTCCATATGAGACCTTTTGAACATTTTTTCTGCTCAGAGGGTCCCCAGAAGGTCTAAAACCTACATGATGTCCTCATAGACTCTTTCTGATGTTAAAAGTCAAGTCAAGTCTGCCAGACAGTAGTCCATATTGGACCTTTTGATCTTTTCTTCTACTCAGAGGGTCCACAGAAGGTCTAAAACCTACTTGACGTCCTCATAGACTCTTTCTGATTTTAAAAATTCAAGTCAAGTCCGCCAGACAGTAGTCCATATGGGACCTTTTGAACTTTTTTCTGCTCAAAGGGTCCCGAGAAGATCTAATAGCTACGTGATGTCCTCAAAGACTCTCTCTGATGTTAAAAAGTGAAGACAAATCCGTCAGACAGTAGTCCATATGGGAGCTTTTGAACTTTTTTTCTGCTCAGAGGGTCCCCAGAAGGTCTAATAGCTACATGATGTCCTTAATGACTCTTTCTGATGTTAAAAAGTCGTCAAGTCCGCCAGAGAGTAGTCCATATGGGACCTTTTGAACTTTTTTTCTCCTTAGAGAGTCCCCAGAAGGTCCAAAATCTCCATGATGTCCTCATAGACTCTTTGTGATGTTAAAAAGTCAAGTCAAGTCCGCCATACAGTAGTCCATATGGGACCTTTTGAACTTTTTTTCTGCTCAGAGGGTCCCCAGAAGGTCTAAAAGCTACATGGTGTCCTCATTGACTTTTTCTGATATTAAAAAGTCGTCAGGTCCGCCAGACAGTAGTCCATATGAGACCTTTTGAACATTTTTTCTGCTCAGAGGGTCCCCAGAAGGTCTAAAACCTACATGATGTCCTCATAGACTCTTTCTGATGTTTAAAATTCAAGTCAAGTCCGCCAGACAGAAGTCCATATGGGAACTTTTGAACTTTTTTTTACGCTCAGAGGGTCCCCAGAAGGTCTTATAGCTACATTATGTCCTTAATGACTCTTTCTGATGTTAAAAGTCAAGTCAAGTCTGCCAGACAGTAGTCCATATTGGACCTTTTGATCTTTTCTTCTACTCAGAGGGTCCACAGAAGGTTTAAAACCTACTTGACGTCCTCATAGACTCTTTCTGATTTTAAAAATTCAAGTCAAGTCCGCCAGACAGTAGTTCATTTGGGACCTTTTGAACTTTTTTTCTGCTCAGAGGGTCCCCAGAAGGACTAAAAGCTACATGTCCTCATAGACTCTTTCTGTTGTTAAAAAGTCAACTCAAGTCTGCCAGACAGTAGTCCATATGGGACCTTTTGAACTTTTTTTCTGCTCAGAGGGACCACAGAAGGTCTAAAAGCTACTTGATGTCCTCATAGACTATTTCTGATGTTAAAAAGTCAAGTCACGTCTACCAGACAGTAGTCCATATGGGAGCTTTTAAACTTTTTTTCTGCTCAGAGGGTCCCCAGAAGTTCTAAAAGCTACGTGATGTCCTTATTGACTTTTTCTGATGTTAAATTCAAGTCAAGTCTGCTATACAGTAGTACATATGGGACCTTTTGAATTTTTTTTTCTGCTCAGAGGGTCCACAGAATGTCTAAAACCTCCATGATGTCCTTATAGACTCTTTCTGATGTTAAAAGTCTTCATGTCCGCCAGACAATAGTCCATATGGGACCTTTTGATATTTCCCTTTCAAGGGAACTTCGAGCTGCGTCAAACGCTGCGGGAACGGCCCTGCGTTGTGCGTCATGAAGCACGTATGGAATCAGCCCAATGGAGAGATGAAACGTCATAGGCGGGTGACGTCATCGACCAGGAAACTATAAAGCACCCCAAAAACACAAGCGCATTAGCTTCTGTGCTTTCAGTCGCGCTACATGTGAATCTGTCCCTGTGTGATATTGTCTGTCTTACATACCCTGCACCACACAAACAATTTATCCCTATATATATATATATTGAGAGATTATGGCGGACGAACAGCAGTTTAGAAAGTGTGTTCCTCCCTGCTCGCGTTATTTAACGAGCGGGGATACACATGATCTTTGTGTTGTTTGTTTGGGAGTTCAGCATGCCCAGTTTGCTCTCGAGGGAGCAGACTGTGAGCATTGCGAGCGTTTGCCGTTAAGGACGCTCCGCTCCCGCCGGTCGCTCTTTGAGGAGAGCGGTTCGGTGCGCGCTCCCCGCGGTTCGGGTCCCGCTTCTGCCGAGGCAGAGCGGCGGCGCTTATCGTGGGGATCGCAGATGGATCTCACAGCGGGGTTTGAGACGGGCTCTGCCTTATCTCTCCCTTCACCTGTGAGATCCAGTGCCTCAGTCCCGGGTTCGGAAGCACGCGCTGCGGTTTCTTCCGCTCGGGCTGAGGCACCAATGCTATCCAGTTCTGAGGAACTTGATGTTGTTAGTGTTGAGGGAGATGTGGAGGATTCGCCACCCCACACTCCTGAGAGTGATGAGCTTTTGGAGGTGTTAACAAGAGCTGTTGAAAAACTTAATATTGAATGGCCAGTGACTAGACAGGAGTCTGTTTCTAAATCAAAGTTGGATGAGAGATTTTTGCCGTCACGTGTGCAGCCTCCACGCCGGTGCCTGCCGTTTTTCCATGATCTCCACACCGAGGTGTCGAAATCATGGAGAAAACCGGTGTCATATAGAGTGTTTAGTCCCCAGACTTCAACATACGCTAATATTATGGGAGCCAAGGCTCATGGTTATGGTGCTTTGCCTCGTGTGGAAGAGACACTTGCGAGCCATCTCTCCCCCGAAGCAGCATCATCTTTTAAGGCACCGGCATTACCCACCAAGCCTTTAAGAAACACTTCGGCTTTGGTGGGTAAAGCATATTCGGCAGCAGGTCAGGCTGCGTCATGTCTGCATACTATGTCAATCTTGCAGGCATACCAGGCTGATCTGCTAAGGGACATGAGTGAGAGTGAGGAGGTCAGTACTGACGTAGTTCGCGAACTGCGTCAGGCTGCTGATTTATCCCTGCGTGCCACCAGAGAATCGGCCAAATTAATGGGTCGTTCTATGGCAGCTCTGGTGGCCGCAGAAAGACATTTGTGGTTAAATCAGACTAATATTAAAGAGAGAGAAAAAGCTTTTCTTTTAGATGCTCCTCTTTCTCCCATGGGGTTGTTTGGTGATGCTGTGAATTCAGTTATCGATAAATTCCAAGAAGAAAAGAAACAAACTGCAGCTTTTAAAAAGTTTCTTCCCCTTAAAGTTCATGTCCCTGGGGCTGCTGGGCGGGAGCAGCCCCGGCCGTCTTCGAGCTCATCACATAGAGCGCAGCAGAGGCAGAGTGTCGCGTCTCGTGCTCCCCCTGCTGGACAGTGGGCTCAGCCGCGACACTCTCAGCCGAAGCCTTCTCCCAGTAGAACTGATCTGAGGACAGTTATATTGGCTAAGAAGGCTTCGGCTAAGAAGAAGTCCTGACGCCAAGCCGTTCAGGATGCTGAGGGTGGTCCCCACCGAGGCGGAAAGGTGTTCACCTCTTTTTACGGTGCCCATTCCTCCTCGGTGCCCTCAGGGGCTCGTTCTGTCAACCCCGCCTTTATGCCGGGGCACAGACGATCCCAGCGAGCGCTTTCCCGAGGGACGCTCGCTCCCTCTGAGGAGGGTCTCAGAGCGGTCAGACCAGTTGTTCCCTGCCGGTGCGCCGTTACAGGGCGCTGCGTCTGCTGCTCAAGTTACACCAGAGGCCAGTCTCGAGAGGCTGGTACCCTTAGTAGAATTTCTGGCAGAGTGGAAAAGCCTTCCAAAAATATCTCATTGGGTCCTGCAGACAGTAGAAAAGGGTTATGCTATCCAGTTCAGGTGTCGTCCACCAAAATTCAGAGGGGTTCTGCACACAGTGGTGGGCCCCGAGCAGGCTCTGGTATTGGAACAAGAGGTGAAAACGCTCCTTCAAAAAGAGGCTATAGAACGGGTTCCTCCTCCCAGTTTGGAGTCAGGTTATTACAGCCGATATTTCATCGTTCCAAAGAAGGATGGGGGTTGCGTCCAATTTTAGACCTGCGCATATTGAATCGCTCGGTAGGGAAGCTAAAATTCAAGATGCTCACTATCAAGCAGATCGTGTCTCAAATCAGGTCCGAGGACTGGTTTGTCACGATAGATCTGAAGGACGCATACTTCCATGTGTCCATCCTTCCACAACACAGGAAGTTCCTGAGGTTCGCCTTCGGGGGCGAGGCGTACCAGTACAGGGTTCTTCCGTTTGGCCTAGCTTTATCTCCCCGCACTTTCACGAAATGCATGGATGCAGCACTAGTGCCTCTGAGGCTTCAGGGCATTCGTATTCTCAATTACATCGACGATTGGTTGATTTTAGCTCAGACCGAGCAGATGGCGGTTCGGCATCGAGATGTCGTCCTCGCTCATATCAGAAAGTTGGGGTTGAGGCTGAACGCAAAGAAAAGTGTATTATCTCCTTCCCAGAAGACCACTTTTCTGGGTGTCGTTTGGGATTCGGTATCGATGCGGGCGCGACTCTCTCCGACCCGCATCGCTTCGATTCTCTCAGCTGTGAAACAAGTGAAGCTAGGCCAGCTACTCACTGTCAAGCAGTTTCAGAGACTGTTGGGTCTGATGGCAGCAGCGTCCAACGTTATACCTTGCGGCCTGTTGTACATGAGACCGCTACAGTGGTGGCTCAGGACCAAGGGATTCTCCCCGAGGGGAAATCCGCTCCGCACGTTCAAAGTCACGCGGCGCTGCCTTCGTGCTCTGGTCATGTGGAGAGAAACTTGGTTCCTATCCAAAGGTCCTGTGCTGGGGGCTCTTTGTCGTCGCATAACGCTAACGACGGATGCTTCCCTCACAGGGTGGGGGGCGGTCATGAGTGGTCGCCCAGCCCAAGGTCTGTGGCAGGATCATCATCTTTCGTGGCACATAAATTGTCTAGAGATGTTGGCTGTGTTTCAGGCTCTGAAACACTTCCTAACAGACCTGAGAGGCCATCATGTGTTAGTTCAATCAGACAACATGTCGGTGGTCTCTTATATAAATCATCAGGGGGGCCTGCGGTCTCGCCGGCTTTACAAGTTGGCCCGTCAGATCCTCCTGTGGTCCCAAGGGAAGCTACTATCTCTGAGAGCAATGTATCTCCCTGGGTATTTGAATGTGGTAGCAGACTCCCTGTCGAGGCAGGGGCCGAGGCCAGGGGAATGGAGACTCCACCCCGAGGTGGTGGAGCTCCTTTGGTTGAGTTTCGGTCGCGCCGAGGTGGACCTATTCGCTTCCAAGGAGACCACTCATTGTCATCGGTGGTTCTCCATCACTCTTCCAGCCCCCCTGGGGTTGGATGCTATGGTGCAGCCGTGGCCGAGGTCACGTCTGTACGCCTTTCCCCCGATTGCTCTGTTACCAGGAGTTCTGGAGAGGGTCCGCCGGGACGGGGTCAGTCTACTACTAGTAGCCCCGTTCTGGCCGGCCCGAGTATGGTTTGCGGACCTGATTTCTCTCCTGGACGGTTCTCCTTTGGAGCTCCCGGTCAGGAGGGATCTACTCTCCCAGGCGGGGGGCACGATACTTCACCCCCGCCCAGAATTGTGGAAACTGTGGGCTTGGCCTCTGAGGGGGCCCAGCTCATAGACTCCGGTCTCTCAACCGAGGTTGTTGAGACCATTCTTAACTCCAGAGCTCCATCCACGAGGAAGCTTTATGCCTTGAAGTGGAAACTTTTCACTTCTTGGTGTGGAGAACACCTGCAGGACCCAGTTAACTGCCCAGTGGGTGCAGTGCTGGAATTCCTGCAGGAGCGCTTCTCCACAGGGTTATCCCCCTCCACACTAAAGGTGTATGTGGCGGCACTAGCTGCTTACCACGTCCCTTTCAGTGGAGTTTCTCTTGGGAGACACCCGCTTATAACTCGTTTCCTCCGTGGCACTTTGAGGCTGAGGCCAGCAGTTCGTACGAGGGTGCCGACTTGGGATCTGGCCATTGTATTAGAAGGTCTTTCCCTAGCTCCTTTTGAACCTATCGAAGAAGTTCCCGAGAAGTTTCTCACTTTTAAGACTATCTTTTTGCTTGCTATCTCTTCACTAAAAAGAATCGGAGATTTGCAGGCTCTGTCGGTTTCACCCTCGTGCCTGGAATTTGCACCTGGCATGGTTAAAGCTTTTCTGCATCCTAGACCAGGTTACGTTCCTAAGGTTCCTACTAATATTGTTAGACCTACGGTTCTGCAGGCTTTCTGTCCTCCTCCATTTATGTCATCGGACCAGGAGAAACTTAATTCACTCTGCCCTGTTAGGGCATTAGACGCTTATGTCCACAGAGCTGCCCTGTGGAGGAAATCAGAACAACTTTTTGTATGTTTCGGGCCACCCAGGAAAGGGTGTCCGGCGTCTAAACAGAGAATGAGCAAGTGGGTGGTTGAGGCTATCTCACTTGCTTATGAGTCGGCTGGCCAGCCTTCACCTTTGGTTGTCCGAGCTCACTCTACCAGGAGTATGGCTGCTTCTAAAGCTCTTTTGTCGGGGGTTTCCCTGAGTGATGTTTGTGATGCGGCTGGATGGTCTTCACCGCATACTTTTATTAAGTTCTATGACCTAGACTTAAGCTCTACCCCTGGGGCACAGGTGCTCTCGTCCTCTGTGCGCTAGTCTCACATGACGGTCATTTGGTCCTATGGCGACGTGGGTATTCGCGTTCCCGCAGCGTTTGACGCAGCTCGAAGTTCCCTTGAAAGGGAACGTCTCGGTTACGTATGTAACCCTAGTTCCCTGATAGGGAACGAGACGCTGCGTCGCTCCGCCATACTCCCGGCACTCCCGTTAGCGCTTCCTTCAAGCCTATCAGAAGCTAATGCGCTTGTGTTTTTGGGGTGCTTTATAGTTTCCTGGTCGATGACGTCACCCGCCTATGACGTTTCATCTCTCCATTGGGCTGATTCCATACGTGCTTCATGACGCACAACGCAGGGGCGTTCCCGCAGCGTTTGACGCAGCGTCTCGTTCCCTATCAGGGAACTAGGGTTACATACGTAACCGAGACGTTTTTTCTATTCAGAGGGTCCACAGAAGGTCTAAAACTTACTTGATGTCCTCATAGACTCTTTATGATGTTAAAAAGTCAAGTCAAGTCAGTCAGACAGTAGTCCATAGGGGAGCTTTTGAATTTTTTTTCTGCTCAGAGGGTCCCCAGAAGGTCTAATAGCTACATGATGTCCTTAATGACTCTACGTGATGTTAAAAAGTCGTCAAGTCCGCCAGACAGTAGTCGTTATGGGACCTTATGAACTTTTTTTCTCCTTAGAGAGTCCCCAGAAGGTCTAAAACCTCCATGATGTCCTCATAGACTCTTTATGATGTTAAAAAGTCAAGTCAAGTCCGCCAGGCAGTAGTCCATATGGGAACTTTTGAACTTTATTTTCTGCTCTGAGGGTCCCCCGAGGGTCTAATAGCTTCATGATGTCCTCAAAGACTCTTTCTGATGTTAAAAGTCGTCATGTCCGCCAGACAGTAGTCCATATGGGACCTTTTGATTTTTTTTTCTACTCAGAGGGTCCACAGAAGGTCTAAAAGCTACTTGATGTCCTCACAGACTCTTTCTGATGGTAGAAAGTCAAGTCAAGTCCGCCAGACAGTAGTCCATATGGGAGCTTTTGAACTTTTTTTCTGCTCAGAGGGTCCCCAGAAGGTCTAATAGCTACATGATGTCCTTATTGACTCTCTCTGATGTTAAAAAGTCGTCAAGTCCGCCAGACAGTAGTCCTTATGGGACCTTTTGAACTTTATTTCTCCTTAGACAGTCCCCAGAAGGTCTAAAACCTCCATGATGTCCTCATAGACTCTTTGTGATGTTAAAAAGTCGTCAAGTCCGCCAGACAGTAGTCCTTATGGGACCTTTGAACTTTTATTCTGCTCAGAGGGTCCCCAGAAGGTCTAATAGCTATATGATGTCCTTAATGACTCTTTCTGATGTTAAAAAGTCGTCAAGTCCGCCAGACAGTAGTCCTTATGGGACCTTTTGAATTTTTTTTCTGCTCAGAGGGTCCACAGAAGGTCTAAAAGCTACATGGTATCCTCATTGACTTTTTCTGATGTTAAAAAGTCGTCAGGTCCGCCAGACAGTAGTCCATATGGGACCTTTTGAACATTTTTTCTGCTCAGAGGGTCCCCAGAAGGTCTAAAAGCTACATGATGTCCTCATAGACTCTTTCTGATGTTAAAAAGTCAAGTCAAGTCCGCCAGACAGAAGTCCATATGGGAACTTTTGAACTTTTTATTATGCTCAGAGGGTCCCCAGAAGGTCTTATAGCTACATGATGTCCTTAATGACTCTTTTTGATGTTAAAAAGTCGTCAAGTCCGCCAGGCAGTAGTCCATATGGGACCTTTTGATCTTTTTTTCTACTCAGAGGGTCCACAGAAGGTCTAAAAGCTACAGGATGTCCTCAAAGACTCTTTTTGATGTTAAAAGTCAAGTCAAGTCCGCCAGACAGTAGTCCATATGGGACCTTTTGCTCTTTTTTCTACTCTGAGGTTCCACAGAAGGTCTAAAAGCTACTTGATGACCTCATAGACTCTTTCTGATGTTAAAAAGTCAAGTCAAGTACGCCAGACAGTAGTCCATATTGGAGCTTTTGAACTTTTTTCTGCTCAGAGGGTCCCCAGAAGGTCTAATAGCTACATGATGTCCTTAAGGACTCTTTCTGATGTTAAACGTCAATTCAAGTCCGCCAGACAGTAGTCGATATGGGACCTTTTGCTCTTTTTTTCTACTCAGAGGGTCCACAGAAGGTCTAAAAGCTACATGATGTCCTCAAAGACTCTTTCTGATGTTAAAAAGTCGTCAAGTCCGCCAGACAGTTGTCCTTATGGGACCTTTTGAACTTTTTTTCTCCTTAGAGAGTCCCGAGAAGATCTAATAGCTACATGATGTCCTCAAAGACTCTCTCTGATGTTAATAAGTGAAGACAAATCCGTCAGACAGTAGTCCATATGGGAGCTTTTGAACTTTTTTCTGCTCAGAGGGTCCCCAGAAGGTCTAATAGCTACATGATGTCCTTAGTGACTCTTTCTGATGTTAAAAAGTCGTCAAGTCCGCCAGAGAGTAGTCCATATGGGACCTTTTGAACTTTTTTTCTCCTTAGAGAGTCCCCAGAAGGTCCAAAATCTCCATGATGTCCTCATAGACTCTTTGTGATGTTAAAAAGTCAAGTCAAGTCCGCCAGACAGTAGTCCATATGGGACCTTTTGAACTTTTTTTCTGCTCAGAGGGTCCCCAGAAGGTCTAAAAGCTACATGGTGTCCTCATTGACTTTTTCTGATGTTAAAAAGTCGTCAGGTCCGCCAGACAGTAGTCCATATGGGACCTTTTGAACATTTTTTTCTCCTTAGAGAGTCCCCAGAAGGTCCAAAATCTCCATGATGTCCTCATAGACTCTTTGTGATGTTAAAAAGTCAAGTCAAGTCCGCCAGACAGTAGTCCATATGGGACCTTTTGAACTTTTTTTCTGCTCAGAGGGTCCCCAGAAGGTCTAAAAGCTACATGGTGTCCTCATTGACTTTTTCTGATGTTAAAAGTCGTCAGGTCCGCCAGACAGTAGTCCATATGGGACCTTTTGAAAAATTTTTTCTGCTCAGAGGGTCCACAGAAGGTCTAAAAGCTACATGGTATCCTCATTGACTTTTTCTGATGTTAAAAAGTCGTCAGGTCCGCCAGACAGTAGTCCAAATCGGACCTTTTGAACATTTTTTCTGCTCAGAGGGTCCCCAGAAGGTCTAAAAGCTACATGGTGTCCTCATTGACTCTTTCTGATGTTAAAAAGTCGTCAAGTCCGCCAGACAGTAGTCCTTATGGGACCTTTTGAATTTTTTTACTGCTCAGAGGGTCCACAGATGGTCTAAAAGCTACATGGTATCCTCATTGACTTTTTCTGATGTTAAAAAGTCGTCAGGTCCGCCAGACAGTAGTCCATATGGGACCTTTTGAACATTTTTTCTGCTCAGAGGGTCCCCAGAAGGTCTAAAAGCTACATGATGTCCTCATAGACTCTTTCTGATGTTAAAAAGTCAAGTCAAGTCCGCCAGACAGAAGTCCATATGGGAACTTTTGAACTTTTTATTATGCTCAGAGGGTCCCCAGAAGCTCTTATAGCTACATGATGTCCTTAATGACTCTTTTTGATGTTAAAAAGTCAAGTCAAGTCCGCCAGACAGAAGTCCATATGGGAACTTTTTATCTTTTTTTCTACTCAGAGGGTCCACAGAAGGTCTAAAAGCTACAGGATGTCCTCAAAGACTCTTTTTGATGTTAAAAGTCAAGTCAAGTCCGCCAGACAGTAGTCCATATGGGACCTTTTGCTCTTTTTTCTACTCTGAGGTTCCACAGAAGGTCTAAAAGCTACTTGATGGCCTCATAGACTCTTTCTGATGTTAAAAAGTCAAGTCAAGTCCGCCAGATAGTAGTCCATATTGGAGCTTTTGAACTTTTTTCTGCTCAGAGGGTCCCCAGAAGGTCTAATAGCTACATGATGTCCTTAAGGACTCTTTCTGATGTTAAACGTCAATTCAAGTCCGCCAGACAGTAGTCGATATGGGACCTTTTGCTCTTTTTTTCTACTCAGAGGGTCCACAGAAGGTCTAAAATCTACATGATGTCCTCAAAGACTCTTTCTGATATTAAAAGTCGTCAGGTCCGCCAGACAGTAGTCCATATGGGACCTTTTGAACTTTTTTTCTGCTCAGAGGGTCCCGAGAATATCTAATAGCTACATGATGTCTTCGAAGACTCTCTCTGATGTTAAAAAGTCAAGTCAAGTCCGTCAGACAGTAGTCCATATGGGAGATTTTGAACTTTTTTTCTGCTCAGAGGGTCCCCAGAAGGTCTAATAGCTACATGATGTCCTTAATGACTCTTTCTGATGTTAAAAAGTCGTCAAGTCCGCCAGACAGTTGTCCTTATGGGACCTTTTGAACTTTTTTTCTCCTTAGAGAGTCCCGAGAAGATCTAATAGCTACATGATGTCCTCAAAGACTCTCTCTGATGTTAATAAGTGAAGACAAATCCGTCAGACAGTAGTCCATATGGGAGCTTTTGAACTTTTTTCTGCTCAGAGGGTCCCCAGAAGGTCTAATAGCTACATGATGTCCTTAGTGACTCTTTCTGATTTTAAAAAGTCGTCAAGTCCGCCAGAGAGTAGTCCATATGGGACCTTTTGAACTTTTTTTCTCCTTAGAGAGTCCCCAGAAGGTCCAAAATCTCCATGATGTCCTCATAGACTCTTTGTGATGTTAAAAAGTCAAGTCAAGTCCGCCAGACAGTAGTCCATATGGGACCTTTTGAACTTTTTTTCTGCTCAGAGGGTCCCCAGAAGGTCTAAAAGCTACATGGTGTCCTCATTGACTTTTTCTGATGTTAAAAAGTCGTCAGGTCCGCCAGACAGTAGTCCATATGGGACCTTTTGAACTTTTTTTCTCCTTAGAGAGTCCCCAGAAGGTCCAAAATCTCCATGATGTCCTCATAGACTCTTTGTGATGTTAAAAAGTCAAGTCAAGTCCGCCAGACAGTAGTCCATATGGGACCTTTTGAACTTTTTTTCTCCTTAGAGAGTCCCGAGAAGATCTAATAGCTACATGATGTCCTCAAAGACTCTCTCTGATGTTAATAAGTGAAGACAAATCCGTCAGACAGTAGTCCATATGGGAGCTTTTGAACTTTTTTCTGCTCAGAGGGTCCCCAGAAGGTCTAATAGCTACATGATGTCCTTAGTGACTCTTTCTGATTTTAAAAAGTCGTCAAGTCCGCCAGAGAGTAGTCCATTTGGGACCTTTTGAACTTTTTTTCTCCTTAGAGAGTCCCCAGAAGGTCCAAAATCTCCATGATGTCCTCATAGACTCTTTGTGATGTTAAAAAGTCAAGTCAAGTCCGCCAGACAGTAGTCTATATGGGACCTTTTGAACTTTTTTTCTGCTCAGAGGGTCCCCAGAAGGTCTAAAAGCTACTTGATGGCCTCATAGACTCTTTCTGATGTTAAAAAGTCCAGTCAAGTCCGCCAGACAGTAGTCCATATTGGAGCTTTTGAACTTTTTTCTGCTCAGAGGGTCCCCAGAAGGTCTAATAGCTACATGATGTCCTTAAGGACTCTTTCTGATGTTAAACGTCAATTCAAGTCCGCCAGACAGTAGTCGATATGGGACCTTTTGCTCTTTTTTCTACTCAGAGGGTCCACAGAAGGTCTAAAATCTACATGATGTCCTCAAAGACTCTTTCTGATATTAAAAGTCGTCATGTCCGCCAGACAGTAGTCCATATGGGACCTTTTGAACTTTTTTTCTGCTCAGAGGGTCCCGAGAATATCTAATAGCTACATGATGTCTTCGAAGACTCTCTCTGATGTTAAAAAGTCAAGTCAAGTCCGTCAGACAGTAGTCCATATGGGAGATTTTGAACTTTTTTTCTGCTCAGAGGGTCCCCAGAAGGTCTAATAGCTACATGATGTCCTTAATGACTCTTTCTGATGTTAAAAAGTCGTCAAGTCCGCCAGACAGTTGTCCTTATGGGACCTTTTGAACTTTTTTTCTCCTTAGAGAGTCCCGAGAAGATCTAATAGCTACATGATGTCCTCAAAGACTCTCTCTGATGTTAATAAGTGAAGACAAATCCGTCAGACAGTAGTCCATATGGGAGCTTTTGAACTTTTTTCTGCTCAGAGGGTCCCCAGAAGGTCTAATAGCTACATGATGTCCTTAGTGACTCTTTCTGATTTTAAAAAGTCGTCAAGTCCGCCAGAGAGTAGTCCATATGGGACCTTTTGAACTTTTTTTCTCCTTAGAGAGTCCCCAGAAGGTCCAAAATCTCCATGATGTCCTCATAGACTCTTTGTGATGTTAAAAAGTCAAGTCAAGTCCGCCAGACAGTAGTCCATATGGGACCTTTTGAACTTTTTTTCTGCTCAGAGGGTCCCCAGAAGGTCTAAAAGCTACATGGTGTCCTCATTGACTTTTTCTGATGTTAAAAAGTCGTCAGGTCCGCCAGACAGTAGTCCATATGGGACCTTTTGAACATTTTTTCTGCTCAGAGGGTCCCCAGAAGGTCTAAAACCTACATGATGTCCTCATAGACTCTTTCTGATGTTAAAAATTCAAGTCAAGTCCGCCAGACAGAAGTCCATATGGGAACTTTTGAATTTTTTTTTACGCTCAGAGGGTCCCCAGAAGGTCTAATAGCTACATTATGTCCTTAATGACTCTTTCTGATGTTAAAAGTCAAGTCAAGTGTAACCCAGATGGGTTTTGCCTTATTCTCCTTATATTCTCCTTATTCGCGGCTCCCTTTTTGTGTTCACGTTGTCGCGAGACTTCGTGAAGTATCGCGAGACTTGAGATGGAGTGTTGCGTCATTTCCTTTAAATACGGCCGCGCGCTGTTGTTTTGGTATGTGTGTGCGCGAGCTGTGTGTTGAGCTGCTGCAGGTAGGCGTTTAGCCCTGTAAAACATTTTATTAATTAAACTGCTGGTTTATCTATCATGTATGCCAATCTTTTAGATTGCCTCTACCGTTGCAAATGACTGCTGTTGAGTGACTTAATGATGTGGGAACTGGTGAGTTGTCATTGTTTGTTATACGGTGCTGAAAGTGTGTTGTATGTGTATATGGTTCTGTTAGCCAGTGCTGGCGCTGGCTTTGCTTAATCATACTGAGTCTGACTATATATATACACTTTGTGCTTATTTAAATGAGCAAAACATTAATAATTAATCTTAATATTGTTGAATTATGAAGTATCAACTATTCTTTGATTTTGAAATGTATTTTGAGGTTATTTACTGATATTGTCTATTTATAAGAGTATTCTTGCTGATTGTTAAATTATTTATTGCTATATGCAGTATTTATATTGAATCATGTACATGATGAAACGAATGAACTGAGATAATGATTATGATAATATGATGACTTTATTATATTATGCTTATGGTGATTAGTTGTGATGCTTGGAACCAGAATGATGTATTAATTGGTCCTGTTTGTACAGGCCAGGTTCTGTGCATTGATGGCGAGCCACTAGGCCCAACCCTGATGCATCGGAGTGCATGCATCTCCCGGTGTGGTAGGAGGTGCTGCAGCTGCTGACTTTGCTACACCTGCTCACACACCCTCAGAGACATTTTCACACACCTTTGGACACTTTAGACATCTATATATTGTTACTGATCTTATGAACTGTTCCATCCTGGACTCTTTGGACTCTGTCCGTCTCGCGGTTGTGTGTTGTGAACCTCAGCGGTTTCAAGCACCTTTTTATGATTGAGTGAATTCTGAAATTGTTGTATGCTCATCATTAATAACTTTGAACTGAATACCTCCTATGTGCACGTGTAACTGACTCTTGTGTATCATTGAACTCTACCATTTCCTCCCTGAGCCAAACTAAGATCTTCTGATACTGGTCCACTAATTTATTTATATTTGCAGCACTTATATATGCTACATAATTTTGGTGAGCCAGCCAGGAGGAATTGGTGAGTTTAATGTACATTTGAGGTATTGATTTGGGTTTATTGCAGTTCAGTAACAATAATGGATGTGTTTTTGAAACGTGGTATCAAATTACCAAATGCTGTGCTGTTGGAGGGCATAACAGAACCAGAAAGTGATGAAGTCATTGAGTTTTTGAGCCAATATGGTTCAGTCAATGAGATTGAGAAAATTTCCGAGACTGAATCTGAGTATGATGGTGTGCTTGTTGTTGAATTTACTAGTGGTGCAGCTTTGGAAGCGCTACGTCCCATTTTGCCGTACACATGGGTCTCGGCTAAAAAGACACATAGATGTTGCATTTTGGAGCTATCTTCTGTTTGTACAGATCACTTTGCTAAAGCTAAAACTATGTTGTATTTGTCTGATTTACAGAATTTAGCCAAATTAACTGGGGTGGATTACACAGAAGTGCTCAAAACAATGATGTCTCAGATTGGACTTTCGGTCTCCAAGCTCCGCTCTGAGCCTCATGTGGAAGACCCACCAAGTATTGAGTTGCCCACGCTGCCAGAGCCATCAGTGAAGCCATTAACTCGGGCTCCATCAGTCATTCCTGTTCCCCTTGTGGATACTGCTGCTCCCAGGTCAGTCACTGAGCCCCGTACTGATCCTTCTGCTCCTACGCAGCCGGGGATGAGACATTCAACTGCCAGCATTGACGTCCATCCACCTGAGGTCCAGCGCTACGTAGTAGAGCACATTGTAAAAAATGAGGAGAGTGCAGCACATCACCAGAGGATCAGGGTTTTCTCAGGTCGGCTTCCCAGACCTACTCATGAGGCTGACTACGACACCTGGCGGTCAGGGGTAGAACTGCTGTTGAAGGATTCATCTGTGTCCGACCTCCATCGCTCCAGGAGGATAGTGGAGAGCCTCCTTCCTCCAGCAGCAGATATGGTCAAGCAATTGAGTTCCAGCACACTGCCTATAGTGTATCTAGACACTCTTGACTCTGCATATGCTACTGTTCAAGATGGGGATGAACTGTTTGCTAGATTCATGGACACATTTCAGGATACCGGTGAGAAACCATCTGCCTATCTCCAACGGCTCCAGGTTGTCCTGAACTCCGCCATGAAGAGGGGAGGAGTCATAGGGTCTGAACTAAATCGACATTTGTTGAACCAGTTCTGTCGTGGATGCTGGGACAATTCTTTGATCGCTGAGCTTCAGCTAAAACAAAAGAAGACTTGTCCACCCACTTTTGCTGAGCTGCTGCTCCTCTTGCGCACTGAAGAGGACCGAGAGGCAGCAAAGGCACATCGAATGAAGCAATATTTGGGGTCAACACGGCAGAAAGCTGCATCTCATGCCCAGTTTGCTCGTGTTAACCCTGAAGATGGGGCTACAGTTACCGCTTTGGTTAACATCACCCAGCAACTGACTCAACAACTAGCTGACGTCCAGCGACAGTTAGCCATGCTAACGACCAGCCAGTCAAAGACCAGTGCTATTCCCAAGACTTCCACCTATAGTAAGCCACATGCCAGGGCCACCAATCAGCAGCTTCGTCGATCCACACCTACTCAGGCCAAACCTGGTTATTGTTTTCGGTGTGGTGAGGATGGTCACATCCGTCCCCAGTGTGAGAATGAACCCAATTCTACCCTGGTTGCTCGTAAAAGGAAACAGTTCACTAGCAACCAACAAAACACTTCCAACTCCGTCCATTTAAACTGAGTCCGGTTCCTGTTGTGGGACAGACAGGGGCCAGAGGGGACCAAATCCGTCCCAGGGAAAGAAAGAAGATCGTCAAGTGTGTAGAAGTGTCACAGCCCCAGATAAAGAATGCAAACATACAGCTTCCAAAGGGCCTGGTAGGCTCAAAATGTTCTGCAGTCGTCCAGATTGCTGGACAGAACTACCATTGTCTTTTGGATACTGGCTCGCAGGTCACTACGATTCCAGTCTCTTTTTACAACCAGAGTCTCAGCGATCACTCTGTGAAGCCACTTTACGACTTACTCCAGGTAGAGGGTGCCGCCGGTCAGTCAGTGCCATACTTGGGGTATGTAGAGGTGACCATAGGGTTTCACAAAGAGTTCGTAGGAGAAGAACTTGAGATACCGACTCTTGCCTTGGTTGTACCCGATGGTCATCCTGAGGGTTCTTCAATTGTGCTTATTGGTATGAATACTCTGGAGCCTTTATATGAGCGATACACCAGTAGTGACATCTCTAATTTTCAACCCACGGCCCAAGGGTACTGTGCAGTCCTAAAGCTCCTACAACTGAAGCACCAACAAAGCCAGGTGGGGCGAGCAGGCACCGTGAATTTGTTGAGTCAGACACCAGTCATGATTCCTTCTGGTCAGACCATTGTTCTAGAAGGCTCTGCCAGAGTAGACAGTCCAACTAAAGTTCAATGGGCTGTGATTGAACACCCCATATCACCTCTTCCTGGTGGGCTATGCGTCCAGAGTTGTCTCATCACACTTCCAACTCATGCTCCCTACAAGGTTCCTGTTTTCGTTATGAACGAGTCTGTACAAGATGTTCTCATTCCACCAATGACAGTAATTGCTGATATTGGTACATCACCTACCATCCTGGCCCAGCACACCGTAAATGCTTCTCCAGTCCAAGGAGGTTCCCAAAGAAGTACTTTGGAGTTAAATTTTGGAGAATCACCTATCCCACCTGAGTGGAAGGAGCGAGTAACATCGAAGCTCAACCAAATGCCCGAAGTGTTTTCTTACCACGACCTTGATTTCGGCTGTACGAACCAAGTAAAACACCATATCAAGCTCCACGATGAAACCTCTTTCAAGCTTCGAGCCAGGCCTATCCATCCCCGCGATATTGAAGCTGTTCGAAGCCATTTGCGGGATCTGCTTGAAGCTGACATTATCCGGGAGTCAGAGTCACCATTTGCTTCTCCAATTGTGGTGGTCCGAAAACGGAATGGCGATGTTAGGTTGTGCATTGATTATCGTAAATTAAATTTACAAACAGTGAAAGACGCCTATGCCCTGCCGAACCTTGAAGAGTCGTTTTCAGCATTAACGGGTTCCAGATGGTTCACGGTTCTGGATCTAAAGTCTGGATATTATCAGATTCAAATGAGTGAAGCCGATAAGGCTAAAACCGCATTTGTCACACCGCTGGGTTTCTGGGAATGGAATCGGATGCCGCAAGGCGTTACGAATGCTCCAAGTACATTCCAGAGACTTATGGAGAAATGTATGGGGGATTTAAATCTCAAGGAAGCCCTTGTATTTCTAGACGACATCATTATCTTCTCTGACACTTTAGAGGAACATGAGAAACGCTTACTCAGAGTACTTACTCGCTTGAAGGAATTCGGCTTGAAGTTGTCGCCTGAAAAATGCAAATTTTTCCAGTCCAGTGTACGTTATCTTGGACATATTGTGTCTGACAAGGGTGTTGAAACAGACCCTGAAAAAATATCAGCTCTCAAATCCTGGCCAGTCCCCCGAAATCTTAAAGAGCTACGGTCATTCCTAGGGTTTGCAGGATACTATCGGAGGTTTATCAAGGATTATGCCACCATAGTAAAACCTCTCAATGGCCTTACTAGAGGCTATGCACCCATCTGTCGGTCTATCAAAGTTAAAAGTCCTGCTGGAAAGTTCCTGGACCCGAAGCAGTCTTTTGGGGAGAGATGGACAGTAGATTGTCAAACTGCTTTTGACACAGTGATTTCTAAACTAACATCTGCTCCTGTCCTTGGGTTCGCAAATCCAAAGTTACCCTACATCCTTCACACAGATGCCAGCATAATCGGGTTGGGAGCTGTTCTATACCAAGAACAGGATGATCAACTCCGGGTTATCGCCTATGCCAGCCGAGGCCTATCTCAGAGTGAATCTCGATATCCGGCACACAAACTTGAGTTTCTGGCCTTAAAATGGAGTGTCACAGAGAAATTCCATGATTATCTTTATGGTGCTAACTTCACAGTTGTTACAGACAACAATCCTCTTACATACGTTTTGACCTCAGCAAAATTGGACGCCACAAGCCACCGGTGGCTAGCTGCGCTGTCAACGTATTCCTTTAAGATGCAGTACCGTGCTGGTAAACACAACTTTGATGCAGACGCTCTGTCCAGACGTTATCATGAAATGCCAGATAAGGCTGCAAGCTGTGAAGAATGGGAATTTGTGAACCGACTAGTTGAGCAACTGTGTGACCCCGGTGAAGCTGCAGAAATCTCCCCCGACATTGTGGTTGCTATTTGTCAGAGCAGTCTTGTCAGATCATGCTGTCCTGCTGACTACACTCAACTTGATGTGACCTTAGTTGAGTCTCTTTCTGTCCATACTAATATTATTCCTGACTGTTTTGCCGAGGAAGAGTTGCATGGCCTTCCTGTCATTTCCCCGCTGACCCACGCTGACCTGAAAGAGGAGCAGCGGGCCGACCCAGCAATTCGAGAAGTCCTCTACCAGCTTGAGACAGGAGAAAAGGTTTCTTCCGCTGTTCGAGAGGAACTTCCTGAGCTTCCCTTGTTGTTACGGGAGTGGAATCGGTTGGAGCTGGAAGATGGAGTTTTATACCGGAGAAGACAGGACGAAGATAAATTTGTCCTTCAGCTTGTTCTGCCCCCAGTGTTGCGTTCTACCGTCCTGAAGAGTCTCCATAGTGACATGGGGCACATGAGCATAGAGCGAACCCTGGACTTGGTGCGGCAGCGGTTCTTCTGGCCAAAAATGGCCGCTAATGTTGAGAACTTCATCAAAACCTGTGGTCGGTGTATAAGACGTAAGACTCTTCCCGAAAGGGCAGCTCCTTTAGTAAATATTCAAACCAGTCGTCCTTTGGAACTAGTATGTATGGATTTTTTAACCCTTGAGCCGGACAGCAGCAACACCAAGAACATCTTGGTACTTACTGATCACTTCACCAAATTTGCAGTCGCTATTCCAACTGCGAACCAGAAAGCCAAAACTGTGGCGAAGTGTCTGTGGAACGACTTCATGGTTTGCTATGGCATTCCAGAACGCCTACATTCTGACCAAGGGCCAGACTTTGAGTCTAAGCTGATTAAAGAGCTCTGCGATGTAGCCGGCATCAAGAAAACTCGGACCACGCCATACCATCCCAGGGGTAACCCTGTCGAGCGCTTTAACCGGACGTTGTTAAACATGCTGGGAACTCTTGAGAGCAAGCAGAAGGCTAAGTGGAGGGAGTACGTTAAACCTCTTGTCCATGCGTATAATTGCACGCGGAATGAAGTAACGGGGTTCACACATTATGAACTCCTGTTTGGTCGATCACCACGGCTTCCGGTTGACTTAGCTTTTGGGTTGCCAGTCCGTGGCTCTTCCTCTCCTTCGCACTCTCAGTATGTGAAGGACTTAAGATCACGTCTCGAGGAGAGCTATAAACTTACGTGCCAGAACGCTCAGAAGTCCGCTAAAAGGAACAAAAGACGGTTTGATCAACGTGTAAAACCTGCAAGCTTGGATGTTGGTGACCGAGTACTGGTTCGGAATGTCAGAATCCGAGGGAAACACAAGCTCGAAGACAAGTGGGAACAAGAGGTGTACGTGGTTGTGAAACGTGCCGGGGATCTTCCAGTTTACGTTGTGAGACCAGAGACCAGGGGGGGCCCTAATCGCACACTCCACCGTGATCTGCTCTTACCCTGTGGCTTCCTATCGGCTTCTGCTACAGAGGATTTTCCAGAAGATTTTCCTGCTCAAAAACCCCATACTCGCAGCCAGAGTCACAACTGCACTGACCAAGTTGATGTTTTTGAGGATGAGGATACAGAGGATGCTGTCCTTGGGAGTTTTCCTCAGTTCCCAATGAAGTTCAGTGTGGAAAGAGCGAGTGGATGTGAACATGAACCAACGATCGGTAACATTGAGGGGTCGACATTGCCGACAGCCCCAAGTGACGCTGATTCTGTTCCATCTTTTCCACAAAGCCCTGCACTAAGACCTTCAATTGCAACTTCATTTGAAGACCACTTACCTCAAGTTGAAGAGTCCTGGCCAACCACTGGTGAAGATTCATCCATGTCCAGATGCGAGATAGAAACTCAAAGAATCAAAGAACCTAGAAACCCTCTACCAGAACCGATAACCGAACATGTTACGGGAGAGATGGAGCTACCTGTGGGAGGAGAATTGGAATTTCCTGTGGAAGAAATAACTATCAATGTGCCTGAAGCTGAAGTGCTTCTGGAGCCTGAGGTTGAAGCTTGTGAGCCGGTCCAATCTGAGTCATCTGTGGGTCCTATTGTTCATAGTTCTGTTACTGTCCCCAGTGATACATTGGGATCTGATGTAGTACCCAGACGTTCAGGGCGGCAGCGTCAACCCCTTCAACGCCTTCAATATGCAGTATTGGGCAACCCATTAATTTCAGTCGTTCAAACTCTTTTTCATAGCTTGTCTAATGTTTATACAGAGGCCCTTAGTCACGCCGCTGCAGCAGACTCTGTCCCTAAACTGTAATAGTT
This sequence comes from Siphateles boraxobius, assembly GCF_051911475.1. Taxonomy (NCBI): domain Eukaryota; kingdom Metazoa; phylum Chordata; class Actinopteri; order Cypriniformes; family Leuciscidae; genus Siphateles; species Siphateles boraxobius. The sequence continues at coordinate 12,905,897 of NW_027509141.1, read as the reverse complement.
GCTTCTATAGTTTTATGCAACGGGACGTGCATGATTTAAGGGGGGAGGGTGTAACCCAGATGGGTTTTGCCTTATTCTCCTTATATTCTCCTTATTCGCGGCTCCCTTTTTGTGTTCACGTTGTCGCGAGACTTCGTGAAGTATCGCGAGACTTGAGATGGAGTGTTGCGTCATTTCCTTTAAATACGGCCGCGCGCTGTTGTTTTGGTATGTGTGTGCGCGAGCTGTGTGTTGAGCTGCTGCAGGTAGGCGTTTAGCCCTGTAAAACATTTTATTAATTAAACTGCTGGTTTATCTATCATGTATGCCAATCTTTTAGATTGCCTCTACCGTTGCAAATGACTGCTGTTGAGTGACTTAATGATGTGGGAACTGGTGAGTTGTCATTGTTTGTTATACGGTGCTGAAAGTGTGTTGTATGTGTATATGGTTCTGTTAGCCAGTGCTGGCGCTGGCTTTGCTTAATCATACTGAGTCTGACTATATATATACACTTTGTGCTTATTTAAATGAGCAAAACATTAATAATTAATCTTAATATTGTTGAATTATGAAGTATCAACTATTCTTTGATTTTGAAATGTATTTTGAGGTTATTTACTGATATTGTCTATTTATAAGAGTATTCTTGCTGATTGTTAAATTATTTATTGCTATATGCAGTATTTATATTGAATCATGTACATGATGAAACGAATGAACTGAGATAATGATTATGATAATATGATGACTTTATTATATTATGCTTATGGTGATTAGTTGTGATGCTTGGAACCAGAATGATGTATTAATTGGTCCTGTTTGTACAGGCCAGGTTCTGTGCATTGATGGCGAGCCACTAGGCCCAACCCTGATGCATCGGAGTGCATGCATCTCCCGGTGTGGTAGGAGGTGCTGCAGCTGCTGACTTTGCTACACCTGCTCACACACCCTCAGAGACATTTTCACACACCTTTGGACACTTTAGACATCTATATATTGTTACTGATCTTATGAACTGTTCCATCCTGGACTCTTTGGACTCTGTCCGTCTCGCGGTTGTGTGTTGTGAACCTCAGCGGTTTCAAGCACCTTTTTATGATTGAGTGAATTCTGAAATTGTTGTATGCTCATCATTAATAACTTTGAACTGAATACCTCCTATGTGCACGTGTAAATATTGTAAATACTTGTTGTCTTATATGTAATACAATTCACTATTGCACTGCAGTCCTGACTCTTGTGTATCATTGAACTCTACCATTTCCTCCCTGAGCCAAACTAAGATCTTCTGATACTGGTCCACTAATTTATTTATATTTGCAGCACTTATATATGCTACACAAGTCTGGCAGACAGTAGTCCATATTGGACCTTTTGATCTTTTCTTCTACTCAGAGGGTCCAGAGAATGTCTAAAACCTACTTGACGTCCTCATAGACTCTTTCTGATTTTAAAAATTCAAGTCAAGTCCGCCAGACAGTAGTCCATATGGGACCTTTTGAACTTTTTTCTGCTCAGAGGGTCCCTAGAAGATCTAATAGCTACATGATGTCCTCAAAGACTCTCTCTGATGTTAAAAAGTGAAGACAAGTCCGTCAGACAGTAGTCCATATGGGAGCTTTTGAACTTTTTTTCTGCTCAGAGGGTCCCCAGAAGGTCTAATAGCTACATGATGTCCTTAATGACTCTTTCTGATGTTAAAAAGTCGTCAAGTCCGCCAGAGAGTAGTCCATATGGGACCTTTTGAACTTTTTTTCTCCTTAGAGAGTCCCCAGAAGGTCCAAAATCTCCATGATGTCCTCATAGACTCTTTGTGATGTTAAAAAGTCAAGTCAAGTCCGCCAGACAGTAGTCCATATGGGACCTTTTGGACTTTTTTTCTGCTCAGAGGGTCCACAGAAGGTCTAAAAGCTACATGGTGTCCTCATTGACTTTTTCTGATGTTAAAAAGTCATCAGGTCCGCCAGACAGTAGTCCATATGGGACCTTTTGAACATTTTTTCTGCTCAGAGGGTCCCCAGAAGGTCTAAAAGCTACATGATGTCCTCATAGACTCTTTCTGATGTTAAAAAGTCAAGTAGAGTTCGCCAGACAGAAGTCCATATGGGAACTTTTGAACTTTTTATTATACTCAGAGGGTCCCCAGAAGGTCTAATAGCTACATGATGTCCTTCATGACTCTTTATGATGTTAAAAAGTCGTCAAGTCTGCCAGACAGTAGTCCATATGGGACCTTTTGAACATTTTTTTCTGCTCAGAGGGTCCCCAGAAGGTCTAAAAGCTACATGATGTCCTCATAGACTCTTTCTGATGTTAAAAAGTCAAGTCAAGTCCGCTAGACAGACGTCCATACATGATGTCCTCAAAGACTCTTTCTGATGTTAAAAGTCAAGTCAAGTCCGCCAGACAGTATTCCATATTGGACCTTTTGATCTTTTCTTCTACTCAGAGGGTCCACAGAAGGTCTAAAACCTACTTGACGTCCTCATAGACTCTTTCTGATTTTAAAAATTCAAGTCAAGTCCGCCAGACAGTAGTCCATATGGGACCTTTTGAACTTTTTTCTGCTCAGAGGGTCCCGAGAAGATCTAATAGCTACATGATGTCCTCAAAGACTCTCTCTGATGTTAAAAAGTGAAGACAAGTCCGTCAGACAGTAGTCCATATGGGACCTTTTGAACTTTTTTTCTCCTTAGAGAGTCCCCAGAAGGTCCAAAATCTCCATGATGTCCTAATAGACTCTTTGTGATGTTAAAAAGTCAAGTCAAGTCCGCCAGACAGTAGTCCATATGGGACCTTTTGAACATTTTTTCTGCTCAGAGGGTCCACAGAAGGTCTAAAACCTCCATGATGTCCTCATAGACTCTTTGTGATGTTAAAAAGTCGTCAAGTCCGCCAGACAGTAGTCCTTAAGGGACCTTTTGAACATTTATTCTGCTCAGAGGGTCCCCAGAAGGTCTAATAGCTACATGATGTCCTTAGTGACTCTTTCTGATGTTAAAAAGTCGTCAAGTCCGCCAGAGAGTAGTCCATATGGGACCTTTTGAACTTTTTTTCTCCTTAAAGAGTCCCCAGAAGGTCCAAAATCTCCATGATGTCCTCATAGACTCTTTGTGATGTTAAAAAGTCAAGTCAAGTCCGCCAGACAGTAGTCCATATGGGACCTTTTGAACTTTTTTTCTGCTCAGAGGGTCCCCAGAAGGTCTAAAAGCTACATGGTGTCCTCATTGACTTTTTCTGATGTTAAAAAGTCGTCAGGTCCGCCAGACAGTAGTCCATATGGGACCTTTTGAACATTTTTTCTGCTCAGAGGGTCCCCAGAAGGTCTAAAACCTACATGATGTCCTCATAGACTCTTTCTGATGTTAAAAATTCAAGTCAAGTCCGCCAGACAGAAGTCCATATGGGAACTTTTGAACTTTTTTTTACGCTCAGAGGGTCCCCAGAAGGTCTAATAGCTACATTATGTCCTTAATGACTCTTTCTGATGTTAAAAGTCAAGTCAAGTCTGCCAGACAGTAGTCCATATTGGACCTTTTGATCTTTTCTTCTACTCAGAGGGTCCACAGAATGTCTAAAACCTACTTGACGTCCTCATAGACTCTTTCTGATTTTAAAAATTCAAGTCAAGTCCGCCAGACAGTAGTCCATATGGGACCTTTTGAACTTTTTTCTGCTCAGAGGGTCCCTAGAAGATCTAATAGCTACATGATGTCCTCAAAGACTCTCTCTGATGTTAAAAAGTGAAGACAAGTCCGTCAGACAGTAGTCCATATGGGAGCTTTTGAACTTTTTTTCTGCTCAAAGGGTCCCCAGAAGGTCTAATAGCTACATGATGTCCTTAATGACTCTTTCTGATGTTAAAAAGTCGTCAAGTCCGCCAGAGAGTAGTCCATATGGGACCTTTTGAACTTTTTTTCTCCTTAGAGAGTCCCCAGAAGGTCCAAAATCTCCATGATGTCCTCATAGACTCTTTGTGATGTTAAAAAGTCAAGTCAAGTCCGCCAGACAGTAGTCCATATGGGACCTTTTGAACTTTTTTTCTGCTCAGAGGGTCCACAGAAGGTCTAAAAGCTACATGGTGTCCTCATTGACTTTTTCTGATGTTAAAAAGTCATCAGGTCCGCCAGACAGTAGTCCATATGGGACCTTTTGAACATTTTTTCTGCTCAGAGGGTCCCCAGAAGGTCTCAAAGCTACATGATGTCCTCATAGACTCTTTCTGATGTTAAAAAGTCAAGTAGAGTCCGCCAGACAGAAGTCCATATGGGAACTTTTGAACTTTTTATTATACTCAGAGGGTCCCCAGAAGGTCTAATAGCTACATGATGTCCTTCATGACTCTTTCTGATGTTAAAAAGTCGTCAAGTCTGCCAGACAGTAGTCCATATGGGACCTTTTGAACATTTTTTTCTGCTCAGAGGGTCCCCAGAAGGTCTAAAAGCTACATGATGTCCTCATAGACTCTTTCTGATGTTAAAAAGTCAAGTCAAGTCCGCTAGACAGACGTCCATACATGATGTCCTCAAAGACTCTTTCTGATGTTAAAAGTCAAGTCAAGTCCGCCAGACAGTAGTCCATATGGGACCTTTTGATCTTTTTTCTGCTCAGAGGGTCCCGAGAAGATCTAATAGCTACATGATGTCCTCAAAGACTCTCTCTGATGTTAAAAAGTGAAGACAAGTCCGTCAGACAGTAGTCCATATTGGAGCTTTTGAACTTTTTTTCTGCTCAGAGGGTCCCCAAAAGGTCTAATAGCTACATGATGTCCTTAATGACTCTTTCTGATGTTAAAAAGTCGCCAAGTCCGCCAGAGAGTAGTCCATATGGGACCTTTTGAACTTTTTTTCTCCTTAGAGAGTCCCCAGAAGGTCCAAAATCTCCATGATGTCCTAATAGACTCTTTGTGATGTTAAAAAGTCAAGTCCGCCAGACAGTAGTCCATATGGGACCTTTTGAACATTTTTTCTGCTCAGAGGGTCCACAGAAGGTCTAAAACCTCCATGATGTCCTCATAGACTCTTTGTGATGTTAAAAAGTCGTCAAGTCCGCCAGACAGTAGTCCTTAAGGGACCTTTTGAACATTTATTCTGCTCAGAGGGTCCCCAGAAGGTCTAAAAGCTCCATGATGTCCTCAAAGACTCTTTCTGATGTTAAAAAGTCAAGTCAAGTCCACCAAACAGTAGTCCATAAGGGACTTTTTGAACTTTTTTTCTGCTGAGAGGGTCCCCAGAAGGTCTAAAAGCTACATGATGTCCTTATAGACTCTTTCTGATGTTAAAAAGTCGTCAAGTCCACCAGAGAGTAGTCCATATGGGACCTTTTGAACTTTTTTTCTGCTCAGAGGGTCCCCAGAAGGTCTAAAACCTAGTTGATGTCCTCAAAGACTCTCTCTGATGTTAAAAAGTCAAGTCAAGTCCGTCAGACAGTAGTCCATATGGGACCTTTTGAACTTTTTTTCTGCTCAGAGGATCCCCAGAAGGTCTAAAAGCTCCATGATGTCCTCAAAGACTCTTTCTGATGTTAAAAAGTCAAGTCAAGTCCACCAAACAGTAGTCCATATGGGACTTTTTGAACTTTATTTCTGCTCAGAGGGTCCCCAGAAGGTCTAAAAGCTCCATGATGTCCTCAAAGACTCTTTCTGATGTTAAAAAGTCAAGTCAAGTCCACCAAACAGTAGTCCATAAGGGACTTTTTGAACTTTTTTTCTGCTCAGAGGGTCCCCAGAAGGTCTAAAAGCTACATGATGTCCTTATAGACTCTTTCTGATGTTAAAAAGTCGTCAAGTCCACCAGAGAGTAGTCCATATGGGACCTTTTGAACTTTTTTTCTGCTCAGAGGGTCCAAAGAAGGTTTAAAACCTAGTTGATGTCCTCTTAGACTCTTTCTGATGTTAAAAAGTCAAGTCAAGTCCGCCAGACAGTAGTCCATATGGGACCTTTTGAACTTTCTTTCTGCTCAGAGGGTCCCGAGAAGATCTAATAGCTACATGATGTGCTCAAAGACTCTCTCTGATGTTAAAAAGTCAAGTCAGGTCCGCCAGACAGTAGTCCATATGGGACTTTTTGAACTTTTTTTCTGCTCAGAGGGTCCCCAGAAGGTCTAAAAGCTCCATGATGTCCTCAAAGACTCTTTCTGATGTTAAAAAGTCAAGTCAAGTCCACCAAACAGTAGTCCATAAGGGACATTTTGAACTTTTTTTCTGCTCAGAGGGTCCCCAGAAGGTCTAAAAGCAACATGATGTCCTTATAGACTCTTTCTGATGTTAAAAAGTCGTCAAGTCCACCAGAGAGTAGTCCATATGGGACCTTTTGAACTTTTTTTCTGCTCAGAGGGTCCCAAGAAGGTTTAAAACCTAGTTGATGTCCTCTTAGACTCTTTCTGATGTTAAAAAGTCAAGTCAAGTCCGCCAGACAGTAGTCCATATGGGACCTTTTGAACTTTCTTTCTGCTCAGAGGGTCCCGAGAAGATCTAATAGCTACATGATGTCCTCAAAGACTCTCTCTGATGTTAAAAAGTCAAGTCAGGTCCGCCAGACAGTAGTCCATATGGGACTTTTTGAACTTTTTTTCTGCTCAGAGGGTCCCCAGAAGGTCTTATAGCTACTTGATTTCCTCAAAGACTCTTTCTGATGTTAAAAGTCAAGTCAAGTCCGCCAGACAGTAGTCCATATGGGACCTTTTGATCTTTTTTTCTACTCAGAGGGTCCAAAGAAGGTTTAAAAGCTACTTTATGTCCTCATAGACTCTTTCTGATGTTAAAAAGTCAAGTCAAGTTCGCCAGACAGTAGTCCATCCATATGGGACCTTTTGATCTTTTTTTCTACTCAGAGGGTCCACAGAAGGTCTAAAAGCTACATGATGTCCTCAAAGACTCTTTCTGCTGTTAAAGGTCAAGTGAAGTCCTTGAGACAGTAGTCCATATGGTACTTTTTGAACTTTTTTTCTGCTCAGAGGGTCCCCAGAAGGTCTAAAAGCTACATGATGTCCTCAAAGACTCTTTCTGAAGTTAAAAGTCAAGTCAAGTCCTCCAGACAGTAGTCCATATGGTACCTTTTGAAATTTTTTTCTGCTCAGAGGGTCCCCAGAAGGTCTAAAAGCTACATGATGTGCTCAAAGACTCTTTCTGATGTTAAAACGTCAAGTGAAGTCCTCCAGACAGTAGTCCATATGGTACCTTTTGAACTTTTTTTCTGCTCAGAGGGTCCCCAGAAGGTCTAAAAGCTACATGATGTCCTCATAGACTCTTTCTGATGTTAAAAAGTCGTCAAGTCCACCAGAAAGTAGTCTATATGGGACCTTTTGAACTTTTTTTCTGCTCAGAGGGTCCCCAGAAGGTCTAAAACCTAGTTGATGTCCTCAAAGACTCTCTCTGATGTTAAAAAGTCAAGTCAAGTCCGTCAGACAGTAGTCCATATGGGACCTTTTGAACTTTTTTTCTGCTCAGAGGATCCCCAGAAGGTCTAAAAGCTCCATGATGTCCTCAAAGACTCTTTCTGATGTTAAAAAGTCAAGTCAAGTCCACCAAACAGTAGTCCATATGGGACTTTTTGAACTTTTTTTCTGCTCAGAGGGTCCCCAGAAGGTCTAAAAGCTCCATGATGTCCTCAAAGACTCTTTCTGATGTTAAAAAGTCAAGTCAAGTCCACCAAACAGTAGTCCATAAGGGACTTTTTGAACTTTTTTTCTGCTCAGAGGGTCCCCAGAAGGTCTAAAAGCTACATGATGTCCTTATAGACTCTTTCTGATGTTAAAAAGTCGTCAAGTCCACCAGAGAGTAGTCCATATGGGACCTTTTGAACTTTTTTTCTGCTCAGAGGGTCCCAAGAAGGTTTAAAACCTAGTTGATGTCCTCTTAGACTCTTTCTGATGTTAAAAAGTCAAGTCAAGTCCGCCAGACAGTAGTCCATATGGGACCTTTTGAACTTTCTTTCTGCTCAGAGGGTCCCGAGAAGATCTAATAGCTACATGATGTGCTCAAAGACTCTCTCTGATGTTAAAAAGTCAAGTCAGGTCCGCCAGACAGTAGTCCATATGGGACTTTTTGAACTTTTTTTCTGCTCAGAGGGTCCCCAGAAGGTCTAAAAGCTCCATGATGTCCTCAAAGACTCTTTCTGATGTTAAAAAGTCAAGTCAAGTCCACCAAACAGTAGTCCATAAGGGACTTTTTGAACTTTTTTTCTGCTCAGAGGGTCCCCAGAAGGTCTAAAAGCTACATGATGTCCTCATAGACTCTTTCTGATGTTAAAAAGTCGTCAAGTCCACCAGAAAGTAGTCTATATGGGACCTTTTGAACTTTTTTTCTGCTCAGAGGGTCCCCAGAAGGTCTAAAACCTAGTTGATGTCCTCAAAGACTCTCTCTGATGTTAAAAAGTCAAGTCAAGTCCGTCAGACAGTAGTCCATATGGGACCTTTTGAACTTTTTTTCTGCTCAGAGGATCCCCAGAAGGTCTAAAAGCTCCATGATGTCCTCAAAGACTCTTTCTGATGTTAAAAAGTCAAGTCAAGTCCACCAAACAGTAGTCCATAAGGGACTTTTTGAACTTTTTTTCTGCTCAGAGGGTCCCCAGAAGGTCTAAAAGCTACATGATGTCCTTATAGACTCTTTCTGATGTTAAAAAGTCGTCAAGTCCACCAGAGAGTAGTCCATATGGGACCTTTTGAACTTTTTTTCTGCTCAGAGGGTCCCAATAAGGTTTAAAACCTAGTTGATGTCCTCTTAGACTCTTTCTGATGTTAAAAAGTCAAGTCAAGTCCGCCAGACAGTAGTCCATATGGGACCTTTTGAACTTTCTTTCTGCTCAGAGGGTCCCGAGAAGATCTAATAGCTACATGATGTGCTCAAAGACTCTCTCTGATGTTAAAAAGTCAAGTCAGGTCCGCCAGACAGTAGTCCATATGGGACTTTTTGAACTTTTTTTCTGCTCAGAGGGTCCCCAGAAGGTCTAAAAGCTCCATGATGTCCTCAAAGACTCTTTCTGATGTTAAAAAGTCAAGTCAAGTCCACCAAACAGTAGTCCATAAGGGACTTTTTGAACTTTTTTTCTGCTCAGAGGGTCCCCAGAAGGTCTAAAAGCTACATGATGTCCTTATAGACTCTTTCTGATGTTAAAAAGTCGTCAAGTCCACCAGAGAGTAGTCCATATGGGACCTTTTGAACTTTTTTTCTGCTCAGAGGGTCCCAAGAAGGTTTAAAACCTAGTTGATGTCCTCTTAGACTCTTTCTGATGTTAAAAAGTCAAGTCAAGTCCGCCAGACAGTAGTCCATATGGGACCTTTTGAACTTTCTTTCTGCTCAGAGGGTCCCGAGAAGATCTAATAGCTACATGATGTCCTCAAAGACTCTCTCTGATGTTAAAAAGTCAAGTCAAGCCCACCAAACAGTAGTCCATATGGGACTTTTTGAACTTTATTTCTGCTCAGAGGGTCCCCAGAAGGTCTAAAAGCTCCATGATGTCCTCAAAGACTCTTTCTGATGTTAAAAAGTCAAGTCAAGTCCACCAAACAGTAGTCCATAAGGGACTTTTTGAACTTTTTTTCTGCTCAGAGGGTCCCCAGAAGGTCTAAAAGCTACATGATGTCCTTATAGACTCTTTCTGATGTTAAAAAGTCGTCAAGTCCACCAGAGAGTAGTCCATATGGGACCTTTTGAACTTTTTTTCTGCTCAGAGGGTCCCAAGAAGGTTTAAAACCTAGTTGATGTCCTCTTAGACTCTTTCTGATGTTAAAAAGTCAAGTCAAGTCCGCCAGACAGTAGTCCATATGGGACCTTTTGAACTTTCTTTCTGCTCAGAGGGTCCCGAGAAGATCTAATAGCTACATGATGTGCTCAAAGACTCTCTCTGATGTTAAAAAGTCAAGTCAGGTCCGCCAGACAGTAGTCCATATGGGACTTTTTGATCTTTTTTTCTACTCAGAGGGTCCACAGAAGGTCTAAAAGCTACATGATGTCCTCAAAGACTCTTTCTGCTGTTAAAGGTCAAGTGAAGTCCTTGAGACAGTAGTCCATATGGTACTTTTTGAACTTTTTTTCTGCTCAGAGGGTCCCCAGAAGGTCTAAAAGCTACATGATGTCCTCAAAGACTCTTTCTGAAGTTAAAAGTCAAGTCAAGTCCTCCAGACAGTAGTCCATATGGTACCTTTTGAAATTTTTTTCTGCTCAGAGGGTCCCCAGAAGGTCTAAAAGCTACATGATGTGCTCAAAGACTCTTTCTGATGTTAAAACGTCAAGTGAAGTCCTCGAGACAGTAGTCCATATGGTACCTTTTGAACTTTTTTTCTGCTCAGAGGGTCCCCAGAAGGTCTAAAAGCTACATGATGTCCTCATAGACTCTTTCTGATGTTAAAAAGTCGTCAAGTCCACCAGAAAGTAGTCTATATGGGACCTTTTGAACTTTTTTTCTGCTCAGAGGGTCCCCAGACGGTCTAAAACCTAGTTGATGTCCTCAAAGACTCTCTCTGATGTTAAAAAGTCAAGTCAAGTCCGTCAGACAGTAGTCCATATGGGACCTTTTGAACTTTTTTTCTGCTCAGAGGATCCCCAGAAGGTCTAAAAGCTCCATGATGTCCTCAAAGACTCTTTCTGATGTTAAAAAGTCAAGTCAAGTCCACCAAACAGTAGTCCATATGGGACTTTTTGAACTTTTTTTCTGCTCAGAGGGTCCCCAGAAGGTCTAAAAGCTCCATGATGTCCTCAAAGACTCTTTCTGATGTTAAAAAGTCAAGTCAAGTCCACCAAACAGTAGTCCATAAGGGACTTTTTGAACTTTTTTTCTGCTCAGAGGGTCCCCAGAAGGTCTAAAAGCTACATGATGTCCTTATAGACTCTTTCTGATGTTAAAAAGTCGTCAAGTCCACCAGAGAGTAGTCAATATGGGACCTTTTGAACTTTTTTTCTGCTCAGAGGGTCCCAAGAAGGTTTAAAACCTAGTTGATGTCCTCTTAGACTCTTTCTGATGTTAAAAAGTCAAGTCAAGTCCGCCAGACAGTAGTCCATATGGGACCTTTTGAACTTTCTTTCTGCTCAGAGGGTCCCGAGAAGATCTAATAGCTACATGATGTGCTCAAAGACTCTCTCTGATGTTAAAAAGTCAAGTCAGGTCCGCCAGACAGTAGTCCATATGGGACTTTTTGAACTTTTTTTCTGCTCAGAGGGTCCCCAGAAGGTCTAAAAGCTCCATGATGTCCTCAAAGACTCTTTCTGATGTTAAAAAGTCAAGTCAAGTCCACCAAACAGTAGTCCATAAGGGACTTTTTGAACTTTTTTTCTGCTCAGAGGGTCCCCAGAAGGTCTAAAAGCTACATGATGTCCTTATAGACTCTTTCTGATGTTAAAAAGTCGTCAAGTCCACCAGAGAGTAGTCCATATGGGACCTTTTGAACTTTTTTTCTGCTCAGAGGGTCCCAAGAAGGTTTAAAACCTAGTTGATGTCCTCTTAGACTCTTTCTGATGTTAAAAAGTCAAGTCAAGTCCGCCAGACAGTAGTCCATATGGGACCTTTTGAACTTTCTTTCTGCTCAGAGGGTCCCGAGAAGATCTAATAGCTACATGATGTCCTCAAAGACTCTCTCTGATGTTAAAAAGTCAAGTCAGGTCCGCCAGACAGTAGTCCATATGGGACTTTTTGAACTTTTTTTCTGCTCAGAGGGTCCCCAGAAGGTCTTATAGCTACTTGATTTCCTCAAAGACTCTTTCTGATGTTAAAAGTCAAGTCAAGTCCGCCAGACAGTAGTCCATATGGGACCTTTTGATCTTTTTTTCTACTCAGAGGGTCCAAAGAAGGTTTAAAAGCTACTTTATGTCCTCATAGACTCTTTCTGATGTTAAAAAGTCAAGTCAAGTTCGCCAGACAGTAGTCCATCCATATGGGACCTTTTGATCTTTTTTTCTACTCAGAGGGTCCACAGAAGGTCTAAAAGCTACATGATGTCCTCAAAGACTCTTTCTGCTGTTAAAGGTCAAGTGAAGTCCTTGAGACAGTAGTCCATATGGTACTTTTTGAACTTTTTTTCTGCTCAGAGGGTCCCCAGAAGGTCTAAAAGCTACATGATGTCCTCAAAGACTCTTTCTGAAGTTAAAAGTCAAGTCAAGTCCTCCAGACAGTAGTCCATATGGTACCTTTTAAACTTTTTTTCTGCTCAGAGGGTCCCCAGAAGGTCTAAAAGCTACTTGATGTCCTCATAGACTCTTTCTGATGTTAAAAAGTCGTCAAGTCCACCAGAGAGTAGTCCATATGGGACCTTTTGAACTTTTTTTCTGCTCAGAGGGTCCCCAGAAGGTCTAAAACCTAGTTGATGTCCTCATAGACTCTTTCTGATGTTAAAAAGTCAAGTCCGCCAGACAGTAGTCCATATGGGACCTTTTGAACTTTCTTTCTGCTCAGAGGGTCCCGAGAAGATCTAATAGCTACATGATGTCCTCAAAGACTCTCTCTGATGTTAAAAAGTCAAGTCAAGTCCGACAGACAGTAGTCCATATGGGACCTTTTGAACTTATTTTCTGCTCAGAGGGTCCCCAGAAGGTCTAAAAGCTCCATGATGTCCTCAAAGACTCTTTCTGATGTTAAAAAGTCAAGTCAAGTCCACCAAACAGTAGTCCATATGGGACTTTTTGAACTCTTTTTCTGCTCAGAGGGTCCCCAGAAGGTCTAAAAGCTCCATGATGTCCTCAAAGACTCTTTCTGATGTTAAAAAGTCAAGTCAAGTCCACCAAACAGTAGTCCATAAGGGACTTTTTGAACTTTTTTTCTGCTCAGAGGGTCCCCAGAAGGTCTAAAAATTACATGATGTCCTTATAGACTCTTTCTGATGTTAAAAAGTCGTCAAGTCCACCAGAGAGTAGTCCATATGGGACCTTTTGAACTTTTTTCTGCTCAGAGGGTCCCCAGAAGGTCTAAAACCTAGTTGATGTCCTCTTAGACTCTTTCTGATGTTAAAAAGTCAAGTCAAGTCCGCCAGACAGTAGTCCATATGGGACCTTTTTAACTTTTTTTCCTCAGAGGGTCCCTAGAGGGTCTAAAAGCTACACGATGTCCTTAAAGACTCTTTCTGATGTTAATAAGCAAGTAAAGTCAAGACCGCCAGACAGTAGTCCATATGGGACCTTTTGAACTTTTTTTCTGCTCAGAGGGTCCACAGAAGGTCTAAAAGCTACATGGTGTCCTCATTGACTCTTTCTGATTTAAAAAAGTCGTCAAGTCCGCCAGACAGTAGTCCATATGGGACCTTTTGATCTTTTTTGCTTCTCAGAGGGTCCCCAGAAGGTCTAATAGCTACTTGATGTCCCAAAAGATTCTCTCTGATGTTAAAAAATCAATTCAAGTCCGCCAGAAAGTAGTCCATATGGGAGCTTTTGAACTTTTTTTCTGCTCAGAGGGTCCACAGAAGGTCTAAAAGCTACATGATGTCCTCAAAGACTCTTTCTGATGTTAAAAAGTCAAATCAAGTCCGCCAGACAGTAGTCCATATGGGACTTTTTGAACTTTTTTTATGCTCAGAGGGTCCACAGAAGGTCTAAAAGCTACATGATGTCCTCAAAGACTCTTTCTGATGTTAAAAGTCAAGTCAAGTCCGACAGACAGTAGTTCATATGGGACCTTTTGATCTTTTTTTCTGCTCAGAGGGTCCCCAGAAGGTCTAATAGCTACATGATGTCCTCATAGTCTAAAAGATCATGTCTAAAAGCTACTTGATGTCCTCATAGACTCTTTCTGATGTTAAAAAGTCGTCAAGTCCGCCAGACAGTAGTCCATATGGGACCTTTCGAACTTTTTTTCTACTCATAGGGTCCACAGAAGGTCTAAAAGCTACATGATGTCCTCAAAGACTCTCTCTGATGTTAAAAGTCAAGTCAAGTCCGCCAGACAGTAGTCCATATGGGACCTTTCGAACTTTTTTTCTACTCAGTGGGTCCACAGAAGGTCTAAAAGCTACATGATGTCCTCAAAGACTCTCTCTGATGTTAAAAGTCAAGTCAAGTCCGCCAGACAGTAGTCCATATGGGACCTTTCGAACTTTTTTTCTACTCAGAGGGTCCACAGAAGGTCTAAAAGCTACATGGTGTCCTCATTGACTTTTTCTGATGTTAAAAAGTCGTCATGTCCGCCAGACAGTAGTCCATATGAGACCTTTTGAACATTTTTTCTGCTCAGAGGGTCCCCAGAAGGTCTAAAAGCTACATGATGTCCTCATAGACTCTTTCTGATGTTAAAAAGTCAAGTCAAGTCCGCCAGACAGAAGTCCATATGGGAACTTTTGAACTTTTTATTATGCTCAGAGGGTCCCCAGAAGGTCTTATAGCTACATGATGTCCTTAATGACTCTTTCTGATGTTAAAAGTAAAGTCAAGTCCGCCAGACAGTAGTCCATATTGGAGCTTTTGAACTTTTTTTCTGCTCAGCAGGAACCCAGAAGGTCTAGAATCTACTTGATGTCCTCATAGACTCTTTCTTATGTTAAAAAGTCAAGTCAAGTCAAGTCCGCCAGATAGTAGTCCATATGGGACCTTCTGAACTTTTTTTTTCTACTCAGGGGGTCCACAGAAGGTCTAAAAGCTACTTGATGTCCTCATAGATTCTTTCTGATGTTGAAAAGTTGTCAAGTCCGCCAGACAGTAGTCCATATAGGACCTTTCGAAGTTTTTTCTGCTCAGCGGGAACCCAGAAGGTCTAAAAGCTACATGATGTCCTCATAGACTCTTTCTGATGTTAAAAGTCAAGTCAAGTCCGCCAGACAGTAGTCCATATGGGAGCTTTTGAACTTTTATTCTGCTCAGAGGGTCCCCAGAAGGTCTAATAGGCACATGATGTCCTTAATGACACTTTCTCATGTTAAAAAGTCGTCAAGTCCTTCAGACAGTAGTCCATATGGGTGCTTTTGAACTTTTTTTCTGCTCAGAGGGTCCCCAGAAGGTTTAATAGGCACATGATGTCCTTAATGACATTTTCTCATGTTAAAAAGTCGTCAAGTCCTCCAGACAGTAGTCCTTATGGGACCTTTTGAACTTTTTTCTCCTTAGACAGTCCCCAGAAGGTCTAAAACCTCCATGATGTCCTCATAGACTCTTTATGATGTTAAAAAGTCAAGTCAAGTCCGCCAGACATTAGTCCATATGGGACCTTTTGAACTTTTTTTCTGCTCAGAGGGTCCTCAGAAGGTCTAAAAGCTACATGATGTCCTCAAAGACTCTTCTGATGTTAAAAAGTCAAGTCAGGTCCGCCAGACAGTAGTCCATATGGGTCTTTTTGAACTTTTTTTCTGCTCAAAGGGTCCCCAGAAGGTCTAATAGCTACATGATTTCCTCAAAGTCTAAAAGCTCAAGTCTAAAAGCTACATGATGTCCTCATAGACTCTCTCTGATGTTAAAAAGTCAAGTCAAGTCCGTCAGACAGTAGTCCATATGGGACCTTTTGAACTTTTTTTCTGCTCAGAGGGTCCCCAGAAGGTCTAAAAGCTCCATGATGTCCTCAAAGACTCTTTCTGATGTTAAAAAGTCAAGTCAAGTCCACCAAACAGTAGTCCATATGGGACTTTTTGAACTTTTTTTCTGCTCAGAGGGTCCCCAGAAGGACTAAAAGCTCCATGATGTCCTCAAAGACTCTTTCTGATGTTAAAAAGTCAAGTCAAGTCCACCAAACAGTAGTCCATAAGGGACTTTTTGAACTTTTTTTCTGCTCAGAGGGTCCACAGAAGGTCTAAAAGCTACATGATGTCCTCAAAGACTCTTTCTGATGTTAAAAGTCAAGTCAAGTCAAGATGTTAATAAGCATGTCCTCAAAGACTCTTTCTGATGTTAAAAAGTCAAGTCAAGTCCGCCAGACAGTAGTCCATATGGGACTTTTTGAACTTTTTTTATTGCTCAGAGGGTCCACAGAAGGTCTAAAAGCTACATGATGTCCTCAAAGACTCTTTCTGATGTTAAAAAGTCAAGTCAAGTCCCCCAGACAGTATTCCATATGGGAACTTTTGAACTTTTTTTCTGCTCAGAGGGTCCCCAGAAGGTCTAAAAGCTACATGATGTCCTCATAGACTCTCTCTGATGTTAACAATTCAAGTCAAGTCCGCCAGAGAGTAGTCCATATGGGACCTTTTTAACTTTTTTTCCTCAGAGGGTCCCTAGAGGGTCTAAAAGCTACACGATGTCCTTAAAGACTCTTTCTGATGTTAATAAGCAAGTAAAGTCAAGACCGCCAGACAGTAGTCCATATGGGACCTTTTGAACTTTTTTTCTGCTCAGAGGGTCCACAGAAGGTCTAAAAGCTACATGGTGTCCTCATTGACTCTTTCTGATTTAAAAAAGTCGTCAAGTCCGCCAGACAGTAGTCCATATGGGACCTTTTGAACTTTTTTGCTTCTCAGAGGGTCCCCAGAAGGTCTAATAGCTACTTGATGTCCCAAAAGATTCTCTCTGATGTTAAAAATTCAATTCAACTCCGCCAGACAGTAGTCCATATGGGACCTTTTGATCTTTTTTGCTTCTCAGAGGGTCCCCAGAAGGTATAAAAGCTACATGATGTCCTTAGTGACTCTTTCTGATGTTAAAAAGTCAAGTCAAGTGCGCCAGACAGTAGTCCAAATGGGACTTTTTGAAAAAAATTTATGCTCAGAGGGTCCACAGAAGGTCTAAACGCTAAATGATGTCCTCAAAGACTCTTTCTGATGTTAAAAGTCAAGTCAAGTCCGCCAGACAATAGT
This sequence comes from Siphateles boraxobius, assembly GCF_051911475.1. Classification (NCBI taxonomy): domain Eukaryota; kingdom Metazoa; phylum Chordata; class Actinopteri; order Cypriniformes; family Leuciscidae; genus Siphateles; species Siphateles boraxobius. The sequence goes on along the minus strand of NW_027509141.1, from coordinate 12,889,223 downwards.
CCATATGGGACCTTTTGATCTTTTTTTCTGCTCAGAGGGTCCCCAGAAGGTCTAATAGCTACATAATGTCCTCAAAGTCTAAAAGCTCATGTCTAAAAGATACTTGATGTCCTCATAGACTATTTCTGATGTTAAAAAGTCGTCAAGTCCGCCAGACAGTAGTCCATATGGGATCTTTCGAACTTTTTTTCTACTCAGAGGGTCCACAGAAGGTCTAAAAGCTACATGATGTCCTCAAAGACTCTCTCTGATGTTAAAAAGTCAAGTCAAGTCCACCAGACAGTAGTCCTTATGGGACCTTTTGAACTTTTTTTCTCCTTAGAGAGTCCCCAGAAGTTCTAAAACCTCCATGATGTCCTCATAGACTCTTTATGACGTTAAAAAGTCAAGTAAAGTCCCCCAGACAGTAGTCCATATGGGACCTTTTGAACTTTTTTTCTGCTCAGTGGGTCCACAGAAGGTCTAAAAGCTACATGGTGTCCTCATTGACTTTTTCTGATGTTAAAAAGTCAAGTCAAGTCCGCCAGACAGTAGTCCATATGGGAACTTTTAAACTTTTTTTATGCTCAGAGGGTCCCCAGGAGGTCTAAAAGCTACATGATGTCCTTAATGACTCTTTCTGATGTTAAAAAGTTGTCAGGTCCGCCAGACAGTAGTCTTTATGGGACCTTTTGAACTTTTTTTCTCCTTAGAGAGTCCCCAAAAGGTCTAAAACCTCCATGATGTCCTCATAGACTCTTTGTGATGTTAAAAAGTCAAGTCAAGTCCGCCAGACAGTAGTCCATATGGGACCTTTTGAACTTTATTTCTGCTCAGAGGGTCCACAGAAGGTCTAAAAGCTACATGGGGTTCTCATTGACTTTTTCTGATGTTAAAAAGTCGTCAGTCCGCCAGACTGTAGTCCATATGGGACCTTTTGAACATTTTTTCTGCTCAGAGGGTCCACAGAAGGTCTAAAAGCTACATGATGTCCTCATAGACTCTTTCTGATGTTAAAAAGTCAAGTCAAGTCCACCGAACAGAAGTCCATATGTGAACTTTTGAACTTTATTTTCTGCTCTGAGGGTCCCTAGAAGGTCTAATAGCTACATGATGTCCTGAAAGACTCTTTCTGATGTTAAAAGTCAAGTCAAGTCCGCCAGACAGTAGTCCATATGGGACCTTTTGCTCTTTTTTTCTACTCTGAGGTTCCACAGAAGGTCTAAAAGCTACTTGATGACCTCATAGACTCTTTCTGATGTTAAAAAGTCAAGTGAAGTCCGCCAGACAGTAGTCCATATGGCAGCTTTTGAACTTTTTTTCTGCTCAGAGGGTCCCCAGAAGGTCTAATAGCTACATGATGTCCTCATAGACTCTTTCTGATGTTAAAAAGTCAAGTCAAGTCCACCGAACAGAAGTCCATATGTGAACTTTTGAACTTTATTTTCTGCTCTGAGGGTCCCTAGAAGGTTTAATAGCTACATGATGTCCTGAAAGACTCTTTCTGATGTTAAAAGTCAAGTCAAGTCCGCCAGACAGTAGTCCATATGGGACCTTTTGCTCTTTTTTTCTACTCTGAGGTTCCACAGAAGGTCTAAAAGCTACTTGATGACCTCATAGACTCTTTCTGATGTTAAAAAGTCAAGTCAAGTCCGCCAGACAGTAGTCCATATGGGAGCTTTTGAACTTTTTTCTGCTCAGAGGGTCCCCAGAAGGTCTAAAAGCTACATGATGTCCTTAATGACTCTTTCTGATGTTAAAAGTCAAGTCAAGTCCGCCAGACAGTAGTCCATATGGGACCTTTTGATCTTTTTTTCTACTCAGAGGGTCCACAGAAGGTCTAAAACCTACTTGATGTCCTTATTGACTCTTTCTGATGTTAAAAAGTCAAGTCAAGTCCGCCAGACAGTAGTCCATATGGGAGCTTTTGAACTTTTTTTCTGCTCAGCAGGAACCCAGAAGGTCTAGAATCTACTTGATGTCCTCATAGACTCTTTCTTATGTTAAAAAGTCAAGTCAAGTCCGCCAGATAGTAGTCCATATGGGACCTTCTGAACTTTTTTTTTCTACTCAGGGGGTCCACAGAAGGTCTAAAAGCTACTTGATGTCCTCATAGATTCTTTCTGATGTTGAAAAGTTGTCAAGTCCGCCAGACAGTAGTCCATATAGGACCTTTCGAAATTTTTTCTGCTCAGCGGGAACCCAGAAGGTCTAAAAGCTACATGATGTCCTCATAGACTCTTTCTGATGTTAAAAGTCAAGTCAAGTCCGCCAGACAGTAGTCCATATGGGAGCTTTTGAACTTTTATTCTGCTCAGAGGGTCCCCAGAAGGTCTAATAGGCACATGATGTCCTTAATGACACTTTCTCATGTTAAAAAGTCGTCAAGTCCTTCAGACAGTAGTCCATATGGGTGCTTTTGAACTTTTTTTCTGCTCAGAGGGTCCCCAGAAGGTCTAATAGCTACATGATGTCCTTAATGACTCTTTCTGATGTTAAAAAGTCGTCAAGTCCGCCAGACAGTAGTCCTTATGGGACCTTTTGAACTTTTTTTCTCCTTAGAGAGTCCCCAGAAGGTCTAAAACCTCCATGATGTCCTCATAGACTCTTTATGATGTTAAAAAGTCAAGTCAAGTCCGCCAGACAGTAGTCCATATGGGACCTTTTGAACTTTTTTTCTGCTCAGTGGGTCCACAGAAGGTCTAAAAGCTACATGGTGTCCTCATTGACATTTTCTGATGTTAAAAAGTCAAGTCAAGTCCGCCAGACAGTAGTCCATAGGGGAACTTTTGAACTTTTTTTATGCTCAGAGGGTCCACAGAAGGTCTAAAAGCTATTTGATGTCCTCTTAGACTCTTTCTGATGTTAAAAAGTAAAGTCCGCCAGACAGTAGTCCATATGGGACCTTTCAAACTTTTTTTCTGCTCAGAAGGTCCTCAGAAGGTCTAAAAGCTACATGATGTCCTCAAAGACTCTTTCTGATGTTAAAAAGTCAAGTGAAGTCCGCCAGACAGTAGTCCATATGGGACTTTTTGAACTTTTTTTCTGCTCAGAGGGTCCAGAGAAGGTCTAAAAGCTACATGATGTCCTCATAGACCCTTTTTTGATGTTAAAACGTCAAGTGAAGTCCTCCAGACAGTAGTCCATATGGTACCTTTTGAACTTTTTTTCTGCTCAGAGGGTCCACAGAAGGTCTAAAAGCTACATGATGTCCTCAAAGACTCTTTCTGATGTTAAAAAGTCAAGTGAAGTCCACCAGACAGTAGTCCATATGGGACTTGTTGAACTTTTTTTCTGCTCAGAGGATCCCCAGAAGATCTAATAGCTACATGATGTCCTCAAAAGCCGCGTTTCCACCGCAGGAACTTTCCCCAGGAACAAGGAACTTTGGGGTGGTACTCGGTGTGTTTACACCGCAAGAACCAGGGTTTAAATGAAGTTCCGGGTAAAAATTCCCCCCCCAGAAAGTCCCTGCTGGCGAGGTAGTACTTTTTCAGAGTTCAGGAACTTTCGGGGTGGGACTTGTGCGCTGAACATGCTGATTGGTTGACCTCACGTCACATTTGATTGGTTGACTCCACACAGCATTTTATTTTAGCCGCCATTTTTAAAAACCTTGCTTCCTGGCTTCGTGCAGTAAAGAGTTGTCGGGAAATTAATATGGAGTTTACCAAAAAATACGACCGCTGGACCGACGACGAGGTCCAGGCTTTAATAAGCGTATTTGCGGAAGAAGAAATCCAGCGGGAACTGGAAACGGCAATCCGCAATGAAAAGGTTTACCTGAAAATATCGAGTCGTTTATACGAGCTGGGCGTTGTTCACACTGGAAAACAGTGCAGAGAGAAGTTAAAAAAATTAAAACAAGACTACAAAAAAGTCAAGGATCACAACAATAGATGCGGATCCGATCGGCGTACTAACAAGTGGTTTGACCGCCTGGACGCGTTGTTGGGACACAGGCCGGCATTCTCTGGAGCAGCGGTGACAAAAGACTCGGCAATTGCATTTTTGGAATCCATTCATGATTTTGAGGACCAGTCTTTTGAAGGTAAATTATCACACCTCTACATGATATTGTCTTAAACTCTTTGCAGTGATAAAACAAACTAACTTTTTTCAACGTGTTTTTACAGATGAAATGAATGGCCCCAATGATGTGCAGGCAACAGAGACCAGCGTGTTTTCCCCTGCAATCACCAGTAGCCCTCGTCCCATGTCTTCCGCCGAAACACACACACGACGAGGTATTAAACAACGTTGTCTATTGATAAAAATATACTTCAAAACTAGGGGTGTAATAATAATATAATAATAATAATAATAATAATAAAACCTTTATTTAACCAGGTAAGCACATTGAGAACACTTTCTCATTTACAATGGCGACCTGGCCAAAAAAGTGTCGAGGTACAAAAACATTAGTTACACATATAATTACAAGTCAAAGTAGTACTCAATAAACATAGAAGATTAATATACAGATCCGTAGATCATGTGCACAGATCGGGTTAGCATGTACAATGGTCCGACAATAAATTTGCTAACAATAATTTAAAAGTGATTAACGGGACAATGGATTCAAGCTTCAAGGATTTTTGAAGTGTATTCCAGTCATTAGCAGCAGAGAACTGGAAGGAGAGGCGTCCAAAAGAAGTACGAGCTTTAGTAGCCACCAGGGTGACATACCTGTTTGAAAGAAGGTTCATAGATGGGATTGCTCTGGAAATTAATGACCTTAGATAGGGTGGGGTGTTACACAGTAAGTATTTATAAATAAAAAGATACCAATGTTTTTGATGCCGGGTATGTAATGAAGGCCAGCCAATTAAACTGTAAAGGTTACAATCGTGAGTGTTATATGGAGCATTGGTGACAAAGCGGATAACACTATGATATACCACATCCAATTTCCTAAGGAGAGAACTTGAAGCAATTCTGTAAATAACATCACCAAAATCAATAATTGGAAGGATAGTCATTTTTACAAGGGCAAGTTTGGCTGGGAAAGTGAAGGAGGCTTTATTACGAAATAAGAACCCAATCCTAGCTTTGATTTTAGCTTGAAGCTGATTGATGTGGGTCTGGAAAGAGAGTGAAGAGTCTAACCAGACCCCTAGGTATTTATAGGTATCTACCTGCTCTATTGCAAACCCATCTAGTGTCGTGATACTTTTTGAACAGTCAAACACAGTGTGGGATCGATTAAAAAACATAAATTTCGTTTTGCTAGAATTTAAAAGCAGTTGAAGGGAACGGAAAGAATGTTGTATCTTATTAAAACTTTCTTGGAGGTTTTTAAACACAGTTTCCAACACCGGACCAGCCGTGTAAAGGATGGTATCATCTGCATAGAGGTGAATCATTGAGTCTCCTGCAGCAAGAGCAACGTCATTGATATCTACAGAAAATTAAGTCGGCCCGAGGATAGAACCCTGAGGCACCCCCATGGAGACAGCCAGAGGACTAGAGAGTAGTCCCTCTGACTTAACGCTTTGAAACCTGTCAGAAAAATTATTTGTGAACCAAGCAAGGCAATTATTTGAGAAACCTAGGTTATTCAATCTATCAATTAGAATGTTGTGATTGACGGAATCAAAGGCCTTGGCCAGGTCAATAAATACTGCTGCGCAATAGTGTCGTTGATCAAGAGCAGTTATGATATCATTTATGACTTTAAGTGTGGCAGAAGTGCACCCATGACCAGCTCGAAAACCTGATTGCATGTCAGAAAGACTGTGATGGGATTCGAAATGATGAATAATTTGTTTATTAACAATTCTTTCGAAAACCTTTGCAATGCAAGGGAGGATAGAGATTGGTCTATAGCAGTTTGGGTCTAATCTATACCCCCCTTTAAATAACGGAATTACTGCAGCAGATTTCCAATCTTTCGGTAGTTCTGATGAATTGAAAGAAAGGTTGAAGAGACTGGTGATGGGGGTAGCTATGATTGCCGCAGACAACCTTAAAAAGGAAGGGTCCAGATTGTCTAATCCTGATGATTTAAAGGGGTCAAGATGCTGCAGCTCCCTTAGAACATCTACTGTCTGGACATGGGCAAAGGAGAAACGTGAGAGATTATTACAAGATGCTACAGAGGGTGAGGGGCCATTAATTATGGTCAGGTCATGGCAAAATGCTTATTAAAGTTCTCAACCATAGAAGGCTTGTCAGTGGTAATAACATTATCTAGCTTCAGAGCTGTAGGCAGCTGTGCAAAGTTGTTCTTATTCTCCATAGATTTTACTGTATCCCAAAACTTTCTAGAGTTAGTGCTGCAATTGGCAAATTTCTGTTTGAAAAAACTAGCCTTAGCATACCTGACTGCCTGTGTGTATCGATTTCTGGCTTCGTTAAAAGGTTGCCGGTCTCGAGGGTTTTTCGTCAGTAATGCCGTACGCCATAAAATGTTCTTATGTTGGCTCAGGGCAGTGAGTTCTGGAGTGAACCACGGGCTATATCTACTTTTAGTTCTGAGCTTTTTGTAAGGTGCATGCTTATTTAGAACAGCTAAAAAAGGATTTTTGAAGAATGACCAGGCATCCTCAACTGAAGGGATAAGATCGATATCCTTTCAGGATACCTGGGCTAAATCAGCTAAGAAGGCCTGTTCGCAGAAATGTTTTAAAGAATGTTTATTAATGATAAGAGGAGGCCTTTTAATTGCAGACCCATTACGAGCACATGCAATTATACAGTGATCACTGATGTCTTGGCTAAAGACACCTGAGATGTATTTAGTGGGCATATTAGTTAGAATAATATCTATGAGGGTGCCCTTATTTGCAGATTTTATATTGGATCTAGTGGGTTCCTTAATAATTTGCGTGAGATTGAGGGCATCAAGTTTAGATAATAAATTAGATGAAGCATTAAGCATGTCCCAGTTTAAGTCGCCCAACAATAAAAACTCAGAAGATAAATGGGGAGCAATCAGTTCACACAGGTTGTCTAGGGCACAACTGGGCGCAGAAGGAGGTATATAACAGGCATCTACAGTCAAGAACTTTTTTCTAGAAAAGTGGATTTGCAAGATTAAAAGCTCGAACTGTTTCGGCAGAGACCTAGATAAAATGATAGAACATTGTAAAGCCTGTCTACAGTAAAGAATGACTCCGCCTCCTTTGGTGGTTCTATCTTGACGGTAAATATTATAATCTGGAATTGAGACTTCTGAATTTTTAGTGGATTTCCTAAGCCAGGACTCAGACACTGCTAGAATATCAGGATTGGTTGAGTGTGCCAGGGCAGCAAACAAATCCATTTTTTGAAGTAAGCTTCTGATATTAATGTGCATGAACCTCAGATTTTTACTATTACAGAAGTCTACATAAGAGAGCTCCTGACATGTTAAGATGGTACTATTTGCTACAGGGCCAGGATTTAATTCAATATCACCTGAACAAAGTAAGAGCAATGTAAGAATTCTGCAGAAGGCATGCAAGATAGGGCGTTTAGAGTATTGGACCGGATAAATATATAAAAAGGATTTTTGAGCAGAATAGAATATATTCATTGCCCTATAGGCAGATAAGGGTGTAGTCAAATTAATATACTGAAGGGGTAAACCTATGTGTAGAGTAATAAAGAAACAGGTTGCATCTCTCGGAAAGTTGTAAGGATCAGTTGGACCAATAAGGGTCTCAGCAAAAGTAGGGGGAGGTGTAAGATGGTTGTCTGAGCTATCATGACTTTCTGGTCTATGCTGAAATAGGACAATAAAAACTAACTGCAATAACAAGAAACGAGACATATTGAAAAATGTTCAAAAAAAAAATGTTCAAAAAAAAATGTCAGATAATAATGTATTCTTACAGCTTACACCGTTGTTGATCGGGCTTCACAGGTTCACTTCACAAATCAAAAAAAAAAAAAAAATGTATATGATTTCAAAGAGTTCAACAACAACAAAATGTCACCAATGTGGCCCTGCTAATCCAAGCAGCCAGTCCCGTCAGCCGTCCAGAAGACCCGCATCATAGGTTAACATCACATTAGAGGCGCACCAAGAACATCACCATGAGATCCCATCGACGGAGCACCCACGACAGGTCCACAAAGCTCCAAGAAGACAACGCCGGGGAGCGAGGACGCCAACCAGCCAAGGTAGACCGATCTCCGTTGCTATCCGCCACTGTGGGGTACCACGATGTACACGGTTGTGGCTAGTCAGCTGAGCTAGGTACAACGCCGGGGAGTGATGACGCCAACCAGCCGAGGTAGACTGATCTCCGTTGCTATCCGCCACTACAGGTGCCGCGAGGTACACAGTTGCGGCTAGTCAGCTGAACTAGGTAGCTGTTGGCTGTTACTGGCCAGATGGCTGGGCATCGACAGACACACCGAAGCGTTGCCGCGAAATCCTATCGGCGGAGTACCCACGTCGGGCTACAAAGCTCCGGGATAACAGCGCCGGGGAAACAAGGACGCCCGCCGGCCGCCCGCCAGACACCAGCCAATGGTAGGCCAAAACTCCGTTATTACCTGCCGCTACGGGATGCTGTAAGGCGTACGATTGCAGCTAGTCAGCTAAACTAGGTAGTTAGTGGCTGTTACTGTCCAGATGGTTGACTGTGATAAGCCAACAAGTTAAGGAGATAAGTGTACAGGGGAATTGTTTTTGTAGAGAAATTGTGAAGTAGTGTGCACCATTAAAACAATAAAAATACTCTATAGAGCCTACAGACACAGTACAAACATGTCTTGACCTCAAGATGCCATTTTGGAAATAATAATTGGAAATAATATATCGTGCAACAATATATTGCAATACAAAAATGCAACAATACGTATCGTGGACAGTTCACCCAAAATAAAATGACTGTGTGAGAAAAAATTTCAGGTTTTCAGAGTTTTTTAGTGTCAGTACTACATTAAAATTATGTTGATATTAATTATAATTAATTAATTTTATTAAATTAATTATTAATTATTAATTAATAATTAATTTTCAGCTTCAGAATTATGTTTATTCTGGTGTCACCATTGTCCTTGAGTTACAAGCACCAAGTCCAAGCATGGAGCATGATGGCAAAGTTTTGAATTTAATATTTTGTAATGAAAACACTTAAAATACGTATTTTATGGTTTTCAGGGTGGGCTTGTGTATTTATTGTCATGTGTTTCTCCACTTAGGGAAGAGGAAAAGGGATTGTGACTTCCTTGATGCGCTGAGGGACATGGAAGATTCTAACCGGACCGCCCTGCAGCTTGGACAAGAACAGCGTGACAAATATATGCAGCTGTTACTTGAGAGCCAGGCTGAGGAAAGAGAGATGAGGAGGCAGGAGTTGGCGTTCCTGCAGTCGGAAGCTGAAGAAAGCAGACAGCAACAGAGGGACTTTCAGGCCAGGTTTCTGTCTGTTCTTGGACAGTTTGCCCAGTCATTCAAAAAGTAGCCACTTGAACTCTGAGATTGCACTTTAAATGGAACATTTGCATTTGTTATTTTCTTTGCACAATTCTATTTTTTATATATTGTTTGCATTCCTGCAGAGGGCCAGGTTTCTATCTGTTCTTGGACAGTTTGCCCAGTTGTTCAAAAATACATTTGTATTTGTTTTTCTTTACACAATATATTACTGTTCTCGTAATTTATTTCTTTTCACATGATTGTATTTTAAAATATATATATTTAGTAAGCAGTACTTGCCTTGTGTTAAATAAAGTTTGTAAAATGTCACTTTGAGATCAAGTGCCTTTTCATCTCAATGGTAATTTTAGCTCTTACATAAGGTTTTGAAGTGCTGGTTAGATGTAAAACATTTCCGGTGAAAGTGCACAGGTTAAAATAAGCAAAGTGTAGGTAATTTAAGTCACTCATGAAATTACATTTTATATTTGACAGCCAAATATACAGGTGAAACTCAAATTTAGAAGTATTGTGCAAAGATGTTTCAGTAATTCAACTTAAAGGTGAAACTCGTATATGGACTCATTACATGCAAGGTGTATTACATTTTCAAGCCTGTTATAATTATGACTATATGGCTTACAGCTTATGAAAACTTCACATTTATTCTAATTTTGAATTTGATTTTCATAGCTGAAATATCTCACTTTGCATTTAAGTTGAATTACTGAAATAATGAGTGAGCCACAGAGGCTGCATTCGTGACAAATAAAGTTTTGCATGTTATTCTAATTTTCAAGTTTCACCTGTAAACAGAAGGTTATAACAGAATAAATTATAACCAAAGCATGATTTAGAAGTAATCATTTTTAGTTACAAAAAAAAGTGTTACACAGCAAAAACAATGTACAACAGGTGTATACAGCCTAAAAAAGTGCATTACAGCACCTGAAGGTTATTTTTCCCTTACCAAAAAAAAAAAAAAACACTTTATGGTGTGTAGCCAGTGATAGTGCAGTTTCCTACACTGTAGTCAAAAACTTCATTAGGCCTGTACGTGCATCAAGACCCTCGGCATCTACAGTGGATGACAGTGCCCCGTCAGGCTGGTTGAATGTACCCGTAGTCCATTCTTCTCTGAATTCATCACCATTCATTTCACAGAGGTTATGCAGAACACAACATGCGATCACCAGGGATTTGACCTTGTGTGTATTGCAGTCATTTCGTTTTAGCAAACACCTCCATCAGCCCTTTAGTCTGCCAAAAGCATTCTCAACCACTACCCTGGCTCTGCTTGTTTTATGGTTGTACACAAGTTGTTGGGGTGTCAGTCGTCCGTTGTCGGTGAAAGGTTTCATCAGCCAGCTCTTCAAAGGATAGGCTACATCACCAAGGACATAGTACCCCACATCATGTCCACAAATGTTCTTGGTTACATCAGGTAGTAACAAACCCCGATCCACTAGGTCCCACAATCCTGACAAACGTAGCACTCTGGCATCATGCAGGCTCCCTGGTGCTCCTAAAAAAACATTCCAAAAGAGGCCTCTTCCATCCACAACAGCTTGTAGGATGATCGAATGCCAGCCCTTTCGGTTGAAGTACTCTGTGTGGTACTCCTCTGGTCCAAGAATGGGGATGTGTGATCCATCAATTGCACCTACACACTGTGGAAAACCGCATCTGCACTCAAAATACGTCGCCATTTCTTTCAACTTTTCACTGTTTGGTAACTGGATAACTTCTTGCATGAGTACCTTCTGAACAGATGATCAGAAATCGTGAACACAGTGACACATAGTAGCAACTCCGACTCCAAATAAATGAGAGATGCTTCTATACTCAGAGTTGGTCGCAAGTTTCCACAGTGCAATGGCGATTCTTTTTTGAATGGGTACACAATGTCGGTAGTTTGTGTCATGTCTCTCCAGTTGGGGTTGCAATCGACGACAGAGGTACAGAAAAGTATCCTTAGACATCCGGAAATTCTTTATCCACTGTGCTTCGGTGAAAGTTGGAACCACGCTGTCCCACCATTCTGTTGTTCTAGTGTGCATCCAAACCGATCGCGAAACACGACGCATTCGATAGTACTCCCATATCTAAAACACACAAAAGTTTCAAAAAATAAGTTGATGTAATCGATAATAACATTATTCACAACTCTTGTTAATTTTGGTGGATTAATTTCTTACCAATCTTGTTCTTTCTGCCCGATGGCGCGCGTTCGTCCCATCCATCTCACGGTCAATGTCCACTATAGCTGATAACAAACGTTGTCTACTTTTATATCTAGCATTACGAGCTTTCTGAATACGCTTTAGTATTAATGCTCGTCTCTTTTCTGACGTTTTGTTAATTACCTCGTTAGTAAACCAATAGATCGCACACAAAAGCAGCACAGCTTGAATATCCTCCATACTCAAAACAAACGCGTCGCGCAGACTGGGAGGGAGACGCAGTCGCACGCAGTTCAACGTCACCAGACTAATTTACATAATCTTCCCGGTACTTTAGACCGCGGTGTAAACGCAGTAGGCAACCGGTCTGGGGCAAAAAAAAGTTCCTATGAAAAAAGTTCCTGGGACAAATAGTTCCTGGTAATTGCGGTGGAAACGCGGCTAAAGACTCTCTATGATGTTAAAAAGTCAAGTCAAGTCCGCAAGACAGTAGTCCATATGGGACCTTTCAAACTTTTTTTCTGCTCAGTGGGTCCACAGAAGGTTTAAAAGCTACATGGTGTCCTCATTGACTTTTTCTGATGTTAAAAAGTCAAGTCAAGTCCGCCAGACAGTAGTCCAAATAGGAACTTTTGAACTTTTTTTTATGCTCAGAGGGTCCCAAGAAGATCTAATAGCTACATGATGTCCTCATAGACTCTCTCTGATGTTAACAAGTCAAGTCAAGTCCGCCAGACAGTAGTCCATTTGGGACCTTTTTAACTTTTTTCCTCAGAGGGTCCCCAGAGGGTCTAAAAGTTACACGACGTCCTTAAAGACTCTTTCTGATGTTAATAAGCAAGTCAAGTTAAGACCGCCAGACAGTAGTCCATACGGGACCTTTTGAACTTTTTTCTCCTCAAAGGGTCCCCAGAAGGTCTAAAATCTACATGATGTCCTCATAGACTCTGTCTGATGTTAAAAAGTCAAGTCATGTCCGCCAGACAGTAGTCCATATGGGGGGTTTTGAACTATTTTTCTGCTCAGATTGTCCCCAGAAGGTCTAAAAGTTACATGATGTCCTCAAAGACTCTCTCTGATGTTAACAAGTCAAGTCAAGTCAGCCAGACAGTAGTCCACATGGGACCTTTTTAACTTTTTTTCCTCAGAGGGTCCCCAGATGGTCTAAAAGCTACACGATGTCCTTAAAGACTCTTTCTGATGTTAATAAGCAAGTCAAGTCAAGACCGCCAGACAGTAGTCCATATGGGACCTTTTGAACTTTTTTTCTGCTCAGAGGGTCCAGAGAGGGTCTAAAGGCTACAAGGTGTCCTCATTGACTCTTTTTGATGTTAAAAAGTCGTCAAGTCCGCCAGACAGTAGTCCATATGGGACCTATTGAACATTTTTTCTGCTCAGAGGATCCCCAGAAGTTTTAAATGCTACATGATGTCCTCATAGACTCTTTCTGATGTTAAAAAGTCAAGTCAAGTCCGCCAGACAGTACTCCGTATGGGACCTTTTGATCTTTTTTTCTCATCAGAGGGTCCCCAAAAGGTCTAAAAGCTACTTGATGTCCTCAAAGACTCTTTCTGATGTTAAAAAATTAAATTCAAGTCCACAAGACAGTAGTCCATATGGGACCTTTTGAACTTTTTTGCTGCTCAGAGGGTCCCCAGAAGGTCTAATAGCTACTTGATGTCCTAAAAGATTCTCTCTGATGTTAAAAATTCAGTTCAAGTCCGCCAGACAGTAGTCCATATGGGAACATTTGAACTATTTTTATGCTCAGAGGGTCCCCAGAAGGTCTAAAAGCTACATGATGTCCTTATTGACTTTTTCTGATGTTAAAAAGTCAAGTCAAGTCCGCCAGACAGTAGTCCATATGGGACCTTTCGGACTTTTTTTCTGATCAGAGGGTCCCCAGAAGGTCTAATAGCTACATGATTTCCTCAAAGTATAAAAGCTCAAGTCTAAAAGCTACTTGATGTCCTCAAAGACTCTTTCTGATGTTAAAAAGTCAAGTCAAGTCCGCCAGACAATAGTCCATATGGGAACATTTGAACTTTTTTTATGCTCAGAGGGTCCCCAGAAGGTCTAAAAGCTACATGATTTCCTTATTGACTTTTTCTGATGTTAAAAAGTCAAGTCAAGTCCGCCAGACAGTAGTCCATATGGGACCTTTCGGACTTTTTTTTCTGCTCAGAGGGTCCCCAGAAGGTCTAATAGCTACATGATTTCCTCAAAGTCTAAAAGCTCAAGTCTAAAAGCTACTTGATTAGATTAGATTATATTAGATTAGATTCAACTTTATTGTCATTACAAAAGTACAGGTACAAGGCAACGAAATGCAGTTTGGGTCTAACCAGAAGTGCAATAGCAGCAAGTGCAGGATATACAATGGTTCCGTAAGTGCAGCACATGGATATGTACTGAATAAATATAGCTAGATATGTACTGAATATAATATACAGATGGCTATTACTATAAACAGAATTTTTACAGATATGTACAATGAACATAATATACAGATGATTATTACTATAAAAAGAGTTTACAGGTGAATGTGTACTATGAATATATATACAGATGGCTATTACTATAAACAGAATGCGAGCTTAGTATACTAATGTGATGTATATAGAATGTGATAATATACACAATGTGAGCATAATACACAGATGGTTATTACTATAAACAGGATTTTCAGATAGATATATGTAATAAGTAAGGCTAAATGAGCATTATAACAATTGGATTTAAAGTAGTGCAAATTAAGTTGGACAGAAGCTATCCGAGTAAAAGTGCAATGGAAAGTAATTGCATATTACAGTTAAAGTACGGTATTGCAATGTATATGTAAACAATTGATACTGTAAATAAACAGTCGGCAGTGCAAATTGATATTCTAGTCAGGTGAGTAGTGCAAGATGCATATGTAAACAGTTGTTACTATGATAATAGTCAGCAGTGCAAATTAACATTATAGCATTGCAAATAACAAATAACCAATAACAAAATGGAGTTAGGTGTGAGGAGGGAGAGGAGAGATTATCAGTATATGAGGGGAGTGGGATCAGTGAGGGTTAGAGTTCAGTAAAGAGACAGCTCTGGGGAAAAAGCTGTTCTTTAGTCTGCTGGTCCTGGTCCGGAGGCACCTGAAATGCCTGCCGGAGGGCAGTAGAGAAAACAGTCTGTGGGCTGGGTGAGAGGAGTCCTTAAGGATGCTGCGAGCTCGGTGCAGACAGCGTTTCCTCTGGATGTGCTCGATGGCAGGTAGTTGAGTCCCAGTGATGCGCTGGGCGGTTTTCACCACCCGCTGCAGTGCCTTGCGCTCTGCAACAGAACAGCTCCCATACCACACTGTAGCACAGTTGGTCAGGATGCTTTCTATTGCACAGCGATAGAAGTTCACCAGGATAGTCGAGGAAAGCTGATTCTTCCTCAGTGTCCTCAGGAAGAAAAGGCGCTGGTGAGCCTTCCTGACCAGGCAGGAGGTGTTGGTTGTCCAGGACATGTCCGCCGAGATGTGGATTCCCAAGAACTTGAAACTGGAGACACGCTCAATAGCCATTCCATTGATGTGGATGGTGTCATGTGTGCCTCTTGACTCTTTTCTGAAGTCCACGATGAGCTCCTTCGTTTTGGTGGTGTTGAGGAGCTGGTTATTTTCAGTGCACCATGTGGCCCCTCCCTATAGGCAGTCTCATCGTTGTTGCTGATGAGACCAATCACCGTAGTGTCGTCCGCAAACTTGACGATGGAAATAGATCCGTACACAGGCTTGCAGTCGGAGGTGAAGAGGGAGTAGAGAAACGGGCTTAGCACACAGCCCTGTGGTACACCAGTGTTGAGTGTAATGGACGTGGATAAGGTAGAGCCAGATCGAACATTCTGGGGTCTGTTGGTCAAAAAGTCCAAAATCCAGTTGCACATGGAGGTGTTGATGCCCAGGTCTCCAAGTTTGGCTATTAGCTTAGTTGGGATGACAGTGTTGAATGCTGAACTGAAGTCAACAAACAGCATGCGTGCATAGGTGTTCTTTTTGTCCAGATGTGTGAGCACAGAGTGCAGTGCCATGGAAACTGCATCCTCTGTGCTCCTATTGCTACGGTAGGCAAACTGATGTGAGTCCAATGTGGATGGTAGAGAGTCTTTTAGGTGTGCCAGGACCAGCCGCTCAAAGCACTTCATTACGATGGGTGTGAGTGCTACAGGGCGGTAGTCGTTAAGGCACTTTGGGCTGGAGTGTTTTGGCACTGGCATAATGGAAGTGCATTTAAAGCATGTTGGTACTGCTGCTTGGGCAAGAGACAGGTTGAAAATGTCTGTAAAAACCCCAGCGAGCTGCTCCGCACATGCCCTGAGTACGCGTCCAGGCATGTTGTCTGGTCCAGCAGCCTTGTGCCCGCTGATCCTGCTCAGTGCCTTGCAGACATCTGTGGAGGAGAGTGTGATTGGCGGGTGGTCTGCTGGGGATTTGAGCTTGGTGGCAGTTTCACTGTTGTCTCTTTCAAAGCGAGCATAAAAGTCATTTAGCTCGTTCAGGAAGTTGACATCAGTGGTTGCGGAGGTGGAGTGAGTGGGTTTGTAGTCACTGAAGGCCTGAATGCCCTGCCACATGCGTCGAGGGTCAGCGTTGGAAAAGTGTCCCTCTATCTTAAGCTTGTAGCAGTGCTTGGCCTCTTTGATGCCCCTTTTCAGATTTGCTCTGGAAGTGCTATAGGCTTGTGCATCTCCTGATCTGAAGGCAGTGTTGCGTGTCTTCAATAGGAGTCGCACTTCCCTGTTCATCCATGGCTTCTGATTTGGGTATGTGGTGATCTGCTTCTGGGTTGTAACACTGTCAATGGTGGTATTAATATAATCCAGTACAGAGGAGGTGTAGCAGTCAATGTCCGTGTGAGAGTCACTGGTGGCTTGAGAGGCAAACATACTCCAGTCAGTGTGTAGAAACCTTTCCTGGAGTGAGAAATCTGCCCCCGCAGGCCAAACCTTGATGGTCTTCACTGATGGCTTCACGCGATTGATGAGACCTGCATACTTGGGCGTGAGGAACAAAGAAAGGTGGTCTGACTGTCCCAAGTGGGGGAGGGGTGTCGCGACGTAAGCTCCAGCCATGCTTGTGTAAACATGGTCTAAAGTTTTGTTTCCTCTGGTGTGACAGGAAACATGCTGGTGAAATTTCGGTAGCACTGACTTTAAGTTTGAATGATTAAAATCACCCGCAACAAAAAAAAGCATCGTCCGGGTGGACGGTCTGTTGTTTACTGATGGTTGCGTGAAGTTCTTTCATAGCAAACTTGGCATCAGCATCCGGGGGAATATAGGCTGCAGTGATAATAGTGGAAGTGAACTCCCGCGGTAGATAAAACGGTCTACATTTAACCATGAGAAACTCAAGGTTAGCTGAACAATGTCTCCCAACAATAGCAGAGTTTGTGCACCAAGCTTTGTTAATGTAAATGCACAATCCACCACCTCTGGTCTTACCGGAGCCATCTAATGTTCTATCCGCCCGGAAAGTATGGCGTCCCGCTAGCTCAATAGCGTTGTACGGTATTCCGCTGTTTAACCATGTTTCTGTGAAGATTAGGACATTACAGTTCAAAAGTCTCTTGTTGCATGTTATGTTGAGTCGAATCTCGTCCATTTTGTTCAACAGCGACCGTACATTGGCAAGGAAAATGCTGGGTAAAGAGAGCCTATGTGGTGTTAGCTTCAGCTTAGCTCTTAGTCCTCCACGCTTCCCCCGCCTTTGTTTACGATCTCGACGCCGCCTCGATCGGGCACTTCCGCCCGGCCGGGCAGGGTGCATAGCCTCGGGTGTTCTGGCGATCTCAGGAAGCAGTCGAAGGTTGTCCATAAAACTGTTGGAAGTTCGCGAACCAATATCCAAAAGCTTGCATCGGGTGTACGATGTGAAGGCACAACTGTTCTGCACGAACAGACCCGAAATGAGCAAGAAAAATAAAGCAAAATTGCAGAATCTAGAGAGACCGCGAGCCTCGCGATGTATTCGCGCCGCCATCTTGATCTTGATAGATGTCCTCAAAGACTCTTTCTGATGTTAAAAGTCAAGTAAAGTCCGCCAGACAGTAGTCCATATGGGACCTTTTGATCTTTTTTTCTACTCAGAGGGTCCACAGAAGGTCTAAAAGCTACTTGATGTCCTCAAAGACTCTTTCTGATGTTAAAAAGTCAAGTCAAGTCCGCCAGACAGTAGTCTATATGGGACCTTTTGATCTTTTTTTCTACTCAGAGGGTCCAAAGAAGGTCTAAAAGCTACATGATGTCCTCAAAGACTCTTTCTGATGTTAAAAAGTCAAGTCAAGTCCGCCAGACAGTAGTCCATATGGGACTTTTTGAACTTTTTTTCTGCTCAGAGGGACCCCAAAAGCTCTAATACCTACATGATGTCCTCAAAGTCTAAAAGCTTATGTCTAAAAGCTACTTGATGTCCTCATAGACTCTTTCTGATGTTAAAAAGTCAAGTCAAGTCCGCAAGACAGTAGTCTCTCTGAGACTTATTGAACTTTTTTTCTGCTCAGAGGGTCCCCAGGAGGTCTAATAACTGCATGATGTCCTCAAACACTCTATCTGATGTTAAAAAGTCAAGTCAAGTCCGCCAGACAGTAGTCCATATGGGAACTTTTGAACTTTTTTTTATGCGTAGAGGGTCCCCAGAAGGTCTAAAAGCTACATGATGTCCTTATTGACTCTTTCTGATGTTAAAAAGTCAAGTCAAGTCCGCCAGACAGTAGTCCATATGGGACCTTTCGAACTTTTTTTTTGCTTAGAGGGTCCCCAGAAGGTCTAATAGCTACATGATTTCCTCAAAGTCTAAAAGCTCAAGTCTAAAAGCTACATGATGTCCTCAAAGACTCTTTCTGATGTTAAAAGTCAAGTCCGCCAGACAGTAGTCCATATGGGACCTTTTGATCTTTTTTTTCTACTCAGAGGGTCCACAGAAGGTCTAAAAGCTACTTGATGTCCTCATAGACTTTTTCTGATGTTAAAAAGTCAAGTCAAGTCCACCAGACAGTAGTCCATATGGGAGCTTTTGAACTTTTTTTCTGCTCAGAGGGTCCCCAGAACGTCTAATAGCTAAATGATGTCCTCAAAGTCTATAAGCTCATGTCTAAAAGCTACTTGATGTCCTCGTAGACTCTTTTGATGTTAAAAAGACGTCAAGTCCGCCAGACAGTAGTCCATATGGGACTTTTTGAACTTTTTTTCTGCTCAGAAGGTGCCCAGAAGGTCTAATAGCTAGATGATGTCCTCAAAGACTCTTTATGATGTTAAAACGTCGTCAAGTCCTCCAGACAGTAGTCATTATGGTACCTTTTGAACTTTTTTTCTTCTCAGAGGGTCCACAGAAGGTCTAATAGCTTCATGATGTCCTCAAAGACTCTTTCTGATGTTAAAAAGTCAAGTCAGGACCGCCAGACAGTAGTCCATATGGGACTTTTTGAACTTTTTTTCTGCTCAGTGGATCCCCAGAAGGTCTAATAGCTACATGATTTCCTCAAAGTCTAAAAGCTCAGGTCTAAAAGCTACTTGATGTCCTCATAGACTCTTTCTGATGTTAAAAAGTTGTCAAGTCCCCCAGACAGTAGTCCATATAGGACCTTTCAAACTTTTTTTCTGCTCAGAGGGTCCACAGAAGGTCTAAAAGCTACATGATGTCCTCAAAGACTCTTTCTGATGTTAAAAAGTAAAGTCAAGTCCGCCAGACAGTAGTCCATATGGGACTTTTTGAACTTTTCTTCTGCTCTGAGGGTCCCCAGAAGGTCTAATAGCTACATGATGTCCTTAAAGACTCTTTCTGATGTTATTGAGTAAGTCAAGTCAAGTCAAGACAGCAAGACAGTAGTCCATAAAGGACCTTTTGAACTTTTTTTTCCCTCAGAGGATCGCCACGTCTAAAAGCAACATGATGTCCTCAAAGACTCTTTCTGATGTTAAAAAATCAATTCCAGTCCACAAGGCATTAGTCAATATGGGACCTTTTGAACTTTTTTTCTCCTCAGAGGGTCCCCAGAAGGTCTAAATGCTACATGATGTCCTTATAGACTCTTTCTGATGTTAAAAAAATCAGGTCAGAGGTTTCCCCCAAGGTCTAATAGCTACATGATCCATATGGGACCTTTTGAACTTTTTTCTCCTCAGAGGGTCCCCAGAAGGTCTAAAAGCTACATGAAAAGCTACCAAGACTCTTTCTGATGTTAAAAAGTCAAGTCAAGTCTGCCAGACAGTAGTCCATATTTGACCTTTTGAACTTCTTTTCTGCTCAGAGGGTCCCCAGAAGGTCTAATAGCTACATGATGTCCTAAAATACTGTTTCTGATGTTAAAAAGTCAAGTCAAATCTGCCAGACAGTAGTCCATATTGGAGCTTTTGAACTTTTTTTCTGCTCAGAGGGTCCCCAGAAGTTCTTAAAGCTACATTATGTCCTCATTGACTCTTTCTGATGTTAAAAAGTCAAGTCAAGTCTGCCATACAGTAGTACATATGGAACCTTTTGAATTTTTTTTTCTGCTCAGACGGTCCACAGAATGTCTAAAAGCTACATGATGTCCCCTTATACTCTTTCTGATGTTACCGCCAGACAGTAGTCCATATGGGACCTTTTGAAAAAAAAATTCTGCTCAGAGGGGCCCCAGAAGGTCTAAAAGCTACATGATGTCCCCTTATACTCTTTCTGATGTTACCGCCAGACAGTAGTCCATATGGGACCTTTTGAACTTATTTCCTGTTTAGAGGGTCCACAGAAGGTCTAAAAGCTACATGATGGCCTCATAAACTCTTTCTGATGTTAAAACGTCCAGTCAAGTCCGCCAGACAGTGGTCCATATGGGACCTTTTGAACTTTTTTTCTCCCCAGAGGGTCCCCAAAGGGTCTAAAACCTCCATGATGTCCTCATAGACTCTTTCTGATGTTAAAAAGTCAAGTCGAGTCCGCCAGACAGTAGTCCATATGGGAGCTTTTGAACTTTTTTTCTGCTCAGAGGGTCCCAAGAAGATCTAAAAGCTACATGATGTCCTTATTGACTCCTTCACATGTTAAAAAGTCAAGTCAAGTCTGCCATACATTAGTACATATGGGACCTTTTGAACTTTTTTTCTGCTCAAAAGTTCAGCAGGTCTTAAAGCTACATGATGTCCTCATAGACTCTTTCTGATGTTAAAAAGTCAAGTCCGCCAGACAGTAGTCCATATGGGACCTTTTGAACTTTTTTTTCTCCTCAGAGGGTCCCCAAAGGGTCTAAAACCTCCATGATGTCCTCATAGACTCTTTTTGATGTTAAAAAGTAAAGTCGAGTCCGCCAGACAGTAGTTCATATGGGAGCTTTTGAACTTTTTTTCTGCTCAGAGGGTCCCCAGAAGGTCTAAAAGCTACATGATGTCCTTATTGACTCTTTCTGATGTGAAAAAGTCAAGTCAAGTCTGCCATACAGTATTACATATTGGACCTTTTGAACTTTTTTTCTGCTCTAAAGTTCAGCCGGTCTAAAAGCTACATGATGTCCTCATAGACTCTTTCTGATGTTAAAAAGTAGTCAAGTCCGCCAGACAGTAGTCCATATGGGACTTTTTGAACTTTTTTTCTGCTCAGAGGGTCCGCAGAAGGTCTAAAAGCTACTTGATGTCCTCATAGACTCTTTCTGATGTTAAAAAGTCAAGTCAAGTCTGCCAGACAGTAGTCCATATGGGACCTATTGAATTTTTTTCCTGTTTAGAGGGTCCACAGAAGGTCTTAAAGCTACATGATGTCCTCATAAACCTTTTTTTGTTAATTCGTCAAGTCAAGTCCGCCAGACATTAGTCCATATGGGACCTTTTGAACTTTTTTTCTCCTCAGAGGGTCCCTAAAGGGTCTAAAACCTCCATGATGTCCTCATAGACACATTAAGATGTTAAAAAGTCAAGTCGAGTCCACCAGACAGTAGTCCATATGGGAGCTTTTGAACTTTTCTGCTCAGAGGGTCTCCAGAAGGTCTAAAAGATACATGATGTCCTTATAGACACTTTCTGATGTTAAAAAGTGGTCAAGTCCGCCAGACAGTAGTCCATATGGGACCTTTTGAACTTTTTTTTCTGCTCAGATGGTCCCCAAAAGGTCTAAAAGCTACATGATGTCCTTATGGACTCTTTCTGATGTTAAAAAGTTAAGTCAAGTCCGCCAGACAGTAGTCCATATGGGACCTTTTGAACTTTTTTTCTGCTCAGAGGGTCCACAGAAGGTCTAAAAGCTACATGATGTCCTTAAGGACTCTTTCTGATGTTATTGAGTAAGTCATGTCAAGTCAAGTCCGCCAGACAGTAGTCCATAAAGGACCTTTCTAACTTTTTTTCTCCTCAGAGGGTCCACAGAAGGTCTAAAACTACATGAAGTCCTCATAGACTCTTTCTGATGTGAAAAAGTTAAGTCAAGTCCGCCATACAGTAGTCCATATGGGACCTATTGAATTTTTTTCCTGTTTAGAGGGTCCACAGAAGGTCTTAAAGCTACATGATGTCCTCATAAACCTTTTTTTGTTAATTCGTCAAGTCAAGTCCGCCAGACATTAGTCCATATGGGACCTTTTGAACTTTTTTTCTCCTCAGAGGGTCCCTAAAGGGTCTAAAACCTCCATGATGTCCTCATAGACACATTAAGATGTTAAAAAGTCAAGTCGAGTCCACCAGACAGTAGTCCATATGGGAGCTTTTGAACTTTTCTGCTCAGAGGGTCTCCAGAAGGTCTAAAAGATACATGATGTCCTTATAGACACTTTCTGATGTTAAAAAGTGGTCAAGTCCGCCAGACAGTAGTCCATATGGGACCTTTTGAACTTTTTTTTCTGCTCAGATGGTCCCCAAAAGGTCTAAAAGCTACATGATGTCCTTATGGACTCTTTCTGATGTTAAAAAGTTAAGTCAAGTCCGCCAGACAGTAGTCCATATGGGACCTTTTGAACTTTTTTTCTGCTCAGAGGGTCCACAGAAGGTCTAAAAGCTACATGATGTCCTTAAAGACTCTTTCTGATGTTATTGAGTAAGTCAAGTCAAGTCAAGTCCGCCAGACAGTAGTCCATAAAGGAACTTTTGAACTTTTTTCTCCTCAGAGGGTCCACAGAAGGTCTAAAACTACATGATGTCCTCATAGACTCTTTCTGATGTTAAAAAGTTAAGTCAAGTCCGCCAGACAGTAGTCCATATGGGACCTTTTGAACTTTTTTTTCTGCTCAGATTGTCCCCAGAAGGTCTAAAAGCTACATGATGTCCTTATTGACTCTTTCTGATGTTAAAAAGTTAAGTCAAGTCCGCCAGACAGTAGTCCATATGGGACCTTTTGAACTTTTTTTCTGCTCAGAGGGTCCACAGAAGGTCTAAAAGCTACATGATGTCCTTAAGGACTCTTTCTGATGTTATTGAGTAAGTCATGTCAAGTCAAGTCCGCCAGACAGTAGTCCATAAAGGACCTTTCTAACTTTTTTTCTCCTCAGAGGGTCCACAGAAGGTCTAAAACTACATGATGTCCTCATAGACTCTTTCTGATGTGAAAAAGTTAAGTCAAGTCCGCCAGACAGTAGTCCATATGGGACCTTTTGAACTTTTTTTCTGCTCAGAGGTCCCCAGAAGGTCTAAAAGCTACATGATGTCCTTATAGACACTTTTTGATGTTAAAAAGTCGTCAAGTCCGCCAGACAGTAGTCCTTATGGGACCTTTTGAACTTTTTTTCTCCTCAGAGGGTCCACAGAAGTTCTAAAACTACATGATGTCCTCATATACTCTTTCTGATGTTAAAAAGTTAAGTCAAGTCCGCCAGAGAGTAGTCCATATGGGACCTTTTGAACTTTTTTTCTGCTCAGAGGGTCCACAGAAGGTCTAAAAGCTACATGATGTCCTTAAAGACTCTTTCTGATGTTATTGAGTAAGTCAAGTCAAGTCCGCCAGACAGTAGTACATAAAGGACCTTTTGAACTTTTTTTTCCCTCAGAGGGTCGCCAGAAGGTCTAAAAGCTACATGATGTCCTCAAAGACTCTTTCTGATGTTAAAAAATCAATTCAAGTCCACCAGACAGTAGTCCACATGGGACCTTTTGAACTTTTTTTCTCCTCAGAGGGTCCCCAGAAGGTCTAAAAGCTACATGATGTCCTTATAGACTCTTTCTGATGTTAAAAAAATCAGGTCAGAGGTTCCCCCCAAGGTCTAATAGCTACATGATCCATATGGGACTTTTTGAACTTTATTTCTCCTCAGAGGGTCCCCAAAAGGTCTAAAAGCTACATGAAAAGCTACCAAGACTATTTCTGATGTTAAAAAGTCAAGTCAAGCTGCCAGACAGTAGTCCATATGGGACCTTTTGAACTTTTTTTCTGCTCAGAGGGTCCACAGAAGGTCTAATAGCTACATGATGTCCTAAATGACTGTTTCTGATGTTAAAAAGTCAAGTCAAGTCTGCCAGACACTAGTCCATATGGGAGCTTTTGAACTTTTTTTCTGCTCAGAGGGTCCCCAGAAGTTCTTAAAGGCCATGGTGCAGGGTTTTTTTTTTTTTTTTGAATTTTCTAGTTGGTAATAAACATTTAAACAGTTATCCATTGTATTTGATGTTGTAGGGTACTCAAAAATTAAAATATAATACGGAAAAGTAGGTGATATGTTAGCATTTAGCTACAGCTTAGCGATGATTCTTATTTCTCCCACAATGCATTACATGACGTCACATGAGGTACTCGCCGACTGTTGGACGACAGACGAAAGCCCGCGGCCCGCCTTACCATTGAGGGAGAGTGATACGAGGAGTAGCTAGCTAGTGAAAGAGTGACAGTGACAGATTTATAAGTAAAGATAGATAGATAACGATAGATAGATAGATAGATAGATAGATAGATAGATAGATAGATAGATAGATAGATAGATAGATAGATAGATAGATAGATAGATAGATAGATAGATAGATAGATAGATAGATAGATAGATAGATAACCATAGCATATATAGTGAGAGATAGCATAGCATAACAGATAGCTTAGAGATAGATAAACAGTAGATCATAAATAACGTTAGTCAAAATGGTTTATTACTGTGTTTGTGGCGGGTGCAAAAACTCCAGCAAAACTGGACATAGGGTCCATTCCTTCCCCAAGGACAAAGGGATCTTCCGAAGCTGGGTGCAGTTTGTGAAGATTAGGCGGGCAGATTTTTCAGCTAGCTCTGTCACCGCCTACTCGAGAATATGCAGCGCGCATTTCAAAGAGGAGGATTACAACTCAGGGGACGCCAAGATGGTCTCACTTGGTTTAAAGAGTGAGAGAAGTGCTAAATTACTTCCTACCGCCGTGCCGTCTGTGAACGCAAACCTCTCTGCTTGCCCTGTCCCGAGGTCGAGAGACACCGTCTGCCGCAAGCGAGAAATTGCCACGGTAAGCATCATGCTAACGGTAATGTTTACAAGCTGCATGTTGGCTAGCTCTGTGTGTATTTTGTATACCGTGCTCCCTTTGACACAGCCTCCACTAATTTACAAGCACGATCACTCTGACACTAGAAGAGCATATTTCGTGATTCACGAATAAAAATTAGAATAATAACAAAATTGGCCTGAGGTAAAAGTCCATATCATCATGAGTGTTTGGATCAGATCAAGCGGCTTTCGCAATGGTGTGTTCGCGTTTTGTTTTTTGACTGCTACGGTTCTCTTTCACATATATTTGACCGTGACCATGTCGCCAGGGCTGTAACGTTAGTGAAGGCTAAACGCAAGTAAAACATTTAGTATCGCATATCTGGGTCCACAGTACTGTAATCTAAGTCAGTGGTTCCCAACCTTTTTTTCTCTTGTGTAGCACCTAACTTACCCTCTTAGCATTTTTCTCACCCACTCGCAGTGTTTTGATTTTGGTACGGCTGTGCCATAGGTTATTGTTTCCACTGGGAAACTAACGTTAGTTGTAGCACACCCGTCCCATTTTATTGATGGACTTATGAAATGACTGGAAATATTTACTTATCGTCTTGGAATTTCAAAGATAAATAAATAATTCTCAGTACTTCCAAGTTGAAAATAAATGATTCATTTAATGTGCTCCTGCAATGTGCTTGTGCACCCAATGTGCTTACGAATCACTTCTAAGTATTCATAGCTTACCCACCTCTTATTTCACCACTACACCCTTGCATTTTGCTGACCCTTTTTCATATTTGTTTTTGCAAGATGTTGATAGACACCTCACAGCAGGAGACTGTGGACAGTGTAGACACTGTGGAGAGTGTCTATACTGGGGATCAGCCCTTGCCCGCCTCCACTTCTGACGCTGGGACACAGTGTTCTTTGAAGCCCCACCGATGGTCTCACGGTAAAACTTGGGTATTTTAAGGGGTAGATATTATCATATAGTCTAAAACATTGCCAGTATCTTTGCAATCAGAACATTTCCATACACATTGATTAAATTAATACATAGCCTGTAAATGTGTTATTTTGTAGGCTTCTCTTAGCGGCGCTGCATTATAATCACAATGGCAACTGGGAGACAGCAAGGAGAAGTGATGCGACGGAGAAGTACTGCGTGCGGTATCCGCGCTTCAGAAAAGGTGCCCATGTGGTGCGTTCCATCAAAGAGGCAGCCTCATACGGTAAGCAGTGTCATGCAGTTCTATCATATTTTGAGATGGCTCACGAGACATCTGTGATCACTGGCAATGATCTTTATTAAATATTATTATTATTATTATCATGTCTGCAGGTTATACAACATCATTGATGAAGGCCCTTCAGGAAAGCTACACCCATTCACCTGCAGCTCTTCGAGAGGTTAGCACTAATTTGTCCTCTGATGCACCCGCCCCCATCGCCAAATCCTTTGAACAGGTTCCTAAGGAGGAGGCCGTCAGCCTCTTCCTAGCCCGGCAGTCACGCTACAAGAGAACCTAAATGCACATTATTAAAAAAAAAAATTCCACAGACAATTCCAATGATTTAGTTGTAAGTATTTATTTTAATTTATTTTAGTAAGTATTTATTTAGTTATCTTCTTTCCTTTTGTCCCTGTCATCTCATTTGGTGGTGGTTTCCTGTATTCTGCATGTTTTGTTTTTTCTTTGTGTGCTGTTGCTTTGGTTTTACTGTGTCTGTGTCTGTGTGCGGTGTTGTCTGGGCTCACTGTGTGTCAGCTTGATGTGCTTTTGCATGTAACACTGCATATGCATTCATGAAAGAGTGTGTGTGTGTGTGTGAGTGACTGTGTGTGCGTGCGTGTGTGTGAGTGAGTACGAGAACCATCAGTTGACCCTCAGGTAAGACCACACTTTTGCAGGCATCTGAGAAATACATTTTTATCCTTGGATGATGCTAAGCAACTCATACATATTTTTATTTTCTCTCATCTTGATTACTGCAATGCTATGTACACTGGCCTTTCGAAGAGTTCTTTAGCAAAGCTACAATTGATACATAATACTTCTGCCAGAGTACTAATGAAATTGAAGCGTTGCATTCCATGTATGAAAAGTGCTATACAAATAAATGTAGTAACCCTTACAAGCAATGCCAATAAACTGTTTTTACTTATTAAAATTCATGTGTTCTGTGTACTTTATAACATTTTAAGGGCAATTGGGCGATCACAACAGAATATTTATTTATTAATATTTATTTACAGAATTATTTTTATTCATTTTCATTCAAACGAGGCCATTGAAAGCCCGGATAGGTCTGGTCACCACTTTGGAAGTTTTGCCTTATGGTTGAAACCACACAAGAGGGTAGAGGCTTCCTTATATTCCTCCCTAAAACTCCATAAGCCCAGCGTATAGTCTGCCTGTACGCAGTGTACCAGTATTGCCTAGGGATAAGTAGGAAAGATTTGTAAGTTTTAAACTCTGTAAGTAGGTTGGAAACGTCATTTGAAGCCTGTCTCTTATGCATGTTTGTGCATGCAACACATCTCTTGTCACCTATAGCTGTTGTTCAAAGGACTCCCTGTAAAAAGATTGGTAAAGTAAACATAAACCATGAACATACTCGTGCGTGCTGGCTTGAAGGGGGCCATGATCCTGCCTGAAGTGTGAGTATGCAATGTGTAGCACAAACGGATTCAGGCAGCATGCCTCAAATCCAGGATGCTGCGTTAGGCACGTTACTGGCCGCGGGGTGAGATCCTCGACCAGCGACCAAAACGTGCTCACCTCCCTACAACACAAGCTCTTCACCACAGTTTCCATGGGACGACACCGCCCACACACACACCTGCCAAACACAGCGACACAGACGCTTACTATTCAATCCCTCTCCCGGTAAGCCTGACTGTGTCAATGACAATCAATGAACACGAGTTGGCACTATCAACAATAATCACACAGAAGACATGACCAGCCTACTCGGCGTCGGCTACGGTGAAACAACATTTTCACCGGAGAAAGAGGTAAAAGTTTAAAAATAAACACTCACAGGTGGGACTGTCAAGCTTGCATTATATTTATAGATCTTCTGACTAAGTTTAGAGTAACGTTGCTTTTCTGAGCCAGCGACATAATCACTGTCACTGGATAAAAAGAAAACGTCTCAGGTTACGTATGTAACCCTGGTTCCCTGAGAGGGAACGAGACGCTGCGTTGAGACGCGGTGGGAACGCTCTGCGTGATTGCGTCGTGAAGCACGTGTATAATCAGTCCAATGGAAGAGCGAGACGTCATAGGCGGTGACGTCATAGACCAGGAAGCTATAAAGCACACCAGAAAACAGACCGCGACAGCTTCTGAAAAAGCCTGAAGCAAGTCGATCAGGGCATGCAGGAAGTATGGCGGGAGAACGCAGCGTCTCGTTCCCTCTCAGGGAACCAGGGTTACATACGTAACCTGAGACGTTCCCTTTCAAGGGAACTCGAGCTGCGTTGAGACGCAGTGGGAACCCCATACCCACTACGCCATAAGACAAATGCCCGTTCTGTGTGAAGTCCTTGCGCACACTAGAAGCAAGCAACCTAGCCCCGGGAGTGGAGAGGTGTAGGTCATAAAATCTGACAAATGTATGAGGTGAGGACCAGCCTGCCGCATTACAAATATCCTGAAGGGAAACACCCGAAATTAAAGCCTAGAGGCAGCCATACTCCTAGTAGAATGGGCCTGAACAGCCACAGGTGAACGCTGTCCGGCCGCTTCATAAGCAAGTGAGATAGCCTCAACTACCCACTTGCTCATTATCTGTTTAGATGCAGGGCAACCTATCTTAGGTTACCCGAAGCAGACAAATAATTGTTCTGATAAACGCCACTGAGCAGCTCTGTGGACCTAAGCATCCAAAGCCCGGACAGGGCATAACAGATTTAAGATTTTCCTGATCTGGGGTATTAAAGGTGGAGGACAGAAGGCCTGGAGCACAAATGACCGCACATTTAGTAGGGACCTAGAAATACAACCCGATCTGGGGTGAAGAAATACTACCACCAACCAGGTGCAAATCCAAGTACGTGCAGGCCTAGCCTCATGTACCACGGAGAAGACGAAATTAGGGATCTCTCCTCAGAGATAGCCCAGCAAAGGAACATTCATTACAGAAATCAAGTACTGTACCAAAAAGGGCAGAAACGAGATTCAGAAGGCGTTCTCTGCACCAGGCAGAGAACAGCATATTAGTCTTCTCGTGGAGGGAGCTCTAGACTGGAGTATGGTCTCCACGACCTCGGTCGAGAAACCTGAATCTATGAGCTGGGCCCCCTCAGAGGCCGAGCCCACAGTATCCACAACTCTAGAGCTCCCAGGAGCAAAGATATCGGGAAAAGCGTATAGGTGTAGTGGCAACCACACCTATTACATTACATCCAGTCCAAGCGGAGCTGGATGCGTGAGGGAGAAACACAAGGGCAATGCATTGTACAAGCGATGCGAAAGGTCGACTTTTAGTTTGACCGAAGTTCTCCCTAAGAAGCTCCACCACCTCGGGGTGAAGTCTCCATTCCCCGGGCCACAGCCCCTGCCTCAACAGGATATCTGATATACGAGACCATCAGTGTGTTGTCCGGACCCTTCGCCGACCAACCACTCATGATTGCCCCCGACCTGTGAGGGAAACATCCGTCGATAGCAATATGCGTCGACAAGAAGCCCCCAACACTGGGCCTGGGCGAGGAACCAAGGTTCTTCCACATGACCGAGGCACGAAGGCATAGCCGCGTGACCTTGATCATGCGAAAACGGATTTCCCCTCGGAGAAAACCCCTTGGTCCCGAGCCACCACTGCCGGGGTCTCATGTACAGAAGGCCAAAAGTAACTACGTTAGACGCAACTACCATGAGCCCCAACAGTCTCAGAGACTGTTTGCAGTGAGTGACTGACCTAGTTTTACATTCTTTACGGCTGTGAGAATCGCAGAAATACGTACAGGAGACAGACGTGCTTGCATTGTTGTCGAATCCCATAATACACCTAGAAAGTGGTCCTCAAGCTGGGAGGAGTACACTCTTTTTGGTGTTGAGCCGCAACCCCAACCTCCTTATGTGGGACAGAACGACATCTCGATGTTGAACTGCCAAAAGCTCGGACTGAGCTAAAAATCAACCAATCGTCGATATAATTTAATACGCGAATGCCCTGGAATCTCAGAGGAGCCAGAGCTGCATCCACGCATATTGTAAAAGGTGTGGGGTGATAACCTAGGCCGAATGGAAGAACCCGATACTTGTATGCTTCGCCCCTGAAAGCAAACCTCAGGAACCTCCTGTGATGAGGATGGATAGATAAGTAAGCGTCCTTTAACTCTATTGTGACAAACCAGTCCTCGGACTGAATCTGTGACACAATCTTATTTAGCGTAAGCATAATATGCTGTTTAATTGACGCAGGTCTAGAGTAGGACGCAACCCCTCATCCTCTTTCGGAACAATGAAGTAATGGCAGTAAAACCCTGACTGTCTGCCGGGAGGAGGAACCCCTTCTACAGCTCCTTTTGCAGAAGTGTCAGTACTTCCTGCTCCATAACCAAATCCTGCTCGGGGTCCACCACAGTGGGGAGGACCCCTAGAAATCTGGGCGGACAAGAACCGAATTCTGAACCCTTTTCTATAGTGTGCAGGACCCACCGAGAAATATGTGGCAGTAGTTTCCAGGCTGCCAGAAATTCTACTAGGGGAACCAGTCTCTCAAGACTGGCCTCTGGATTTGGTTGAACAGTCAGTACGGTGCCCTGAAGCGGCGAACCGGCAGGGAACAACCGAACTGGCAGCGCTGCGACCCTCCTCAGAGAGTCGCACCCCAGAGGGCGCCGAGGAGAAACGATTTCTCAAAACCGTCCCTGCCCCGGAGGAGCCCTCAGAAGCTTTATTAGAGATGACAGTCCTCAGATCTTGCCTCCCTTTAAATAACTTAGTTCCAATGACCCTCCTCGGAGGATCATGGGAAAAAGCAGGCACCTCGGCACCCTGAAACGGCGAACCGGCAGGGAAACCGAACTGACTGCTCTACGACCCCCCTCGGAGGATCGTTTGGGGACACTGACACCTTGGTGTCCTGAACGGCGAACCGGCAGGAAAACCGAACTGGCAGCGCTGCGACCCTCCTCAGAGAGTCGCACCCCAGAGGGCGCCGAGGAGAAACGATTTTCTCAAAAACCATCCCTACCCCGGAGGGGACCACCCTTTAGAAGCCTGATAGCCTCGGCATCAGGGCTTCCTATTGTCCAAGCTTTTTTTAGAGATAAAATAGTCCTCAGATCTTGCATATCTCTAACTGGCTAGACTGCTACCGCCACCCAAGTCCCCTTTGATTGTGGAGGAGCCCAAATGGCGATGCTCGCTGTGCTGCGAGGAGCTTAGTAGACTGAGACTGCTCTGCCCAGCAGTCTCAGGAACATAGATTGGTGAGGAAGAAACCTCTGGAACGCCGCTGAACGGTTTATTCTTAGTTTCTTGAAAGCGGAGCATCCAGAAGAACAGACATAATTTTATCTTATTTTTCTTTACTTTTAAATCAGAAAAACGTATATATATATATATATATATATATATATATATATATATCAGTCCGTGGCCACCAGCAGGAAAACAACCGAACTGGCCGTGTGCGACCCTCCTCAGAGAGTCGCCACCCAGAGGACGCAGAGGAGAAACGATTTCTCGAAACCGTCCCTCCCCAGTATAGTTTATCTGTTTTTGCACGACGCAATTCTCGAATAGCGTCAGTGCTGACAACCTCACATTTATCCATGCCTTTATAATTTACCCACCAGGGTTGCCTAAAAAAATTTTTTATTTAGATGGCTGGTGGGTAACGTCGGGGTTAAAAATTATGACGCCGACTCGGGAGAGAGAAAGCTAGCAAGCGTCTCTTTAACCCGAGGCACTGTCATACCATGATACTTAATACCCATAGCATTACTATAGTTAGACGTAGGGCATTAAACACATAAAATAGAAACCGACTTATTCCACGATCTTGACACCTCAGTGTGGTGTGGAGATAGGGAAAAACGGCAGTCCCCGACGAGGAGGCTGAGATACAGAGTTTTTCTGTTTTTAGATTTATTTCATCTAATAAACTCCTTATTTTCACTCTCATAAAGTTCAGCTGGCCAGAAAATATTTAACTAGCAACAACACTAGATAAACCTCCTTTTAAAGCTCCTCTTTATTCAACAGAGTTATGAGCTGACTTATTTATTCATTTATTGAAAACTCAAACATCTGCCTTTTCTTAATATCTTTATTTGTTTTGTTCTCTTTTTCTAAACAAAACACTAACGATACCAATTCCTCGGAACTGGAAATCGCCAGCACTGGATCTGGCAGGTGAAAGCTGAGATAGGGCAGAGCCCGTCCCAACCCCCGCTGTCAGATCCGTTTGCGAACCCCAAAATGCGAGTCGCATCGGCAACAGCGGGACCCGCGCGGGGAGCGCGAACCGAACCGTCCTCCTCGAAGAATGCCCGGCGGGAGCGGAGCGTCCTCACGGACAGTTTCTCGCAATGCTCACAGTCAGCCCCCTCGAGAACTGACTGTGGCATGCTCCACTCCCAAATAGTAACAAAAAGCTGATGTGTGTGTCCCCACCCGTGATATAACGTGGGCAGGGAACAACACAAAAGCTGCTTGCTCTCTTTTGCATAATATATATATATTGCAACTTGACAGACAACAATAAATATGACAAGGACAGAATACACAGATCGCTTGCTGAAGGCAACAGAAGCTGTCGCGGTCTGTTTTCTGGTCTGCTTTATAGCTTCCTGGTCTATGACGTCACCGCCTATGACGTCTCGCTCTTCCATTGGACTGATTATACACGTGCTTCACGACGCAATCACGCAGAGCGTTCCCACCGCGTCTCAACGCAGCTCGAGTTCCCTTGAAAGGGAACGTTGACTTTCACTCGATGCTATTCACTGACAGTAAAAAAAAAAAGTTATTGTATGCACTGCTGTTCATTGACTACTAGCTCCAGCGGTCATTGCTGCGTTTCTAAATGGTAGCAACTCACCAGGTCAGGACCAGGACCTACACCAACTCTCCATTCAATCTCCTCTGACCATGCATTTATTTGTCTTTGACGGCCATCGGCTCTCGGTATTTCCTCATTCGCCCTCTCACGTGTAAACGGTTCGAAATTGTATGGCTGTGGGCCATCATAAATGTTAACTGTGGGTCTTGCCACCTCTTCCTCATCCAAGGTAGACGCCATAGTAGTCAGTGCCAGTCTGCTAGAATTAGTTCAAGTAGCTGAGAACGGCTGAGGCTACATTACACCGCGTCTACCTCGTGTGACGTCATCGCCGAGTTGCGTAAAAAATAACCGTTACTAACCAAAAACTACAATAACTAGACTTTAACACCATTTTGGAGACATTTCTAACTTTATATACATATCTTGACTGCTTTATCTACCCATTAATCGACAGTGGTGTTTAACCTGCACCATGGCCTTTAAAGCTACATTATGTACTCATTGACTCTTTCTGATGTTAAAAAGCCAAGTCAAGACTGCCATACAGTAGTACATATGGGACCTTTTGAATTTTTTTTTCTGCTCAGACGGTCCACAGAATGTCTAAAAGCTACATGATGTCCTTATAGACACTTTCTGATGTTAAACAGTCAAGTCAAGTCCGCCAGACAGTAATCCATATGGGACCTTTTGAATTTTTTTTTCTACTCAGAGGGTCCCCCGAAGGTCTAAAAGCTACATGATGTCCTTATTGACTCTTTCTGATGTTAAAAAGTCAAGTGAAGTCTGCCATACAGTAGTACATATGGGACATTTTGAACTTTTTTTCTGCTCTAAAGTTCAGCAGGTCTAAAAGCTACATGATGTCCTCATAGACTCTTTCTGATGTTAAAAAGTCGTCAAGTCCACCAGACAGTAGTCCATATGGGACTTTTTGAAAAAAAATTCTGCTCAGAGGGTCCACAGAAGGTCCATATGGGACTTTTTGAACTTTTTTTCTGCTCAGAGGGTCCACAGAAGGTCTAAAAGCTACATGATAACCTTATTGACTCTTTCTGATGTTAAAAAGTCAAGTCAAGTCCGCCATATAGTAGTCCATATGTGACCTTTTGAACTTTTTTTTTGCTCAGAGGGTCCACAGAAGGTCTAAAAGCTACTTGATGTCCTTAATGACTCTTTCTGATGTTAAAAAGTCGTCAAGTCTGCCAGACAGCAGTCCTTATGGGACCTTTTGAACTTTTTTTCTCCGTAGAGAGTCCCCAGAAAGTCTAAAATCTCCATGATGTCCTCATAGACTCTTTATGATGTTAAAAAGTCAAGTCAAGTCCGCCAGACAGTAGTCCATATGGGACCTTTTGAATTTTTTTCTGCTCAGAGGGTCCACAGAAGGTCTAAAAGCTACATGGTGTCCTCATTGACTTTTTCAGATGTTAAAAAGTCAAGTCAAGTCCGCCAGACAGTAGTCCATATGGGAACTTTTGAACTTTTTTTTATGCTCAGAGGGTCCCCAGAAGGTCTAAAAGCTACATGATGTCCTCATTGACTCTTTCTGATGTAAAAAAGTCAAGTCAAGTGTGCCAGACAGTAGTCCATATGGGACCTTTCAAACTTTTTTTCTGCTCAGAGGGTCCAAAGAAGGTCTAAAAGCTACATGATGTCCTCAAAGACTCTTTCTGATGTTAAAAAGTCAAGTCAAGTCTGCCAGACAGTAGTCCATATTGGACTTTTTGAACTTTTTTTCTGCTCAGAAGGTCCCCAGAAGGTATAATAGCTACATGATTTCCTCAAAGTCTAAAAGCTCAAGTCTAAAAGCTACTTGATGTCCTCAAAGACTCTTTCTGATGTGAAAAAGTCAAGTCAAGTCCGCCAGACAGTAGTCCATATTGGACTTTTTGAACTTTTTTTCTGCTCAGAGGGTCCACAGAAGGTCTAAAAGCTACATGATGTCCTCATAGACTCTTTCTGATGTTAAAAAGTCAAGTCAAGTCCGCCAGACAGAAGTCCATAGGGGAACTTTTGAACTTTATTTTCTGCTCTGAGGGTCCCCAGAAGGTCTAATAGCTACTTGATGTCCTCAAAGACTCATTCTGATGTTAAAAGTCAAGTCAAGTCCGCCAGACAGTAGTCCATATGGGACCTTTTGATTTTTTTTTCTACTCAGAGGGTCCACAGAAGGTCTAAAAGCAACATGATGTCCTCAAAGACTCTTTCTGATGTTAAAAGTCAAGTCAAGTCCGCC
This sequence comes from Siphateles boraxobius, assembly GCF_051911475.1. Classification (NCBI taxonomy): domain Eukaryota; kingdom Metazoa; phylum Chordata; class Actinopteri; order Cypriniformes; family Leuciscidae; genus Siphateles; species Siphateles boraxobius. Next base: position 12,854,062 of record NW_027509141.1, on the reverse strand, counting down.
AGACAGTAGTCCATATGGGAGATTTTGAACTTTTTTTCTGCTCAGAGGGTCCCCAGAAGGTCTAATAGCCACATGATGTCCTTAATGACTCTTTCTGATGTTAAAAGTCAAGTCAAGTCCGCCAGACAGTAGTCCATATGGGACCTTTTGATCTTTTTCTCTACTCAGAGGGTCCACAGAAGGTCTAAAAGCTACATGATGTCCTCAAAGACTCTTTCTGATGTTAAAAGTCGTCAAGTCCGCCAGACAGTAGTCCATATGGGACCTTTTGATCTTTATTTCTACATAGAGGGTCCACAGAAGGTTGAAAACCTACTTGATGTCCTCAAAGACTCTTTCTGATGTGAAAAAGTCAAGTCAAGTCCGCCAGACAGTAGTCCATATGGGACTTTTTGAACTTTTTTTCTGCTCAGAGGGTCCACAGAAGGTCTAAAAGCTACATGATGTCCTCATAGACTCTTTCTGATGTTAAAAAGTCAAGTCAAGTCCGCCAGACAGAAGTCCATAGGGGAACTTTTGAACTTAATTTTCTGCTCTGAGGGTCCCCAGAAGGTCTAAAAGCTACTTGATGTCCTCAAAGACTCGTTCTGATGTTAAAGGTCAAGTCAAGTCCGCCAGACAGTAGTCCATATGGGTCCTTTTGATTTTTTTTCTACTCAGAGGGTCCACAGAAGGTCTAAAAGCAACATGATGTCCTCAAAGACTCTTTCTGATGTTAAAAGTCAAGTCAAGTCCGCCAGACAGTAGTCCATATGGGAGATTTTGAACTTTTTTTCTGCTCAGAGGGTCCCCAGAAGGTCTAATAGCCACATGATGTCCTTAATGACTCTTTCTGATGTTAAAAGTCAAGTCAAGTACGCCAGACAGTAGTCCATATGGGACCTTTTGATCTTTTTCTCTACTCAGAGGGTCCACAGAAGGTCTAAAAGCTACATGATGTCCTCAAAGACTCTTTCTGATGTTAAAAGTCGTCAAGTCCGCCAGACAGTAGTCCATATGGGACCTTTTGATCTTTATTTCTACATAGAGGGTCCACAGAGGGTCGAAAACCTACTTGATGTCCTCAAAGACTCTTTCTGATGTTACAAAGTCAAGTCAAGTCCGCCAGACAGTAGTCCATATGGGACCTTTTGAACTTTTTTTCTGCTCAGATGGTCCAGAGAAGATCTAATAGCTACATGATGTCCTCAAAGACTCTCTCTGATTTTAAAAAGTCAAGTCAAGTCCATCAGACAGTAGTCCATATGTTAGCTTTTGAACTTTTTTTCAGCTCAGAGGGTCCCAAGAAGGTCTGAAAGCTACATGATGTCCTTATTGACTCTTTCTGATGTTAAAAAGTCAAGTCTGCCAGACAGTAGTCCATATGGGACCTTTTGAACTTTTTTTCTCCTCAGAGGGTCCCCAAAGGGTCTAAAACCTCCATGATGTCCTCATAGACTCTTTCTGATGTTAAAAAGTAAAGTCGAGTCTGCCAGACAGTAGTTCATATGGGAGCTTTTGAACTTTTTTTCTACTCAGAGGGTCCCCAGAAGGTCTAAAAGCTACATGATGTCCTTATTGACGCTTTCTGATGTTAAAAAGTCAAGTCAAGTCTGCCATACAGTAGTACATATGGGACCTTTTGAACTTTTTTCTGCTCTAAAGTTCAGCAGGTCTAAAAGCTACATGATGTCCTCATAGACAGTTTCTGATGTTAAAAAGTCGTCAAGTCCACCAGACAGTAGTCCATATGGGACTTTTTGAATTTTTTTTCTGCTCAGAGGGTCCACAGAAGGTCCATATGGGACTTTTTGAACTTTTTTTCTGCTCAGAGGGTCCACAGAAGGTCTAAAAGCTACATGATATCCTTATTGACTCTTTCTGATGTTAAAAAGTCAAGTCAAGTCCGCCATATAGTAGTCCATATGTGACCTTTTGAACTTTTTTTTTGCTCAGAGGGTTCACAGAAGGTCTAAAAGCTACTTGATGTCCTTAATGACTCTTTCTGATGTTAAAAAGTCGTCAAGTCCGCCAGACAGCAGTCCTTATGGGACCTTATGAACTTTTTTTCTCCTTAGAGAGTCCCCAGAAAGTCTAAAACCCCCATGATGTCCTCATAGACTCTTTATGATGTTAAAAAGTCAAGTCAAGTCCGCCAGACAGTAGTCCATATGGGACCTATTGAACATTTTTTTCTGCTCAGAGGATCCCCAGAAGTTTTAAATGCTACATGATGTCCTCATAGACTCTTTCTAATGTTAAAAAGTCAAGTCAAGTCCGCCAGACAGTAGTCCATATGGGACCTTTTGATCTTTTTTTTTATGCTCAGAGGGTCCCCAGAAGGTCTAAAAGCTACATGATGTCCTCATTGACTCTTTCTGATGTAAAAAAGTCAAGTCAAGTGCGCCACAAAGTAGTCCATATGGGACCTTTCAAACTTTTTTTCTGCTCAGAGGGTCCAAAGAAGGTCTAAAAGCTACATGATGTCCTCAAAGACTCTTTCTGATGTTAAAAAGTCAAGTCAAGTCTGCCAGACAGTAGTCCATATGGGACTTTTTGAACTTTTATTCTGCTCAGAAGGTCCCCGGAAGGTATAATAGCTACATGATTTCCTCAAAGTCTAAAAGCTCAAGTCTAAAAGCTACTTGATGTCCTCAAAGACTCTTTCTGATGTGAAAAAGTCAAGTCAAGTCCGCCAGACAGTAGTCCATATGGGACTTTTTGAACTTTTTTTCTGCTCAGAGGGTCCACAGAAGGTCTAAAAGCTACATGATGTCCTCATAGACTCTTTCTGATGTTAAAAAGTCAAGTCCGCAAGACAGAAGTCCATATGGGAACTTTTGAACTTTATTTTCTGCTCTGAGGGTCCCCAGAAGGTCTAAAAGCTACTTGATGTCCTCAAAGACTCTTTCTGATGTTAAAAGTCAAGTCAAGTCCGCCAGACAGTAGTCCATATGGGACCTTTTGAACTTTTTTTCTGCTCAGAGGGTCCAGAGAAGATCTAATAGCTACATGATGTCCTCAAAGACTCTCTCTGATTTTAAAAAGTCAAGTCAAGTCCGTCAGACAGTAGTCCGTATGGGAGCTTTTGAATTTTTTATTCTGCTCAGAGAATCCACAGAAGGTTTAAAAGCTACATGGTGTCCTCATTGACTTTTTCTGATGTTAAAAAGTCAAGTCAAGTCCGCCAGACAGAAGTCCATATGAGAACTTTTGAACTTTTTTTATGCTCAGAGGGTCCCCAGAAGATCTAATAGCTACATGATGTCCTCATAGACTCTCTCTCTCTGATGTTAACAAGTCAAGTCAAGTCTGCCAGACAGTAGTTCGTATGGGACCTTTTTAACTTTTTTTCCTCAGAGGGTCCCCAGAAGGTCTAAAAGCTACACGATGTCCTTTAAAGACTCTTTCTGATGTTAATAAGCAAGTCAAGTCAAGACCGCCAGACAGTAGTCCATATGGGACCTTTTGATCTTTTTCTCTACTCAGAGGGTCCACAGAAGGTCTAAAAGCTAAATGATGTCCTCAAAGACTCTTTCTGATGTTAAAAGTCATCAAATCCGCCAGACAGTAGTCCATATGGGACCTTTTGATCTTTATTTCTACTCAGAGGGTCCACAGAAGGTCTAAAACCTACTTGATGTCCTCATAGACTCTTTCTAATGTTAAAACGTCAAGTCAAGTCCGCCAGACAGTAGTCCATATGGGACCTTTTGAACTTTTTTTCTGCTCAGAGGGTCCAGAGAAGATATAATAGCTACATGATGTCCTCAAAGACTCTCTCTGATTTTAAAAAGTCAAGTCAAGTCCGTCAGACAGTAGTCCGTATGGGAGCTTTTGAATTTTTTATTCTGCTCAGAGAATCCACAGAAGGTTTAAAAGCTACATGGTGTCCTCATTGACTTTTTCTGATGTTAAAAAGTCAAGTCAAGTCCGCCAGACAGAAGTCCATATGAGAATTTTTGAACTTTTTTTTTATGCTCAGAGGGTCCCCAGAAGATCTAATAGCTACATGATGTCCTCATAGACTCTCTCTCTCTGATGTTAACAAGTCAAGTCAAGTCTGCCAGACAGTAGTCCGTATGGGACCTTTTTAACTTTTTTTCCTCAGAGGGTCCCCAGAAGGTCTAAAAGCTACACGATGTCCTTAAAGACTCTTTCTGATGTTAATAAGCAAGTCAAGTCAAGACCGCCAGACAGTAGTCCATATGGGACCTTTTGAACTTTTTTCTCCTCAAAGCGTCCCCAGAAGGTCTAAAATCTACATGATGTCCTCATAGACTCTGTCTGATGTTAAAAAGTCAAGTCATGTCCGCCAGACAGTAGTCCATATGGGGGGTTTTGACCTTTTTTTCTGCTCAGATTGTACCCAGAAGGTCTAAAAGTTACATGATGTCCTCATAGACTCTCTCTTATGTTAACAAGTCAAGTCAAGACCTGCCAGACAGTAGTCCATATGGGACCTTTTGAACGTTTTTTCTGCTCAGAGGGTCCACAGAAGGTCTAAAAGCTACATGATGTCCTCATTGACTCTTTCTGATGTTAAAAAGTCGTCAAGTCCGCCAGACAGTAGTCCATATGGGATCTATTGAACATTTTTTCTGCTCAGAGGATCCCCAGAAGTTTTAAATGCTACATGATGTCCTCATAGACTCTTTCTGATGTTAAAAAGTCAAGTCAAGTTTGCCAGACAGTAGTCCATATGGGACCTTTTGATCTTTTTTTCTCATCTGAGGGTCCTCAGAAGGTCTAAAAGCTACTTGATGTCCTCATAGACTCTCTCTTATGTTAACAAATCAAGTCAAGACCTGCCAGACAGTAGTCCATAGGGGACCTTTTAAACTTTTTTTCTGCTCAGAGGGTCCACAGAAGGTCTAAAAGCTACATGGTGTCCTCATTGACTCTTTCTGATGTTAAAAAGTCGTCAAGTCCGCCAGACAGTAGTCCATATGGGACCTATTGAACATTTTTTCTGCTCAGAGGATCCCCAGAAGTTTTAAATGCTACATGATGTCCTCATAGACTCTTTCTGATGTTAAAAAGTCAAGTCATGTCCGCCAGACAGTAGTGCATATGGGACCTTTTTGAACTTTTTTGCTGCTCAGAGGGTCCCCAGAAGGTCTAATAGCTACTTGATGTCCTAAAAGATTCTCTCTGATGTTAAAAATTCAAGTCAAGTCCGCCAGAAAGTAGTCCATATGGGAGCTTTTGAACTTTTTTTCTGCTCAGAGGGTCCACAGAAGGTCTAAAAGCTCCATGATGTCCTCAAAGACTCTTTCTGATGTTAAAAAGTCAAGTCAAGTCCGCAAGACAGTAGTCCATATGGGACTTTTTGAACTTTTTTTCTGCTCAGAAGGTCCCCAGAAGGTCTAATAGCTGCATGATGTCCTCAAACACTCTCTCTGATGTTAAAAGTCAAGTCAAGTCCGCCAGAGAGAAGTCCATATGTGAACTTTTGCACTTTATTTTCTGCTCTGAGGGTCCCCAGAAGGTCTAATAGCTACATGATGTCCTCAAAGACTCTTTCTGATGTTAAAAGTCAAGTCAAGTCCGCCAGACAGTAGTCCATATGGGACCTTTTGATCTTTTTTTCTACTCAGAGGGTCCACAGAAGGTCTAAAAACTACATGATGTCCTCAAAGACTCTTTCTGATGTTAAAAGTCAAGTAAACTCCGCCAGACAGTAGTCCATATGGGACTTTTTGAACTTTATTTCTGCTCAGAGGGTTTACAGAAGGTCTAAAAGCTACTTGATGACCTCATAGACTCTTTCTGATATTAAAAAGTCAAGTCAATTCCGTCAGACAGTAGTCCATATGGGAGCTTTTGAACTTTTTTTCTGCTCAGAGGGTCCCCAGAAGGTCTAATAACTACATGATGTCCTTAATGACTCTTTCTGATGTTAAAAGTCAAGTCAAGTCCGCCAGACAGTAGTCCTTATGGGACCTTTTGATCTTTTTCTCTACTCAGAGGGTCCACAGAAGGTCTAAAAGCAACATGATGTCCTCAAAGACTCTTTCTGATGTTAAAAGTCGTCAAGTCCACCAGACAGTAGTCCATATGGGACCTTTTGATCTTTATTTCTACTCAGAGGGTCCACAGAAGGTCTAAAACATACTTGATGTCCTCATAGACTCTTTCTAATGTTAAAACGTCAAGTCAAGTCCGCCAGACAGTAGTCCATATGGGACCTTTTGAACTTTTTTTCTGCTCAGAGGGTCCAGAGAAGATCTAATAGCTACATGATGTCCTCAAAGACTCTCTCTGATTTTAAAAAGTCAAGTCAATTCCGTCAGACAGTAGTCCATATGGGAGCTTTTGAACTTTTTTTCTGCTCAGAGGGTCCCCAGAAGGTCTAATAGCTACATGATGTCCTTAATGACTCTTTCTGATGTTAAAAAGTCGTCAAGTCCGCCAGACAGTAGTCCTTATGGGACCTTCTGAACTTTTTTTCTCCTTAGAGGGTCCCCAGAAGGTCTATAACCTCCATGATGTCCTCATAGACTCTTTATGATGTTAAAAAGTCAAGTCAAGTCCGCCAGACAGTAGTCCATATGGGACCTTTTGAACTATTTTTCTGCTCAGTTTGTCCACAGAAGGTCTAAAAGCTACATGGTGTCCTCATTGACATTATCTGATGTTAAAAAGTCGTCAAGTCCGCCAGACAGTAGTCCATATGGGAACTTTTGAACTTTGTTTTATGCTCAGAGGGTCCCCAGAAGGTCTAAAAGCTACATGATGTCCTTAATGACTCTTTCTGATGTTAAAAAGTCGTCAAGTCCGCCAGACAGTAGTCCTTATGGGACCTTCTGAACTTTTTTTCTCCTTAGAGGGTCCCCAGAAGGTCTATAACCTCCATGATGTCATCATAGACTCTTTGTGATGTTAAAAAGTCAAGTCAAGTCCGCCAGACAGTAGTCCATATGGGACCTTTTTAACATTTTTTCCTCAGAGGGTCCCCAGAGGGTCTAAAAGCTACACAATGTCCTTAAAGACTCTTTCTGATGTTAATAAGCAAGTCAAGTCAGGACCGGCAGACAGAAGTCCATATGGGAACTTTGAACTTTATTTTCTGCTCAGAGGGTCCACAGAAGGTCTAAAATCAACATGATGTCCTCAAATACTCTTTCTGATGTTAAAAAGTCAAGTCAAGTCCGCAAGACAGTAGTCCATATGGGACTTTTTGAACTTTTTTTTCTGCTCAGAGGGTCCCCAGAAGGTCTAATAGCTGCATGATGTCCTCAAACACTCTCTCTGATGTTAAAAAGTCAAATCAAGTCCGCCACAGAGTAGTCCAAATGGGAACTTTTGAACTTTTTTTATGCTCAGAGGGTCCCCAGAAGGTCTAAAAGGTACCTGATGTCCTTATCGACTCTTTCTGATGTTAAAAAGTCAAGTCAAGTCCGCCAGACAGTAGTCCATGTGGGACTTGTTGAACTTTTTTTCTGCTCAGAGGGTCCCCAGAAGGTCTAAAACCTCCATGATGTCCTCATAGACTCTCTCTTATGTTAACAAGTCAAGTCAAGTCCGCTAGACAGTAGTCCATATGGGACCTTTTTAACTTTTTTTCCTCAGAGGGTCCCCAGAGGGTCTAAAAGCTACACGATGTCCTTAATAGACTCTTTCCGATGTTAATAAGCAAGTCAAGTCAAGACCGCCAGACAGTAGTCCATATGGGACCTTTTTAACTTTTTTCTCCTCAAAGGGTCCCCAGAAGGTCTAAAATCTACTTGATGTCCTCATAGACTCTGTCTGATGTTAAAAAGTCAAGTCATATCCGCCAGACAGTAGTCCATATGGGGGGTTTTGAACTTTTTTTCTGCTCTGATTTTCCCCAGAAGGTCTAAAAGTTACATGATGTCCACATAGACTCTCTCTGATGTTAACAAGTCAAGTCAAGTCCGCCAGACAGTAGTCCATATGGGACCTTTTTAACTTTTTTTCCTCAGGGTCTAAAATCTACACAATGTCCTTAAAGACTCTTTCTGATGTTAATAAGCAAGTCAAGTCAAGACCGCCAGACAGTAGTCCATATGGGACTGTTGTGGCAAAAATTCTGTTAAACATCATCACTGCGTAAGAGACCCTCAGAGTCAAATTAATAAAATGATAAGTATTTATTCTTGCAAGAATAGGTTCAGTCTAGTACACAGAAGTTACGCTGTGCAAGAGAGTGACACACAACAGGAAGATATGAGACAGCCTTTATACTGTTTTCAAGGTTCCTCCTCACCCGCTGTACCTTTCACCCACTCAGATAAGGTCCTTACTGCTGTTCAGTTTCTACTTAAAGACACAAACTGGTACTGAAATAAACTGGCCAAATCTGACCGTCCCTAAGGTCAGAGGTCCTGTCCCATATGTTCCTGAAACGTCACACACAAGCACGTACACACATATACTTTTATACATTGAATAGGTTCTTTCTCTTATGATACCTGTTTGGGATCAATGAATATTAAAATTTCCACAACAATTCCCCCCTTTTTATCATTCAGATTACCCAATCATAATAATAAAAATAATAGAACAAATTTTAAGTCATTTCATCACATTTATACTCTTCATCTCTGGTTTTCACATAACTGACCACTCTCTTAAACATTTGTGAAATAACATTTGGAAAAGTAAAAAGCTTAGGCTGTTTTTGTGGGGATAGTCCCTTAAGTATTAGCAAGCAAGTAAAGACTTTATCTGCGGCCGGGCTGAATGAATAAGCACTGTTATTGCACTCCCGACCTAGGTCGGACCCTCAGTCACCTCAGTATAAACAAGAAATAGTGTATAGTTTAAGTAGGAAACACATCAATTTAACATCTTGAAACCCACATGGCATTTCAACAGGCTAAGAAATACGAAGAAATAAAAGTAGAATAAAATCCCTCATTTCGACCCCTCTCCTTGTACGTCATCACATAGCGGATAACCACAACTTTTAACCTTCTGTTCATATCAAAAACATTCATAGAAAGAAAGAAAAAGAAAAGGAAACCATACAATTTAACACATGTCACAGTAGCTCCCACTACTTGGATCATCATATTTTGTTCATCCAATTGAACAGACTCCCAGCTTTAACCAGTCTCTGTACTGAGCTGGAGACACATTATAATGCATGGTAAACATAACAATATTGATAATCCTGTCGCTGAAATTGGTAGTACAGTACCCCCAACCCCCCAAAGATTAACCAATCTTATCCATTTACCATCAGTCCACGCCCATTTCCATACATCACCTCCATTTTCCTAACCATGTTTTCTTAACTTTTAACTCGATTCAGCCAATGGTTTTACTTAGTAAGCTCTATTTAACACCATATTTAATAAAATCTATCCAGAAAAGGTTTTATATTTTTTTATCCATTCTTTTAACCAATGTAGTTGTTCAAAATTAACTCTAATATTTCCATTACGGACCATCTTTTAGCTTATTACCATACATATTCTCCCATGATCGGCCTTTCTTACCCTTAATGGAAAGCCTAATCAAGTTTCTTCAATAATAATCCCTATAATTTACCTGAAATATTTTCTAATGAATCCTTAACCAATCAAATCATTTGATCTAAGCCCTATTTTGATTCAATCAAATAAAATCATCAAAATCATCACAAAAACACATTCTTTTGCTAAACTCAAACCATTAGTTGGTGCATCTTCCTCCAGGTGTGTTGGTCATCTCGTTTGCCCCATGGACATTCCGTCTTCACCAGGGTGACACTTTGCGTGCCGTAGCCATGGTCTTCCATCGCTGGTGAGGGAGGCTGTTACTAGCACGAGCCTTTGACCCCTCACGTTGTCCTCCTATTTGATTGTTGAGGCCTGTCGGTGTAGTCTAAGGTGAGAGGCTTCGACCCAGGTGTCCCACTCTCCAACCATTTTCTGATCACCAGATTTGCCCCTTAGATCACGATGTACCCCTACTGGAGTGAACCATCTCCTGCTTTGACCTGTGAATGAAGACCTTAAGGTTTTGTTAGTGACCGCTTGTCTTGCCGCTCATCCCCTTTGGTATGATCTGTGGAATCAACAACCTGAAACATTATCTCCGGATAATTTCTTGCTCACTTAATAGCACTCGGGGTCCTTTTACCCTGAAAAACACTCAACCCACTTTGCTCATGTCCACAACACAATATTTATACATTTGGAACAGAATTAGTTCTGTTTTCTGCAATCCTTCCTGACATTCTGCAAAAGGAAAATCTTAAGTTATGCGCTGCGCAGGTGTGGCCTTGTTTCTTTCTTCCACACTAATAACCCAGGCCAGGATAGTTAGTCAAATTCATCCATAACCATTATTTTATTAGGCACATTCTGCCCTGCATCAAAGTCTGCATGCTCTGTAAAGAAAAACAAATGTCGAGGTTATTTTCAGATAGTAAAGTACACGTAGTTTCTTTTGTCTGCTGTGCTGCCACGGCCTTCGCTGCTGCATCTGCCCTGGGGTTTCCTGTTGAAACAGTCCTGCAATTTTGTTATCAGCGTGTGCGGCACACTTACAGACAGCAATTTTGTTAGGGAGAAGAATGGCTTCTTGCCAGGCTTTTACCCTATTAAGCCCCTTGTCCTCCCAACATATACCGTCCCTTAATAAACCAAATTTTGTCAATTGTTATCCAAATTGTTACCATCCCCCCTTTTGATGCATGAATCATCTCGTGCATCAATCTAACATAATGGTGTTTGGATAAAGGTTGCCATCAACACTAACCCAAACGTTGTCCCAAAGCCAAAATTCCTCCAGACATCTTTCTCTGCCTCTGAAACAAAAATATTACTTAAAGCCACAAACACATCTTCTTATCAGAATATTTGGAGGGCAACGGCCCTCAGTCTTACAGTGTATCCTGCTTTTCAGGCCTGTTGTTTGGTCTCTTAATCCCGTCATCTACAAACATTGTTCCCTTTCAAGGGAACTTCGAGCTGCGTCAAACGCTGCGGGAACGCCCCTGCGTTGTGCGTCATGAAGCACGTATGGAATCAGCCCAATGGAGAGATGAAACGTCATAGGCGGGTGACGTCATCGACCAGGAAACTATAAAGCACCCCAAAAACACAAGCGCATTAGCTTCTGTGCTTTCAGTCGCGCTACATGTGAATCTGTCCCTGTGTGATATTGTCTGTCTTACATACCCTGCACCACACAAACAATTTATCCCTATATATATATATATTGAGAGATTATGGCGGACGAACAGCAGTTTAGAAAGTGTGTTCCTCCCTGCTCGCGTTATTTAACGAGCGGGGATACACATGATCTTTGTGTTGTTTGTTTGGGAGTTCAGCATGCCCAGTTTGCTCTCGAGGGAGCAGACTGTGAGCATTGCGAGCGTTTGCCGTTAAGGACGCTCCGCTCCCGCCGGTCGCTCTTTGAGGAGAGCGGTTCGGTGCGCGCTCCCCGCGGTTCGGGTCCCGCTTCTGCCGAGGCAGAGCGGCGGCGCTTATCGTGGGGATCGCAGATGGATCTCACAGCGGGGTTTGAGACGGGCTCTGCCTTATCTCTCCCTTCACCTGTGAGATCCAGTGCCTCAGTCCCGGGTTCGGAAGCACGCGCTGCGGTTTCTTCCGCTCGGGCTGAGGCACCAATGCTATCCAGTTCTGAGGAACTTGATGTTGTTAGTGTTGAGGGAGATGTGGAGGATTCGCCACCCCACACTCCTGAGAGTGATGAGCTTTTGGAGGTGTTAACAAGAGCTGTTGAAAAACTTAATATTGAATGGCCAGTGACTAGACAGGAGTCTGTTTCTAAATCAAAGTTGGATGAGAGATTTTTGCCGTCACGTGTGCAGCCTCCACGCCGGTGCCTGCCGTTTTTCCATGATCTCCACACCGAGGTGTCGAAATCATGGAGAAAACCGGTGTCATATAGAGTGTTTAGTCCCCAGACTTCAACATACGCTAATATTATGGGAGCCAAGGCTCATGGTTATGGTGCTTTGCCTCGTGTGGAAGAGACACTTGCGAGCCATCTCTCCCCCGAAGCAGCATCATCTTTTAAGGCACCGGCATTACCCACCAAGCCTTTAAGAAACACTTCGGCTTTGGTGGGTAAAGCATATTCGGCAGCAGGTCAGGCTGCGTCATGTCTGCATACTATGTCAATCTTGCAGGCATACCAGGCTGATCTGCTAAGGGACATGAGTGAGAGTGAGGAGGTCAGTACTGACGTAGTTCGCGAACTGCGTCAGGCTGCTGATTTATCCCTGCGTGCCACCAGAGAATCGGCCAAATTAATGGGTCGTTCTATGGCAGCTCTGGTGGCCGCAGAAAGACATTTGTGGTTAAATCAGACTAATATTAAAGAGAGAGAAAAAGCTTTTCTTTTAGATGCTCCTCTTTCTCCCATGGGGTTGTTTGGTGATGCTGTGAATTCAGTTATCGATAAATTCCAAGAAGAAAAGAAACAAACTGCAGCTTTTAAAAAGTTTCTTCCCCTTAAAGTTCATGTCCCTGGGGCTGCTGGGCGGGAGCAGCCCCGGCCGTCTTCGAGCTCATCACATAGAGCGCAGCAGAGGCAGAGTGTCGCGTCTCGTGCTCCCCCTGCTGGACAGTGGGCTCAGCCGCGACACTCTCAGCCGAAGCCTTCTCCCAGTAGAACTGATCTGAGGACAGTTATATTGGCTAAGAAGGCTTCGGCTAAGAAGAAGTCCTGACGCCAAGCCGTTCAGGATGCTGAGGGTGGTCCCCACCGAGGCGGAAAGGTGTTCACCTCTTTTTACGGTGCCCATTCCTCCTCGGTGCCCTCAGGGGCTCGTTCTGTCAACCCCGCCTTTATGCCGGGGCACAGACGATCCCAGCGAGCGCTTTCCCGAGGGACGCTCGCTCCCTCTGAGGAGGGTCTCAGAGCGGTCAGACCAGTTGTTCCCTGCCGGTGCGCCGTTACAGGGCGCTGCGTCTGCTGCTCAAGTTACACCAGAGGCCAGTCTCGAGAGGCTGGTACCCTTAGTAGAATTTCTGGCAGAGTGGAAAAGCCTTCCAAAAATATCTCATTGGGTCCTGCAGACAGTAGAAAAGGGTTATGCTATCCAGTTCAGGTGTCGTCCACCAAAATTCAGAGGGGTTCTGCACACAGTGGTGGGCCCCGAGCAGGCTCTGGTATTGGAACAAGAGGTGAAAACGCTCCTTCAAAAAGAGGCTATAGAACGGGTTCCTCCTCCCAGTTTGGAGTCAGGTTATTACAGCCGATATTTCATCGTTCCAAAGAAGGATGGGGGTTGCGTCCAATTTTAGACCTGCGCATATTGAATCGCTCGGTAGGGAAGCTAAAATTCAAGATGCTCACTATCAAGCAGATCGTGTCTCAAATCAGGTCCGAGGACTGGTTTGTCACGATAGATCTGAAGGACGCATACTTCCATGTGTCCATCCTTCCACAACACAGGAAGTTCCTGAGGTTCGCCTTCGGGGGCGAGGCGTACCAGTACAGGGTTCTTCCGTTTGGCCTAGCTTTATCTCCCCGCACTTTCACGAAATGCATGGATGCAGCACTAGTGCCTCTGAGGCTTCAGGGCATTCGTATTCTCAATTACATCGACGATTGGTTGATTTTAGCTCAGACCGAGCAGATGGCGGTTCGGCATCGAGATGTCGTCCTCGCTCATATCAGAAAGTTGGGGTTGAGGCTGAACGCAAAGAAAAGTGTATTATCTCCTTCCCAGAAGACCACTTTTCTGGGTGTCGTTTGGGATTCGGTATCGATGCGGGCGCGACTCTCTCCGACCCGCATCGCTTCGATTCTCTCAGCTGTGAAACAAGTGAAGCTAGGCCAGCTACTCACTGTCAAGCAGTTTCAGAGACTGTTGGGTCTGATGGCAGCAGCGTCCAACGTTATACCTTGCGGCCTGTTGTACATGAGACCGCTACAGTGGTGGCTCAGGACCAAGGGATTCTCCCCGAGGGGAAATCCGCTCCGCACGTTCAAAGTCACGCGGCGCTGCCTTCGTGCTCTGGTCATGTGGAGAGAAACTTGGTTCCTATCCAAAGGTCCTGTGCTGGGGGCTCTTTGTCGTCGCATAACGCTAACGACGGATGCTTCCCTCACAGGGTGGGGGGCGGTCATGAGTGGTCGCCCAGCCCAAGGTCTGTGGCAGGATCATCATCTTTCGTGGCACATAAATTGTCTAGAGATGTTGGCTGTGTTTCAGGCTCTGAAACACTTCCTAACAGACCTGAGAGGCCATCATGTGTTAGTTCAATCAGACAACATGTCGGTGGTCTCTTATATAAATCATCAGGGGGGCCTGCGGTCTCGCCGGCTTTACAAGTTGGCCCGTCAGATCCTCCTGTGGTCCCAAGGGAAGCTACTATCTCTGAGAGCAATGTATCTCCCTGGGTATTTGAATGTGGTAGCAGACTCCCTGTCGAGGCAGGGGCCGAGGCCAGGGGAATGGAGACTCCACCCCGAGGTGGTGGAGCTCCTTTGGTTGAGTTTCGGTCGCGCCGAGGTGGACCTATTCGCTTCCAAGGAGACCACTCATTGTCATCGGTGGTTCTCCATCACTCTTCCAGCCCCCCTGGGGTTGGATGCTATGGTGCAGCCGTGGCCGAGGTCACGTCTGTACGCCTTTCCCCCGATTGCTCTGTTACCAGGAGTTCTGGAGAGGGTCCGCCGGGACGGGGTCAGTCTACTACTAGTAGCCCCGTTCTGGCCGGCCCGAGTATGGTTTGCGGACCTGATTTCTCTCCTGGACGGTTCTCCTTTGGAGCTCCCGGTCAGGAGGGATCTACTCTCCCAGGCGGGGGGCACGATACTTCACCCCCGCCCAGAATTGTGGAAACTGTGGGCTTGGCCTCTGAGGGGGCCCAGCTCATAGACTCCGGTCTCTCAACCGAGGTTGTTGAGACCATTCTTAACTCCAGAGCTCCATCCACGAGGAAGCTTTATGCCTTGAAGTGGAAACTTTTCACTTCTTGGTGTGGAGAACACCTGCAGGACCCAGTTAACTGCCCAGTGGGTGCAGTGCTGGAATTCCTGCAGGAGCGCTTCTCCACAGGGTTATCCCCCTCCACACTAAAGGTGTATGTGGCGGCACTAGCTGCTTACCACGTCCCTTTCAGTGGAGTTTCTCTTGGGAGACACCCGCTTATAACTCGTTTCCTCCGTGGCACTTTGAGGCTGAGGCCAGCAGTTCGTACGAGGGTGCCGACTTGGGATCTGGCCATTGTATTAGAAGGTCTTTCCCTAGCTCCTTTTGAACCTATCGAAGAAGTTCCCGAGAAGTTTCTCACTTTTAAGACTATCTTTTTGCTTGCTATCTCTTCACTAAAAAGAATCGGAGATTTGCAGGCTCTGTCGGTTTCACCCTCGTGCCTGGAATTTGCACCTGGCATGGTTAAAGCTTTTCTGCATCCTAGACCAGGTTACGTTCCTAAGGTTCCTACTAATATTGTTAGACCTACGGTTCTGCAGGCTTTCTGTCCTCCTCCATTTATGTCATCGGACCAGGAGAAACTTAATTCACTCTGCCCTGTTAGGGCATTAGACGCTTATGTCCACAGAGCTGCCCTGTGGAGGAAATCAGAACAACTTTTTGTATGTTTCGGGCCACCCAGGAAAGGGTGTCCGGCGTCTAAACAGAGAATGAGCAAGTGGGTGGTTGAGGCTATCTCACTTGCTTATGAGTCGGCTGGCCAGCCTTCACCTTTGGTTGTCCGAGCTCACTCTACCAGGAGTATGGCTGCTTCTAAAGCTCTTTTGTCGGGGGTTTCCCTGAGTGATGTTTGTGATGCGGCTGGATGGTCTTCACCGCATACTTTTATTAAGTTCTATGACCTAGACTTAAGCTCTACCCCTGGGGCACAGGTGCTCTCGTCCTCTGTGCGCTAGTCTCACATGACGGTCATTTGGTCCTATGGCGACGTGGGTATTCGCGTTCCCGCAGCGTTTGACGCAGCTCGAAGTTCCCTTGAAAGGGAACGTCTCGGTTACGTATGTAACCCTAGTTCCCTGATAGGGAACGAGACGCTGCGTCGCTCCGCCATACTCCCGGCACTCCCGTTAGCGCTTCCTTCAAGCCTATCAGAAGCTAATGCGCTTGTGTTTTTGGGGTGCTTTATAGTTTCCTGGTCGATGACGTCACCCGCCTATGACGTTTCATCTCTCCATTGGGCTGATTCCATACGTGCTTCATGACGCACAACGCAGGGGCGTTCCCGCAGCGTTTGACGCAGCGTCTCGTTCCCTATCAGGGAACTAGGGTTACATACGTAACCGAGACGTTTCTGAAAATTCTGTTTCAATTGTTTCTGTCAGGTCAGGTCGTGCTGTACAGACTTGGTCAATGTCAGTCAAACAACATTTTCCCCCCTTTTGTTCACAATATTCATAAATGTGTAGGACTCTCTGGATAATTTGATATTGACTCAGCCAATATGTCACTTTGTTATTGCCTGCAAATCTAAAACATTTTAGTTTATCTCAACCCATGATGGACATCTCTCTACAACTTCACAAATCCAATTTACATAAATGCTTTTAATCCATAGATTGATTCATAATTACCAGTAGCAGACAGACCTGGATAACTAATCCATTTAAAGCTCGTCCCATTTTCTGCATCATCTTGTCATCAGATTGACTCAAAACTATTAGCTTCCTTAAAACTTGTCATTAGCCTTAACCCATCTGTAATGATAAAACCCTCATTCCAGAGGTTAATGACACAATATACACACTATTCATCTTCAATGTTCGCTTTTCATTATATCATCTCTAAAAAGATTTAAATTTTAAGTAAGATTTTAAACTTCACATTTTACTGTAGCTTTTACCTAATTTTACATGGTCTTTTAACCAGTTACAAAGCATGTCTGTTCATTATTCATTTCATCTTAGCAAAGTCAGCTGGGTTGTTTTGGTTCATTATCACTATTTTGTTCTTTAGCTTGCTCTAGCAGGCCGATAACAGAAAGACAGACACAGTTACCATCCCTTCCTCCACTCAAGCAGTCTCTCTCACTATAAACAAATAATCTTTTTCAACAGCCTCCTAAGACTGTAATTTAGACAAATTGTAATATTAAATTTATTACATCAACCTTTTACCATTCACCTTTGTTATCCAGACTCTTCTCAAATCTACAAAAGCCTGCCTTCATCTTTAGCCACCACCATGTCCAACGACCTTCAGGAGTTAAAACTATGTTATAAACATATTAGCTCAACATTAACTCTTCTATACATTTTACTTGCCCATATGGCAACCAACATCATGTCCCTCATATAATTAAGTTTTGTTACTGTCTCCGCAGCAAATAATGGCAATCACCTCATGGAATCAGCTGGCTTTTGAAAGTCCACTCCCGCTAATCATTTATCTTTAATTTTCTTCTCTTCAGGGTGTCGTCCCCTGGCATAGTTGCAGACACTTGTCACAATGAAAAACAAGCCATACAATCAATGCGGTTTCTGGTGAGTGGTATAGAGGAACTCACATTTCTGGGTCAGACTGCCGTAAAGTTAATTTTAACCTCACAGCGCATCTCACCTCTCAATGCTCTGCTGACCCCGGTGGCCTCCAGTAATCAGCGCTCAACTCTCATACCTTTCTCACAAATAACACCTGTTTCGTGACCCCCTGCGTTGGGCTGTCCCCTGGCCAGGAAGATCATCCCGTCATTGAGTAGCCACTCGTACACACGTACACACTGGTGACCGCTCATTCCCAATACAATCAGTTTTCTTCAACAGAACTCAGCTGTTTTCTGGAGCTTAGGAAAGGCACGTTCAAGAGTCACCAGAGCCATTCCGATTGCCTAATAGTGTTCACAGGGAGACAGATTAATAACAACAGTATTTAATCACTTAAATCCATTAACTATCTTAAAAGCAGCAACCTAGCTACTTAGACTATACTCAGTGAATTTAGATCACAACCGTACATTCAGTGTACTTCATCTGTAGCCGGAGCCATCGGTCCTGAATGGTGGAGACTAAATGAGACAAAGTTGTTACTGGTCCTAAAATACGCTAATCAAAATGTCACCTCTATCGTTTAAGGTCTGCATTATTTTAAAGACTTCTTTAAAGTCATTCAGTTTTACATTTAAAACATTTACAAATACAAATTGCCCTCTGAATGGTAATGATTTCTTTTAACATTTCTGTGTCTATGGTTTTCAACTGAAACACTGTGCTTTACTATAAATAGCTTATTATCACTTATGACACAGGCTCAGATAACAGCTTTTAGCTGACATTGAATGAGAGAGAGACTATGAGGCATTCAGGACTGGTACACTGCATTTTCATAAAACTTTTAACATCAGACTTTATCTACCATCTTTTAACTCTAGCCCAGCTTAAGGCATCTTTGCCAGAAATTACATGTGTTTTCAAATAAACATGGTTTTACAGTTGTCTTTTGCCCATACATCAGGAAATTTAGGCATTACAAATTTCCACTCAGATTGAGTCTGTTGCACTGGCAGTTTCAGCCACAGCACACATCAGATTCAGATAAGCAAACTGTTTCATTACAGCCAATAACAACCTTATCTTTTGAAAGCAAAACATCAGCTTCTAGTTCTTTCATGGTCAACTTTTCAAGCTGTTTGTTTAATCAGATGCCTTTCAACACATTTTACATTTAGCAACTGTTAATTCGGTAGCCTACTACTTCTGCTTATTTGTTCTTACATAAAAATAATTATTCTAGTTCTCAATAACGTTTCACATTTCTCAATCTCCAATTAGGATTTACTTTTTGACGAGGCAAGCACTCTCTGCTTGTGATACTTTTGCAGTTATTGTAAATCATTTGTGAGATTAGTCTCTCTATATACTCTAAAATCCTTTTTTAAATGTTTAATTACAACACAATCATCCTGTTAGTTACTTTGATATATTTTGCTACTCACATTTGTTGGAGTCATTAATTTTACATCAACCTGTATTCATCAATTCACTTTTAAAAATTACTATTATAGATCTTTTCTTTAAAAGGATTCACTTTAATACTTCAATCTCTTGACCTTGTTTTTATCTCTTACTCTTTCTCAGACGAAAACTTTAATATCGTTATATAAACACTGATCTACTTTCAAACCTACATTATTACCAGAAATGTGTCACTATATTACACTTTGTTTTTTTACACCTTCTCGGTGGGCATTTACAGTTACATGTTAGATGGTCCTGATGACCACCATTAAAACACTCCCTGTCATCTAGTGGGTTCATGTGTCAGCCTCAACTACAGCATCAGACACCTGTCCTTGACTATAGTTTGATCACTGTGAGCTTGCAAACGGCTCCAACTTACTGCACACCCTTGAAGCAGTGTGTGTCCCAAACAGGAATGTAAACAGAGCCACTGATTAAGCAGTTCTCTGTATTCTTTTACAGTCCACCAGTGGCGGATTTAATCACAATAGCCAAATCATAATCTTCATCATTATCATTGGCCGCACATTAATTTTAATAAGCTGCATCGAAATGCTCAAAATATTCTAAGTTGTTTTCACAAAGTTTTCGTTTAACTTTAGTCATACTTGTCCAAGGAAATTATCCTGACCCATAATTTCATTTATAAAACAGACAATATCTTTTGCTTCAATGACTTAATATCAACAAAATATCCAACATTATACATTATTGATTTTCAGAATTTTTGGTCAAAGTTGTCTTTACATTTTACTAATTTGGTATTATCATCAACAACCCTAATTACAGAACAAGTACTTTAATCTAACATCCTGAAACCGAGGTGAATAAGCAAACCCTGTTTCTTTTTGTTTTTCACTTCCCTCTTCCATCAAGTCTCTCACTTACAGTTCCCTCTATTTCACACAGACAGCCTTATTGCTGCTTGCTACTTCAATCCTTATCATGTAAATTTAAGTTCTCAGACATCTAATGTCATGCATCCATTTACTGGATGAAGAAGTAAAAACTTTATTTTTCCCCCATAATTTTCTCATTTGATAGAAAAACCGGTGTATCAAATTTTGCATGCTTACCTTGAGACTTCCCCATATTGGCTGCTTCTCTGTTCTCTGTGGATTTCTCTTCAACGCGCGTTTTCCTGATCTGTTAGGCGTCCCCAACAGACCCGATTTTTTCTTTTAACCCAAATCGGTCGGGTTGCACTATTAGTGCCCTCCTAATTAAGGTTTACCAAAAACTGTTCTGGTTCCCCCTAATTAGCCTCAGTACCTAAAAACAATTTGCTCCGTCGTGGAACATCTCATTTTCAGGTTACCTATCTGTTTGAAATCTCTTGATCTATATATAGATCTCAATTAATCTCAGATTACGTACCACAGAAACAGACCTCAGCCAATATGGTTCGCTCACATTTCATACCCGAAACAAAATACTTTTCCCCAAAAGAAAATATTTTAGACGTCTCTTACCAGAGATATGTTGGTTGCCACGGGTTCGCTTTCTTTTGATTCCAGTGGAGCCCATCCCGGACCCGACAGCGGTCGGCCCCTCTCTCTCAAGCTTACGAGGTAGAGCTGGAACTGCTCAGTCCAGGTGGCCAAACACCGTCCGCTCTCAGGTCCAGAAGGCACTTCCAAGGAACCCCACTCTGACACCAAAATTGTTGTGGCAAAAATTCTGTTAAACATCATCACTGCGTAAGAGACACTCAGAGTCAAATTAATAAAATGATAAGTATTTATTCTTGCAAGAATAGGTTCAGTCTAGTACACAGAAGTTACGCTGTGCAAGAGAGTGACACACAACAGGAAGATAGGAGACAGCCTTTATACTGTTTTCAAGGTTCCTCCTCACCCGCTGTACCTTTCAACCACTCAGATAAGGTCCTTACTGCTGTTCAGTTTCTACTTAAAGACACAAACTGGTACTGAAATAAACTGGCCAAATCTGACCGTCCCTAAGGTCAGAGGTCCTGTCCCATATGTTCCTGAAACGTCACGCACAAGCACGTAC
Organism: Siphateles boraxobius; assembly: GCF_051911475.1. NCBI lineage: Eukaryota > Metazoa > Chordata > Actinopteri > Cypriniformes > Leuciscidae > Siphateles > Siphateles boraxobius. The sequence goes on along the minus strand of NW_027509141.1, from coordinate 12,833,179 downwards.
ACACATATACTTTTATACATTGAATAGGTTCTTTCTCTTATGATACCTGTTTGGGATCAATGAATATTAAAATTTCCACAACTTTTGAACTTTTTTTCTGCTCAGAGGGTCCAAAGAAGGTCTAAAAGCTACATGGTGTCCTCATTGACTCTTTCTGATGTTAAAAAATCGTCAAGTCCACCAGACAGTAGTCCTTATGGGACCTTTTGAACTTTTTTTCTCCTTAGAGAGTCCCCAGAAGGTCTAAAACCTCCATGATGTCCTCATAGACTCTTTGTGATGTTAAAAAGTTAAGTCAAGTCCGCCAGACAGTAGTCCTTATGGGACCTTCTGAACTTTTTTTCTCCTTAGAGGGTCCCCAGAAGGTCTATAACCTCCATGATGTCCTCATAGACTCTTTGTGATGTTAAAAAGTCAAGTCAAGTCCGCCAGACAGTAGTCCATATGGGACCTTTTGATTTTTTTTCTACTCAGAGGGTCCACAGAAGGTCTAAAAGCAACATGATGTCCTCAAAGACTCTTTCTGATGTTAAAAGTCAAGTCAAATCCACCAGACAGTAGTCCATATGGGAGATTTTGAACTTTTTTCCTGCTCAAAGGGTCCCCAGAAGGTCTAATAGCCACATGATGTCCTTAATGACTCTTTCTGATGTTAAAAGTCAAGTCAAGTCCGCCAGACAGTAGTCCATATGGGACCTTTTGATCTTTTTCTCTACTCAGAGGGTCCACAGAAGGTCTAAAAGCTACATGATGTCCTCAAAGACTCTTTCTGATGTTAAAAGTCGTCAAGTCCGCCAGACAGTAGTCCATATGGGACCTTTTGATCTTTATTTCTACTCAGAGGGTCCACAGAAGGTCTAAAACCTACTTGATATCCTCATAGACTCTTTCTAATGTTAAAACGTCAAGTCAAGTCCGCCAGACAGTAGTCCATTTGGGACCTTTTGAACTTTTTTTCTGCTCAGAGGGTCCAGAGAAGATCTAATAGCTACATGATGTCCTCAAAGACTCTCTCTGATTTTAAAAAGTCAAGTCAAATCCGTCAGACAGTAGTCCATATGGGAGCTTTTGAACTTTTTTTCTGCTCAGAGGGTCCCCAGAAGGTCTAATAGCTACATGATGTCCTTAATGACTCTTTCTGATGTTAAAAAGTCGTCAAGTCCGCCAGACAGTAGTCCTTATGGGACCTTCTGAACTTTTTTTCTCCTTAGAGGGTCCCCAGAAGGTCTGTAACCTCCCAGATGTCCTCATAGACTCTTTATGATGTTAAAAAGTCAAGTCAAGTCCGCCAGACAGTAGTCCATATGGGACCTTTTGAACTTTTTTTCTGCTCAGTGGGTCCACAGAAGGTCTAAAAGCTACATGGTGTCCTCATTGACATTATCTGATGTTAAAAAGTCGTCAAGTCCGCCAGACAGTAGTCCATATGGGACCTTTTGAACTTTTTTCTCCTCAAAGGGTCCCCAGAAGGTCTAAAATCTACATGATGTCCTCCGAGACTCTGTCTGATGTTAAAAAGTCAAGTCATATCCGCCAGACAGTAGTCCATATGGGGGGTTTTGAACTTTTTTTCTGCTCTGATTTTCCCCAGAAGGTCTAAAAGTTACATGATGTCCACATAGACTCTCTCTGATGTTAACAAGTCAAGTCAAGTCCGCCAGACAGTAGTCCATATGGGACCTTTTTAACTTTTTATCCTCAGGGTCTAAAATCTACACAATGTCCTTAAAGACTCTTTCTGATGTTAATAAGCAAGTCAAGTCAAGACCGCCAGACAGTAGTCCATATGGGACCTTTTGAACTTTCTTTCTGCTCAGAGGGTCCAAAGAAGGTCTAAAAGCTACATGGTGTCCTCATTGACTCTGTCTGATGTTAAAAAGTCAAGTCATATCCGCCAGACAGTAGTCCATATGGGGGGTTTTGAACATTTTTTTTCTGCTCAGAGGGTCCCCAGAAGGTCTAATAGCCACATGATGTCCTTAATGACTCTTTCTGATGTTAAAAGTCAAGTCAAGTCCGCCAGACAGTAGTCCATATGGGACCTTTTGATCTTTTTCTCTACTCAGAGGGTCCACAGAAGGTCTAAAAGCTACATGATGTCCTCAAAGACTCTTTTTGATGTTAAAAATCGTCAAGTCCACCAGACAGTAGTCCTTATGGGACCTTTTGAACTTTTTCTCTACTCAGAGGGTCCACAGAAGGTCTAAAAGCTACATGATGTCCTCAAAGACTCTTTCTGATGTTAAAAGTCGTCAAGTCCGCCAGACAGTAGTCCATATGGGACCTTTTGATTTTTATTTCTACTCAGAGGGTCCACAGAAGGTCTAAAACCTACTTGATGTCCTCATAGACTCTTTCTAATGTTAAAACGTCAAGTCAAGTCCGCCAGACAGTAGTCCATATGGGACCTTTTGAACTTTTTTTCTGCTCAGAGGGTCCAGAGAAGATCTAATAGCTACATGATGTCCTCAAAGACTCTCTCTGATTTTAAAAAGTCAAGTCAAATCCGTCAGACAGTAGTCCATATGGGAGCTTTTGAACTTTTTTTCTGCTCAGAGGGTCCCCAGAAGGTCTAATAGCTACATGATGTCCTTAATGACTCTTTCTGATGTTAAAAAGTCGTCAAGTCCGCCAGACAGTAGTCCTTATGGGACCTTCTGAACTTTTTTTCTCCTTAGAGGGTCCCCAGAAGGTCTATAACCTCCATGATGTCCTCATAGACTCTTTATGATGTTAAAAAGTCAAGTCAAGTCCGCCAGACAGTAGTCCATATGGGACCTTTTGAACTTTTTTTCTGCTCAGTGGGTCCACAGAAGGTCTAAAAGCTACATGGTGACCTCATTGACATTATCTGATGTAAAAAAGTCATCAAGTCCGCCAGACAGTAGTCCATATGGGAACTTTTGAACTTTTTTTATGCTCAGAGGGTCCCCAGAAGGTCTAAAAGCTACATGATGTCCTTAATGACTCTTTCTGATGTTAAAAAGTCAAGTCAAGTCCGCCAGAGAGAAGTCCATATGGGACCTTTTGATCTTTTTTTCTACTCAGAGGGTCCACAGAAGGTCTAATAACTACATGATGTCCTCAAAGACTCTTTCTGATGTTAAAAAGTCAAGTCAAGTCCGCAAGACAGTAGTCCATATGGGACTTTTTGAACTTTTTTTCTGCTCAGAGGGTCCCCAGAAGGTCTAATAGCTGCATGATGTCCTCAAACACTCTCTCTGATGTTAAAAAGTCAAGTCAAGTCCGCCAGAGAGAAGTCCATATGGGAACTTTTGCACTTTATTTTCTGCTCTGAGGGTCCCCAGAAGGTCTAATAGCTACATGATGTCCTCAAAGACTCTTTCTGATGTTAAAAGTCAAGTCAAGTCCGCCAGACAGTAGTCCATATGGGACCTTTTGATCTTTTTTTCTACTCAGAGGGTCCCCAGAAGGTCTAATAACTACATGATGTCCTTAATGACTCTTTCTGATGTTAAAAGTCAAGTCAAGTCCGCCAGACAGTAGTCCATATGGGACCTTTTGATCTTTTTCTCTACTCAGAGGGTCCACAGAAGGTCTAATAACTACATGATGTCCTTAATGACTCTTTCTGATGTTAAAAGTCAAGTCAAGTCCGCCAGACAGTAGTCCATATGGGACCTTTTGATCTTTTTCTCTACTCAGAGGGTCCACAGAAGGTCTAAAAGCTACATGATGTCCTCAAAGACTCTTTCTGATGTTAAAAGTCGTCATGTCCGCCAGACAGTAGTCCATATGGGACCTTTTGATCTTTTTTTCTACTCAGAGGGTTCACAGGAGGTCTAAAACCTACTTGATGTCCTCATAGACTCTTTATGATGTTAAAAAGTCAAGTCAAGTCCGCCAGACGGTAGTTCATATGGGAACTTTTGAACTTTTTTTATGCTCAGAGGGTCCCCAGAAGGTCTAAAAGCTACATGATGTCCTTAATGACTCTTTCTGATGTTAAAAAGTCGTCAAGTCCGCCAGACAGTAGTCCTTATGGGACCTTTTGAACTTTTTTTCTCCTTAGAGAGTCCCCAGAAGGTCTAAAACCTCCATGATGTCCTCATAGACTCTTTGTGATGTTAAAAAGTCAAGTCAAGTCCGCCAGACAGTAGTCCTTATGGGACTTTCTGAACTTTTTTTCTCCTTAGAGGGTCCCCAGAAGGTCTATAACCTCCATGATGTCCTCATAGACTCTTTGTGATGTTAAAAAGTCAAGTCAAGTCCGCCAGACAGTAGTCCATAGGGGACCTTTTTAACACTTTTTCCTCAGAGGGTCCCCAGAGGGTCTAAAAGCTACACGATGTCCTTAAAGACTCTTTCTGATGTTAATAAGCAAGTCAAGTCAGGACCGCCAGACAGAAGTCCATATGGGAACTTTTGAACTTTCTTTTATGCTCAGAGGGTCCACAGAAGGTTTAAAAGCTACATGGTGTCCTCATTGACTTTTTCTGATGTTAAAAAGTCAAGTCAAGTCCGCCAGACAGTAGTCCATATGGGAACTTTTGAACTTTTTTTCTCCTCAGAAGCTCCCCAGAAGGTCTAAAAGCTACATGATGTCCTCAAAGACTCTTTCTGATGTTAAAAAGTCAAGTCAAATCCGCCAGACAGTAGTCCATATGGGAGCTTTTGAACCTTTTTCTCCTCAGAGGGTCCCCAGAAGGTCTAATAGCTACATGATGTCCTCAAAGACTCTCTCTGATGTTAAAAAGTCAAGTCTAGTCTGCCAGACAGTAGTCCTTATGGGAACTTTTGATCTTTTTTTCTGCTCAGAGGGTCCCCAGAAGGTCTAAAACCTACAGATGTCCTCATTGACTCTTTCTGATGTTAAAAAGTCAAGTCAAGTCTGCCAGACAGTAGTCCTTATGGGAGCTTTTGATCTTTTTTCTGCTCAGAGGGTCCCCAGAAGGTCTAAAACCTACAGATGTCCTCATTGACTCTTTCTGATGTTTAAAATTCAAGTCAAGTCCGCCAGACACTAGTCCATATGGGACCTTTTGAACTTGTTTTCTTTTGAACTTTTTTTCTGCTCATAGGGTCCACAGAAGGTCTAAAAGCTATGTAATGTCCTTATAGTCACTTTCTGATGTTAAAAAGTCAAGTCAAGTCCTCCAGACAGTAGTCCATATGGGACCTTTTGAACTTTTTTTCTCCTCAGAAGGTCTAAAAGCTACAGATGTCCTCATAGACTCTTACTAATGTTAAAAAGTCAAGTCAAGTCCGCCATACAGTAGTTCATATGAGCAATGTTCCCTCTAAGCTGCGCGTGTGCCCGGCCGCGCACTTCTGATGCTGAGGCCGCGCACTTCTGAAGCCGCGGCCGCGCAGAAAAGATTAAAATGCCACGCAGAGGACTGACGCGAAATGTGTGGGGAAATCCATTTGATTGTAGTTTAAGTGAGAAATAATTTCAGTGCTCTGGTCAACCGCTATAGAGTGAAAACTGGTGAATGTAGTTTAAAGGTTTCATAGAAAGAGAATGATGTGAGCACGTGTGATTGGCAGTGAGTCTTGTTTGCGGACCAAATAGCTCAATACGAGAGGCAACGAGAACATGTGAAATAAAATCACATCATAATGTTTTAAAGAAGAGTGGTTTGATTAAAGTGGGAGAAATAACTGTTGATGGACACAGAACGGTAATAAGTACACACCAACCCGCGTGCAAATTCAAGATAGGCTATCATTAGTTTAAATCTATGTTTTTTGTGTGTGTGTGTGGGGGGGGGGGGGGGGGTTCAGGCATGGTTAGATTACTATAAAAGAGTTCACATATTCACTTTTCTTGAAAATATTTAGCTATTCGATCTATTTAAATGCTTCAGTTTGTTATATATTATAATAATATAATATGTAAACAAATTGAAGCATTTAAACTGATATATTATATCACTTCAATTCGTTTTTTAATATTATATTAGGCCTATATTTTATTATATTATAAGCCTAAATAAAGAATCTCACGGACTCGTTGCCATTAAAAACTTTGAAACCCTCTGCTAAAGAAAATATTGGAAATTCATGAGAAATAAACAATCATTTAACTTTGATGGTTTAATGCTTCCTGTACACAATTAATTGACTGTCCAAAAACACTTTATGTTTTTCCCAAACCATCTCAGTGTAACAGCTTACTTTTCTTTCATACTATATTCTATTATTGTAAAGAGTTGAACTGTCCTGCAGAAGATTTTGTAAATTATTTTTCATAGGATTTCTTGGTAAAGACTGTACAGTTAACAGCACTGTAAAAAAAATATCAGGTAACCTAAAATGTGCTTCATTTAGTGACTTCTTAATTAACTGCTTGTTTTTCAAAATTATGACTTAATACCAATAAGTTACATCAAGGGTCAAATAAAATAGAAATGCCACATTCAAGTTAAAAGTTAGAACTGAATGTTGAAACCATTGTGTTTCTACGTATGCTGTACAGGTCAGGTATAAAGAATATTTTTGCTCAGGTGGCCAAATATGTCCGCCGAATAGAAAAAAGTTTTGCTCAGCAAGAACAAAAATTAGAGGGAACATTGCATATGAGACCTTTTGAACTTTTTTCTGCTCAGAGGGTTTACAGAAGGTCTAAAAGCTATGTGATGTCCTTATAGACACTTTCTGATGTTCAAAAGTCAAGTCAAGTCCACCAGACAGTAATCCATATGGGAGCTTTTGATCTTTGTTTCTGCTCAGATGGTCCCCAGAAGGTCTAAAATCTACATGATGTCCTCATAGACTCTTTCTGATGTTAAACAGTCAATTCAAGTCCGCCAGACAGTAGTTCATATGGGATCTTTGTAACTTTTTTCTTCTCAGAAGCTCCCCAGAAGGTCTAAGAGCTACATGATATCCTCAAAGACTCTCTCTGATGTTAAAAAGTCAAGTCTAGTCCGCCATACAGTAGTCCATATCGGACTTTTTGAACTTTTTTTCTGCTCAGAGGGTCCCCAGAAGGTCTAAAAGCTACACGATGTCCAAATAGACTCTTTGATGTTAAAAAGACAAGTCAAGTCCGCCAGACAGTAGTCCTTATGGGAGCTGTTGATCTTTTTTTTCTGCTCAGAGGGTCCCCAGAAGGTCTACAAGCTAAATTATGGCCTTAGTGACTCTTTCTGATGTTAAAAAGTCAAGTCAAGTCCGCCAGACAGTAGTCCTTATGGGATCTTTTGATCTTTTTTTCTGCTCAGAGGGTCCCCAGAAGGTCTAAAAGCTACATGATGTCCACATAGACTCTTTAATGTTAAAAAGTCAAGTCAAGTCCGCCAGACAGTAGTCCATATGGGACGTTTTGACCGCTCTTTCTGCTCAGAGGGTCCCCAGAAGGTCTAAAAGCAACGTGATGTCCTTAGTGACTCTTTCTGATGTTAAAAAGTCAAGTCAAGACCGCCATACAGTAGTCCATATGAGACCTTTTGAACTTTTATTCTGCCCAAAGGGTTCACAGAAGGTCTAAAAGCTATGTGATGACCTAATAGACACTTTCTGATGTGAAAAAGTCAACTCAAGTCAACCAGACAGTTTTCCTTATGGGACCTTTTGAACTTTTTTTCTGCTCAGAGGGTCCCCAGAAGGTCTAAAAGCTACAGATGTCCTCATAGACTCTTCCTGATGTTTAAAATTCAAGTCAAGTCCGCCAGACACTAGTCCAAATGGACCTTTTGAACTTTCATTCTCCTCAGAGGGTCTAAAAGCTATGTGATATCCTTATTGACTCTTTCTGATGTTAAAAAGTCAAGTCAAGTCCGCAATACAGTAGTCCATATGGGACCTTTTGAACTTTATTTCTGCTCAGAGGGTCCTCAGAAGGTCTAAAAGCAACGTGATGTCCTTATTGACTCTTTCTGATGTTAAAAGTCAAGTCACGTCCGCCATACAGTAGTCCATATGAGACCTTTTGAACTTTTTTTCTGCTCAGAGGGTCCACAGAAGGTCTAAAAGCTATGTGATGTCCTTATAGACTCTTTCTGATGTTAAAAAGTCAAGTCAAGTCCGCCAGACAGTTGTCCATATGGGACCTTTTGATTTTTGTTTCTGCTCAGAGAGCCCCCAAAAGGTCTAAAACCTACAGATGTCCTCATAGACTCTTTCTGATGTTTAAAAGTCAAGTCAAGTCCGCCATACAGTAGTCCATAAGGGATCTTTTGAACTTTTTTCTGCTCAGAGGGTCCCCAGAAGGTCTAAAAGTTACATGATGTCCACATAGACTCTTTGATGTTAAAAAGTCAAGTCCGCCAGACAGTAGTCCTTATGGAAGCTTTCGATCTTTTATTCTGCTCAGAGGGTCCCCAGAAGGTCTAAAAGCTACAACATGTCCTTATTGACTCTTTCTGATGTTAAAAAGTCAAGTCAAGTCCGCCAGACAGTAGTCCTTATGAGACCTTTTGACCTTTTTTTCTCCTCAGAGGGTCCACAGAAGAAAAACTGCTTTTGCATTGCACATATGATAAAGCGATAGAATAAAAAATAAGCGATGTGCACTTTTTTGCATTGCAAAGCATTCAAGAACTAACTTATTCCTTTGTGCAATGAACAAGCTAACCATAATCATTTGTGTATGAAGGTAAATCATTGCTTCAGTTGTTGAAAAGACAACTCACGGCATATTGTTTTTCGTATTGCATACAGCTCATTAATTTGTGTACTCACGGGAAAACATCACAAAGCTGTCGCTTTCCAATGCATGCAGTAACTAACTATTTCCAATGTTCAACGAAGAGATGTGCAATGCAGCGTGCTGTTGCATTGCACAAGCGTTTTTTTTTTAATCCCTTTATTTTCATTTTCATGAAGACAACTCACATGCACAATGTCACCAAATCAGTAACTATACAAGAGTACGACTAAATAAACTTTCTAAGCAGTACCATTGTACATGTTACATTGAGCAAGGTATACTTACAGCTTTTTAAATTAGAGCATCCCTCCCCCCCTCCCCCCACAATATTGCAATGATTGTACAAGGTGTCTTCAAGTGCTCTACAAACAAAAATATTTTGTAAATGGGCAAAGAATAAACATATACAGTCTTTTATCCTAGTGAATGGCTATAACAGAAATTAAAATAACATACAAAGCTTGTTCAGTCCATCTGTAAGAATTTTCTTATTGGTTCCCACATTTTAATGAAAATTGATCTTTTGTATTTTAATATAAATCTCAGTTCTTCCAAGTACAACATATTTCCCAGTTCCCTAGCCCACATCTCAAAAATGGGGCAGACTCTGCTTTCCACATTTGTAAAATCAGTCTTTTTGCCAACATCATACACAGCGAAATGGCCTGTGCCTGATATTTATTACATAAAGCATTATCTGCTCTTAAAAGTCCAGTGCATGGCCCAGGCTCCAACTCAATAGAATGTGCTTCAGAAATAAATTTAAATATACATTCCCAAAATGGCTGAATTTTACTACATGACCATAAAGAATGAAACAGTGTACCTTCTGACAATTTACACTTATTACATAGTGGAGAAATCGTGGGATATATTTTATGAAGTTTTGACTTAGAATAATGCAGCCAATGGATTACCTTGAACTGAATCAAATTGTGTCTAGCATTCACAGAACATGTATGTATGTTTCTCAAGCATGCATCCCACACTTTTTCATGAAAGTTAAAACCAATTTCCTCCTCCCAGTCATGTTTTATTTTCTCTGTGTTACTGTCCACATTTTCTAGAAGTAATGTTGCACAAGCGTTTTGCATGGAAGAATAACATTTAAAAGCAATATACACTTTGTTGCATTGCAATGCATTCAATAACTAATGCGTTTTTATTCCATTGCAACATCGTGCTGTTACATTGCACAAGCGTGTTGCATGGAAGAATAACATTTAAAAGTAATATGGACTTTGTTGCATTGCAATGCATTCAAGAACTAATGCGTTTCATTGCAACAGTGTACTGTTGCATTGCACAAGCGTTTTGCAAAGAAGAATAACATTTAAAAGTAATATACACTTTGTTGCATTGCAATGCATTCAATAACTAATGCGTTTCATTCCATTGCAACAGCGTGCTGTTACATTGCACAAGCGTTTTGCATGGAAGAATAACATTTAAAAGTAATATGGACTTTGTTGCATTGCAATGCATTCAAGTACTAATTTCAAGTATGCATTCAAGTATGCATTTCATTCTATTGCAACAGCGTGCTGTTGCATTGCACAAGCGTTTTGCATGGAAGAATATCATTCAAAAGCAATATACACTTTGTTGCATTGCAATGCATTCAATAACTAATGCGTTTCATTCCATTGCAACAGCGTGCTGTTACATTGCACAAGCGTTTTGCATGGAAGAACAACATTTAAAAGTAATATGCACTTTGTTGCATTGCAATGCGTTCAAAAACTAATGCGTTTAATTCCATTGCAACAGCGTGCTGTTGCATTGCACAAGCGTTTTGCATGGAAGAACAACATTTAAAAGTAATATGCACTTTGTTGCATTGCAATGCGTTCAAAAACTAATGCGTTTAATTCCATTCCAACAGCGTGCTGTTGCATTGACAAGCGTTATGCATGGATGAATAACATTTAAAATAATATGCACTTTGTTGCATTGCAATGCATTCAAGAACTAATGCGTTTCATTACATTGCTACAGCGTACTGTTGTTGCATTGCACCAGCGTTTTGCAGTGGAAGAAAAACATTTAAAAGTAAAAGTAATATGCACTCTGTTGCATTAAAATGCATTCAAGAACTAATGCGTTTCATTACATTGCACAAGCGTTTTGCATGGAAGAATAACATTTAAAAGTAATATGCACTCTGTTGCATTGCAATGCATTCAAGAACTAATGCGTTTCATTGCAACAGCGTGCTGTTGCATTGCACAAGCGTTTTGCATGGAAGAATAACATTTAAAAGTAATACGCACTCTGTTGCTTTGCAATGCATTCAAGAACTAATGCGTTTCATTGCAACAGCGTGCTGTTGCGTTGCACAAGCGTTTTGCATGGAAGAATAACATTTAAAAGTAATATGCACTCTGTTGCATTGCAATGCATTCAAGAACTAATGCGTTTCATTCCATTGCAACAACGTGCTGTTGAAATGCACAAGTGTTTTGCATGGAGGAATAACATTTAAAAGTAATATGCACTCTGTTGCATTGCAATGCATACAAGAACTAATGCGTTTCATTCCATTGCAACGGCATGATGTTGCATTGCACAAGGGTTATGCATGGAAGAATAACATTTAAAAGTAATATGCACTCTGTTGCATTGCAATGCATTCAAGAACTAATGCGTTTCATTGCAACAGCGTGCTGTTGAAATGCACAAGCGTTTTGCATGGAAGAATAACATTTAAAAGTAATATGCACTTTGTTGCATTGCAATGCATTCAAGAACTAATGCGTTTCATTCCATTGCAAAAGCGTGCTGTTACATTGCACAAGCGTTTTGCATGGAAGAATAACATTTAAAAGTAATATGCACTCTGTTGCTTTGCAATGCATTCAAGAACTAATGCGTTTCATTGCAACTGTTGCATTGCACAAGCGTTTTGCATGGAAGAATAACATTTAAAAGTAATACGCACTCTGTTGCTTTGCAATGCATTCAAGAACTAATGCGTTTCATTGCAACAGCGTGCTCTTGCATTGCACAAGCGTTTTGCAAAGAAGAATAACATTTAAAATTAATATGTACTTTGTTGCATTGCAATGCATTCAAGTACTAATTTCAAGTATGCATTCAAGTATGCATTTCATTCTATTGCAACAGCGTGCTGTTGCATTGCACAAGCGTTTTGCATGGAAGAATATCATTCAAAAGCAATATACACTTTGTTGCATTGCAATGCATTCAATAACTAATGCGTTTCATTCCATTGCAACAGCGTGCTGTTACATTGCACAAGCGTTTTGCATGGAAGAATAACATTTAAAAGTAATATGCACTTTGTTGCATTGCAATGCATTCAAGAACTAATGCGTTTCATTGCAACAGCGTGCTGTTGCATTGCACAAGCGTTTTGCATGGAAGAATAACATTTAAAAGTAATACGCACTCTGTTGCTTTGCAATGCATTCAAGAACTAATGCGTTTCATTGCAACAGCGTGCTGTTGCGTTGCACAAGCGTTTTGCATGGAAGAATAACATTTAAAAGTAATATGCACTCTGTTGCATTGCAATGCATTCAAGAACTAATGCGTTTCATTGCAACAGCGTGCTGTTGCATTGCACAAGCGTTTTGCAAGGAAGAATAACATTTAAAAGTAATATGCACTTTGTTGCATTGCAATGCATTCAAGTACTAATGCGTTTCATTCCATTGCAACAACGTGCTGTTGAAATGCACAAGCGTTTTGCATGGAGGAATAACATTTAAAAGTAATATGCACTCTGTTGCATTGCAATGCATACAAGAACTAATGCGTTTCATTCCATTGCATCGGCATGCTGTTGCATTGCACAAGCGTTTTGCATGGAAGAATAACATTTAAAAGTAATATGCACTTTGTTGCATTGCAATGCATTCAAGTACTAATGCGTTTCATTCCATTGCAACAACGTGCTGTTGAAATGCACAAGCGTTTTGCATGGAAGAATAACATTTAAAAGTAGTATGCACTTTGTTGCATTGCAATGCATTCAAGAACTAATGTGTTTCATTCCATTGCAAAAGCTTGCTGTTACATTGCACAAGCGTTTTGCATGGAAGAATAACATTTAAAAGTAATATGCACTCTGTCGCATTGCAATGCATTCAAAAACGAATGCGTTTCATTGCAACAGCGTGCTGTTGCATTGCACAAGCGTTTTGCAAGGAAGAATAACATTTAAAAGTAATATGCACTTTGTTGCATTGCAATGCACTCGAGAACTAATGCGTTTCATTACATTGCAACAGCGTGCTGTTGCATTGCACAAGCTTTTTGTATGGAAGAATAACATTTAAAAGTAATATACACCTTGTTAGATTGCAATGCATCCAAGATTCAAGAACTAAAACTCATTCCTTTTTTTATAATATAACTAAAAACATGTTTTAAGGTAGTCTATGTCCTACTCTTAAACCGACATGATTTTAATTATTTCTATTGCCCTGCTAATTTTGTCAGTATTGATGTACGTTCACTGATTCTAGCTTCTCTCCTTTCTGTCTCTTTCTTTTCATGTGAAATGAGTAGTCTAACCATGCTTACATTCATAAATATAAACTTTATTTCTATTAAATTTTCAAAACTATTTCAACATGTGTAACATGATGATGTTAAGACCGCCAGACAGTAGTCCATATCGGACCTATTGAACTTTTTTTCTGCTCAGAAATTCTAAACTATACATGATTTCCTAACAGACTCTTTCTCATGTTAAAAAATCAGTTCTGAGGTCCCCACAAGGTCTAAAAGCTACATGGTGATGTCCTTATAGACACATTCTGATGTTAAAAAGTCAAGTCCTTAAGACAGCTACATGAAAAGCTACACGATGACACATCTGTCACATGACACATAGAATCTTTCTGATGTTAAAAAGTCAAGTCCTCCAGACAGTAGTCCATATGGGAGCTTATGATCTTTTTTTCTACTCAGAGGGTCCCCAGAAGGTTTAAAAAGCTACATGATGTCCTTGAAGACTCTTTCTGATGTTGAAAAGTCAAGTCAAGTCCGCCAGACACTAGTCCATATGGGACCTTTTGAAAAAAAATTCTGCTCAGAGGGTCCACAGAAGGTCTAAAAGCTACATGATGTCCTCATGGACTCTTTCTGATGTTAAAAAGTCAAGTCCGCCAGACAGTGTCCATATGGGACCTTTTGAACTTTTTTCTGCTTAGAGGGTCCACAGAAGGTCTAAAAGCTACAAAATGTCCTTTTTGACTCTTTCTGATGTTGAAAAGTCAAGTCAAGTCCGCCAGACACTAGTCCATATGGGACCTTTTGAAAAAAAATTCTGCTCAGAGGGTCCAGAGAAGGTCTAAAAGCTACATGATGTCCTTATAGACTCTTTCTGATGTTAAAAAGTCAAGTCAAGTCCACCAGACAGTAGTCAATATGGGACCTTATGAACTTTTTTCTCCTCAGTGGGTTCCCAGAAGGTCTAAAAGCTACATTATGTCCTCATGGACTCTTCTGATGTTAAAAAGTCGTCAAGTCCGCCAGACAGTAGTCCATATGGGACCTTTTGAACTTTTTCTCCTCAGACGGTCCCCAGAAGGGATAAAAGCTACATGATGTCTCTAAAGACTCTTTCTGATGTTAAAAAGAAGTCTGTAGTCCATATGGGACCTTTTAAGCTTTTTTTCTGCTCAAGGGGTCCCCAGAAGGTCTAAAAGCTACATGATGTCCTCATGGACTCTTTCTGATGTTAAAAAGTCGTCAAGTCCGCCAGACAGTAGTCCACATGGGACCTTTTGAACTTTTTTCTCCTCAGAGGGTCCCCAGAAGGGATAAAAGCTACATGATGTCTCTAAAGACTCTTTCTGATGTTAAAAAGAAGTCTGTAGTCCCATATGGGACCTTTTAAGCTTTTTTTCTGCTCAGAGCGTCCACAGAAGGTCTAAAAGCTACATGATGTCCTCATGGACTCTTTTTGATGTTAAAAAGTCGTCAAGTCCGCCAGACAGTAGTCCATATGGGACCTTTTGAACTTTTTTCTTCTCAGAGGGTCCCCAGAATGAATAAAAGCTACATGATATCTCATCATGCTACATGATCAGACTCGTTCTGATGTTAAAAAGAAGTCTGTAGTCCATATGGGACCTTTTAAACTTTTTTCTGCTCAGAGGGTCCCCAGAAGGTCTTAAAGCTACCTGATGTGCTTAAAGACTCTTTCTGATGATAAAAAGTCAAGTCAAGACCGCCAGACAGTAGTCCATATGGGACCTTTCGAACTTTTTTTCTGCACAGAGGGTCCCCAGAAGGTCTAATAGCTACATGATGTCCTCAACGAAACTCTATGATGTTAAAAAGCCAAGTCTAGTCCGCCATACAGTAGTCCATATTTGACCTTTTGAACGTTTTTTCTGCTAAGAGGGTCCCCAGAAGGTCTATAAGCTACATGATGTCCACATAGACTCTTTGTTGTTAAAAAGTCAAGTCCGCCAGACAGTAGTCCTTATGGGAGCTTTTGATCTTTTTTCTGCTCAGAAGGTCCCCAGAAGGTCTAATAGCTACATGATGTCCTTAAAGACTTTTTCTGATGTTAAAAAGTCAAGTCAAGTCCTCCAGACAGTAGTCCATATGGGACCTTTTGAACTTTTTTTCTCCTCAGAGGGTCCCCAGAAGGTCTAAAAGCTACAGATATTCTCATAGACTCTTTCTGATCTTTAAAATTCAAGTCGTCCGCCAGACACTAGTTCATATGGGATCTTTTGAACTTTTATTCTGCTCAGAGGGTCCCTAGAAGGTCTAATAGCTACATGATGTCCTCATAGACTCTTTCTGATGTTAAAAAGTCAAGTCAAGTCCGCCAGACAGTAGTCCATATGGGCCCTTTTGAACTTTTTTTCTGCTCAGATGGTCCCCAGAAGGTCTAAAAGCTACATGATGTGCTTAAAGACTCTTTCTGATGATAGAAAGTCAAGTCCGTCTGACAGTAGTCCATATTGGATCTTTGGAACTTTTTTTCTGCTCAGAGGGTCCCCAGAAGGTCTAATAGCTACATGATGTCCTCAAAGACTCTCTTTGATGTTAAAAAGTCAAGTCTAGTCCGCCAGACAGTAGTCCATATGGGACCTTTTGAACGTTGTTTCTATTAAGAGGGTCCCCAGAAGGTCTAAAAGCTACATGATGTCCACATAGACTCTTTGATGTTAAAAAGTCAAGTCAATTCCGCCAGACAGTAGTCCTTATGGGACCTTTTGAACTTTTTTCTGCTCAGAGGGTCCCCAGAAGGTCTAAAAGCTAGATGATGTCCTTAAAGATTTTTTCTGATGTTAAAAAGTCAAGTCAAGTCCTCCAGACAGTAGTCCATATGGGACCTTTTGAACTTTTTTTCTCCTCAGAGGGTCCCCAGAAGGTCTAAAAGCTACAGATGTTCTCATAGACTTTCTGATGTTTAAAATTCAAGTCAAGTCCGCCAGACACTAGTCCATATGGGATCTTTTGAACTTTTTTTCTGCTCAGAGGGTCCCCAGAAGGTCTAATAGCTACATTATGTCCTAAAAGACTCTTTCTGATGTTAAAAAGTCAAGTCAAGTCCGCCAGACAGTAGTCCATATGGGACCTTTTGAACTTTTTTTCTGCTCATAGGGTCCCCAGAAGGTCTAAAAGCTACATGATGTGCTTAAAGACTCTTTCTGATGATAAAAAGTCAAGTCAAGTCCGCCAGACAGTAGTCCATATGGGATCTTTTGAACTTTTTTTCTGCTCAGAGGGTCCCCAGAAGGTCTAATAGCTACATGATATCCTCATAGACTCTTTCTGATGTTAAAAAGTCAAGTAAAGTCCACCAGACAGTAGTCCATGTGGGATCTTTGGAACTTTTTTTCTGCTCAGAGGGTCCCCAGAAGGTCTAATAGCTACATGATGTCCTCAAAGACTCTCTTTGATGTTAAAAAGTCAAGTCTAGTCCGCCAGACAGTAGTCCATATGGGACCTTTTGAACGTTTTTTCTGCTAAGAGGGTCCCCAGAAGGTCTAAAAGCTACATGATGTCCACATAGACTCTTTGATGCTAAAAAGTCAAGTCAAGTCCGCCAGACAGTAGTCCTTATGGGAGCTTTTGATCTTTTTTCTGCTCAGAGGGTCCCCAGAAGGTCTAATAGCTACATGAAGTCCTCATAGACTCTTTCTGATGTTAAAAAGTCAAGTCAAGTCCGCCAGACAGTAGTCCATATGGGACCTTTTGAACTTTTTTTCTGCTCATAGGGTCCCCAGAAGGTCTAAAAGCTACATGATGTGCTTAAGACTCTTTCTGTTGATAAAAAGTCAAGTCAAGTCCGCCAGACTGTAGTCCATATGGGATCTTTTGAATTTTTTTTCTCCTCAGAGGGTCCCCAGAAGGTCTAAAAGCTACAGATGTTCTCATAGACTCTTTCTGATGTTTAAAATTCAAGTCAAGTCCGCCAGACACTAGTCCATATGGGATCTTTTGAACTTTTTTTCTGCTCAGAGGGTCCCTAGAAGGTCTAATAGCTACATGATGTGCTTAAAGACTCTTTCTGATGATAAATAGTCAAGTCCGCCTGACAGTAGTCCATATGGGATCTTTGGAACTTTTTTTCTGCTCAGAGGGTCCCCAGAAGGTCTAATAGCTACATGATGTCCTCAAAGACTCTCTTTGATGTTAAAAACTCAAGTCTAGTCCGCCAGACAGTAGTCCATATGGGACCTTTTGAACGTTTTTTCTGCTAAGAGGGTCCCCAGAAGGTCTAAAAGCTACATGATGTCCACATAGACTCTTTGATGTTAAAAAGTCAAGTCAAGTCCGCCAGACAGTAGTCCTTATGGGAGCTTTTGATCTTTTTTCTGCTCAGAGGGTCACCAGAAGGTCTAATAGCTAGATGATGTCCTTAAAGACTTTTTCTGATGTTAAAAAGTCAAGTCAAGTCCTCCAGACAGTAGTCCATATGGGACCTTTTGAACTTTTTTTCTCCTCAGAGGGTCCCCAGAAGGTCTAAAAGCTACAGATGTTCTCATATACTCTTTCTGATGTTTAAAATTCAAGTCAAGTCCGCCAGACAGTAGTCCATATGGGACCTTTTGAACTTTTTTTCTGCTCAGAGGGTCCCCAGAAGGTCTAAAAGCTAGATGATGTCCTTAAAGACTTTTTCTGATGTTAAAAAGTCAAGTCAAGTCCTCCAGACAGTAGTCCATATGGGATCTTTTGAACTTTTTTTCTGCTCAGAGGGTCCCCAGAAGGTCTAATAGCTACATGATGTCCTCATAGACTCTTTCTGATGTTAAAAAGTCAAGTCAAATCCGCCAGACAGTAGTCCATATGGGACCTTTTGAACTTTTTTTCTGCTCATAGGGTCCCCAGAAGGTCTAAAAGCTACATGATGTGCTTAAAGACTCTTTCTGATGATAAAAAGTCAATTCAAGTCCGCCAGAATGTAGTCCATATGGGATCTTTTGAACTTTTTTTCTGCTCAGAGGGTCCCTAGAAGGTCTAATAGCTACATGATATCCTCATAGACTCTTTCTGATGTTAAAAAGTCAAGTAAAGTCCACCAGACAGTAGTCCATATGGGACCTTTTGAACTTTTTTTCTGCTCAGAGGGTCCCCAGAAGGTCTAAAAGCTACATGATGTGCTTAAAGACTCTTTCTGATGATAAAAAGTCAAGTCCGCCAGACAGAAGTCCATATGGGATCTTTGGAACTTTTTTTCTGCTCAGAGGGTCCCCAGAAGGTCTAATAGCTACATGATGTCCTCAAAGACTCTCTTTTATGTTAAAAAGTCAAGTCTAGTCCGCCAGCAAGTAGTCCATATGGGACCTTTTGAATGTTTTGTCTGCTAAGAGGGTCCCCAGAAGGTCTAAAAGCTACATGATGTCCACATAGACTCTTTGATGTTAAAAAGTCAAGTCAAGTCCGCCAGACAGTAGTCCTTATTGGAGCTTTTGATCTTTTTTCTGCTCAGAGGGTCCCCAGAAGGTCCAATAGCTACATGATGTCCTCATAGACTCTTTCTGTTGTTAAAAATTCAAGTCAAGTCCGCCAGACAGTAGTCCATATGGGACCTTTTGAACTTTTTTTCTGCTCATAGGGTCCCCAGAAGGTCTAAAAGCTACAGATGTTCTCATAGACTCTTTTTGATGTTAAAAAGTCAAGTCAAGTACGTCAGACAGTAGTCCATATGGGACCTTTTGAACTTTTTTTCTGCTCAAAGGGTCCCCAGAAGGTCTAAAAGCTACAAGATGTGCTTAAAGACTCTTTCTGATGATAGAAAGTCAAGTCAAGTCCGCCAGACAGTAGTCCATATGGGATCTTTTGAACTTTTTTTCTGCTCAGAGGGTCCCCAGAAGGTCTAATAGCTACATGATGTCCTCAAAGACTCTCTTTGATGTTAAAAAGTCGTCAAGTCCGCCAGACAGTAGTCCATATGGGACCTTTTGAACTTTTTTCTCCTCAGAGGGTCCCCAGAAGGAATAAAAGCTACATGATCTCTCTAAAGACTCTGTCTGATGTTAAAAAGAAGTCTGTAGTCCATATGGGACCTTTTAAACTTTTTTCTGCTCAGAGGGTCCCCAGAAGGTCTAAAAGCTACCTGATGTGCTTAAAGACTCTTTCTGATGATAAAAAGTCAAGTCAAGACCGCCAGACAGTAGTCCTTATGGGACCTTTCGAACTTTTTTTCTGCTCAGAGGGTCCCCAGAAGGTCTAATAGCTACATGATGTCCGCAAAGACTCTCTTTGATGTTAAAAAGTCAAGTCTAGTCCTCCATACAGTAGTCCATATTGGACCTTTTGAACATTTTTTCTGCTAAGAGGGTCCCCAGAAGGTCTAAAAGCTACATCATGTCCACATAGACTCTTTGATGTTAAAAAGTCAAGTCAAGTCCGCCAGACAGTAGTCCTTATGGGAGCTTTTGATCTTTCTTCTGCTCAGAGGGTCCCCAGAAGGTCTAAAAGCTACATGATGTCCTTAAAGACTTTTTCTGATGTTAAAAAGTCAAGTCAAGTCCTCCAGACAGTAGTCCATATGGGACCTTTTGAACTTTTTTTCTCCTCAGAGGGTCCCCAGAAGGTCTAAAAGCTACAGATGTCCTCATAGACTCTTTCTGATGTTAAAAAGTCAAGTCAAGTCCGCCAGACAGTAGTCCATATGGGCCCTTTTGAACTTTTTTTCTGCTCAGAGGGTCCTCAGAAGGTCTAAAAGCTACATGATGTGCTAAAAGACTCTTTCTGATGATAAAAAGTCAAGTCCGCCTGACAGTAGTCCATATGGGATCTTTGGAACTTTTTTTCTGCTCAGAGGGTCCCCAGAAGGTCTAATAGCTACATGGTGTCCTCAAAGACTTTTTCTGATGTTAAAAAGTCAAGTCAAGTCCTCCAGACAGTAGTCCAAATGGGACCTTTTGAACTTTGTTTCTCCTCAGAGGGTCCCCAGAAGGTCTAAAAGCTACAGATGTTCTCATAGACTCTTTCTGATGTTTAAAAATCAAGTCAAGTCCGCCAGACACTAGTCCACATGGGATCTTTTGAACTTTTTTTTATCTCAGAGGGTCCCCAGAAGGTCTAACAGCTACATGATGTCCACATAGACCCTTTGATGTTAAAAAGTCGTCAAGTCCGCCAGACAGTAGTCCATAAGGGAGCTTTTGATCTTTGTTTCTGCTCAGAGGGTCCCCAGAAGGTCTAAAACCAACAGATGTCCTCATTGACTCTTTCTGATGTTTAAAATTCAAGTCAAGTCCGCCAGACACTAGTCCATATGGGACCTTTTGAACTTTTTTTCTCCTCAGAGGGTCCCCAGAAGGTCTAAAAGCTACGTGATGTCCATAAAGACTCTTTCTGATGTTAAAAAGTCAAGTCAAGTCCGCCAGACACTAGTCCATATGGGATCTTTTGAACTTTTTTTCTGCTCAGAGGGTCCCTAGAAGGTCTAATAGCTACATGATGTCCTCATAGACTCTTTCTGATGTTAAAAAGTCAAGTCAAGTCCGCCAGATAGTAGTCCATATGGGACCCTTTTAACTTTTTTTCTGCTCAGAGGGTCCCCAGAAGGTCTAAAAGCTACATGATGTGCTTAAAGACTCTTTCTGATGATAAAAAGTCAAGTCCGCCTGACAGTAGTCCATATGGGATCTTTGGAACTTTTTTTCTGCTCAGAGGGTCCCCAGAAGGTCTAATAGCTACATGATGTCCTCAAAGACTCTCTTTGATGTTAAAAAGTCAAGTGTAGTCCGCCAGACAGTAGTCCATATGGGACCTTTTGAACGTTTTTTCTGCTAAGAGGGTCCCCTGAAGGTCTAAAAGCAACATGATGTCCACATAGACTCTTTGATGTTAAAAAGTCAAGTCAAGTCCGCCAGACAGTAGTCCTTATGGGAGCTTTTGATCTTTTTTCTGCTCAGAGGGTCCCTAGAAGGTCTAAAAGCTAGATGATGTCCTTAAAGACTTTTTCTGATGTTAAAAAGTCAAGTCAAGTCCTCCAGACGATAGTCCATATGGGACCTTTTTAACTTTTTTTCTCCTCAGAGGGTCCCCAGAAGGTCTAAAAGCTACAGATGTTCTCATAGACTCTTTCTGATGTTTAAAATTCAAGTCAAGTCCGCCAGACACTAGTCCATATGGGATCTTTTGAACTTTTTTTCTTCTCAGAGGCTCCCCAGAAGGTCTAATAGCTACATGATGTCCTCATAGACTTTTTCTGATGTTAAAAAGTCAAGTCAAGTCCGCCAGACAGTAGTCCATATGGGACCTTTTGAACTTTTTTTCTGCTCATAGGGTCCCCAGAAGGTCTAATAGCTACATGATGTGCTTAAAGACTCTTTCTGATGATAAAAAGTCAAGTCAAGTCCGCCAGAATGTAGTCCATATGGGACCTTTTGAACTTTTTTTCTGCTCAGAGGGTCCCTAGAAGGTCTAATAGCTACATGATATCCTCATAGACTCTTTCTGATGTTAAAAAGTCAAGTAAAGTCCACCAGACAGTAGTCCATATGGGACCTTTTGAACTTTTTTTCTGCTCAGAGGGTCCCCAGAAGGTCTAAAAGCTACATGATGTGCTTAAAGACTCTTTCTGATGATAAAAAGTCAAGTCCGCCAGAAAGTAGTCCATATGGGATCTTTGGAACTTTTTTTCTGCTCAGAGGGTCCCCAGAAGGTCTAATAGCTACATGATGTCCTCAAAGACTCTCTTTGATGTTAAAAAGTCAAGTCTAGTCCGCCAGACAGTAGTCCATATGAGACCTTTTGAACGTTTTTTCTGCTAAGAGGGTCCCCAAAAGGTCCAAAAGCTACATGATGTCCACATAGACTCTTTGATGTTAAAAAGTCAAGTCAAGTCCGCCAGACAGTAGTCCTTATGGGAGCTTTTGATCTTTTTTCTACTCAGAGGGTCCACAGAAGGTCTAATAGCTACATGATGTCCTCATAGACTCTTTCTGATGTTAAAAAGTCAAGTCAAGTCCACCAGACAGTAGTCCATATGGGACCTTTTGAACTTTTTTTCTCCTCAGAGGGTCCCCAGAAGGTCTAAAAGCTACAGATGTTCTCTTAGACTCTTTCTGATGTTTAAAATTCAAGTCAAGTCCGCCAGACACTAGTCCATATGGGATCTTTTGAACTTTTTTTCTTCTCAGAGGGTCCCCAGAAGGTCTAATAGCTACATGATGTCCTCATAGACTCTTTCTGATGTTAAAAAGTCAAGTCAAGTCCGCCAGACAGTAGTCCATATGGGACCTTTTGAACTTTTTTTCTGCTCATAGGGTCCCCAGAAGGTCTAATAGCTACATGAGGTGCTTAAAGACTCTTTCTGATGATAAAAAGTCAAGTCAAGTCCGCCAGAATGTAGTCCATATGGGACCTTTTGAACTTTTTTTCTGCTAAGAGGGTCCCTAGAAGGTCTAATAGCTACATGATATCCTCATAGACTCTTTCTGATGTTAAAAAGTCAAGTAAAGTCCACCAGACAGTCGTCCATATGGGACCTTTTGAACTTTTTTTCTGCTCAGAGGGTCCCCAGAAGGTCTAAAAGCTACATGATGTGCTTAAAGACTCTTTCTGATGATAAAAAGTCAAGTCCGCCAGACAGTAGTCCATATGGGATCTTTGGAACTTTTTTTCTGCTCAGAGGGTCCCCAGAAGGTCTAATAGCTACATGATGTCCTAAAAGACTCTCTTTGATGTTAAAAAGTCAAGTCTAGTCCGCCAGACAGTAGTCCATATTAGACCTTTTGAACGTTTTTTCTGCTAAGAGGGTCCCCAAAAGGTCCAAAAGCTACATGATGTCCACATAGACTCTTTGATGTTAAAAAGTCAAGTCAAGTCCGCCAGACAGTAGTCCTTATGGGAGCTTTTGATCTTTTTTCTACTCAGAGGGTCCACAGAAGGTCTAATAGCTACATGATGTCCTCATAGACTCTTTCTGATGTTAAAAAGTCAAGTCAAGTCCACCAGACAGTAGTCCATATGGGACCTTTTGAACTTTTTTTCTGCTCATAGGGTCCCCAGAAGGTCTAAAAGCTACATGATGTGCTTAAAGACTCTTTCTGATGTTTAAAATTCAAGTCAAGTCCGCCAGACACTAGTCCATATGGGATCTTTTGAACTTTTTTTCTGCTCAGAGGGTCCCCAGAAGGTCTAATAGCTACATGATGTCCTCATAGACTCTTTCTGATGTTAAAAAGTCAAGTCAAGTCCGCCAGACAGTAGTCCATATGGGACCTTTTGAACTTTTTTTCTGCTCATAGGGTCCCCAAAAGGTCTAAAAGCTACATGATGTGCTTAAAGACTCTTTCTGATGATAAAAAGTCAAGTCAAGTAAGTCAGACAGTAGTCCATATGGGACCTTTTGAACTTTTTTTCTGCTCAAAGGGTCCCAAGAAGGTCTAAAAGCTACATGATGTGCTTAAAGACTCTTTCTGATGATAGAAAGTCAAGTCAAGTCCGCCAGAAAGTAGTCCATATGGGATCTTTTGAACTTTTTTTCTGCTCAGAAGGTCCCCAGAAGGTCTAATAGCTACATGATGTCCTCAAAGACTCTCTTTGATGTTAAAAAGTCGTCAAGTCCGCCAGACAGTAGTCCATATGGGATCTTTTGAACTTTTTTCTCCTCAGAGGGTCCCCAGAAGAAATAATAGCTACATGATGTCTCTAAAGACTATTTCTGCTGTTAAAAAGAAGTCTGTAGTCCATATGGGAGCTTTTAAACTTTTTTCTGCTCAGAGGGTCCCCAGAAGGTCTAAAAGCTACTTGATGTGCTTAAAGACTCTTTCTGATGATAAAAAGTCAAGTCAAGACCGCCAGACAGTAGTCCTTATGGGATCTTTCGAACTTTTTTTCTGCTCAGAGGGTCCCCAGAAGGTCTAATAGCTACATGATGTCCTCAAAGACTCTCTTTGATGTTAAAAAGTAAAGTCTAGTCCGCCATACAGTAGTCCATATTTGACCTTTTGAACGTTTTTTCTGCTAAGAGGGTCCCCAGAAGGTCTAAAAGCTACATGATGTCCACATAGACTCTTTGATGTTAAAAAGTCAAGTCAAGTCCGCCAGACAGTAGTCCTTATGGGAGCTTTTGATCTTTTTTCTGCTCAGAGGGTCCCCAGAAGGTTTAAAAGCTACATGATGTCCTTAAAGACTTTTTCTTATGTTAAAAAGTCAAGTCAAGTCCTCCAGACAGTAGTCCATATGGGACCTTTTGAACTTTTTTCTCCTCAGAGGGTCCCCAGAAGGTCTAAAAGCTACAGATGTTCTCATAGGCTCTTTCTGATGTTAAAAAGTCAAGTCAAGTCCGCCAGACAGTAGTCCATATGGGACCTTTTGAGCTTTTTTTCTGCTCATAGGGTCCCCAGAAGGTCTAATAGCTACATGATGTGCTTAAAGACTCTTTCTGATGATAAAAAGTCAAGTCAAGTCTGCCAGAATGTAGTCCATATGGGACCTTTTGAACTTTTTTTCTGCTCAGAGGGTCCCTAGAAGGTCTAATAGCTACATGATATCCTCATAGACTCTTTCTGATGTTAAAAAGTCAAGTAAAGTCCACCAGACAGTAGTCCATATGGGACCTTTTGAACTTTTTTTCTGCTCAGAGGGTCCCCAGAAGGTCTAAAAGCTACATGATGTGCTTAAAGACTCTTTCTGATGATAATAAAGTCAAGTCCGCCAGACAGTAGTCCATATGGGATCTTTGGAACTTTTTTTTTGCTCAGAGGGTCCCCAGAAGGTCTAATAGCTACATGATGTCCTCAAAGACTCTCTTTGATGTTAAAAAGTCAAGTCTAGTCCGCCAGACAGTAGTCCATATAAGACCTTTTGAACGTTTTTTCTGCTAAGAGGTCAAAAAGCTACATGATGTCCACATAGACTCTTTGATGTTAAAAAGTCAAGTCAAGTCCGCCAGACAGTAGTCCTTATGGGAGCTTTTGATCTTTTTTCTGCTCAGAGGGTCCCCAGAAGGTCTAATAGCTACATGATGTCCTCATAGACTCTTTCTGATGTTAAAAAGTCAAGTCAAGTCCGCCAGACAGTAGTCCATATGGGATCTTTTGAACTTTTTTTCTCCTCAGAGGGTCCCCAGAAGGTCTAAAAGCTACAGATGTTCTCATAGACTCTTTCTGATGTTTAAAATTCAAGTCAAGTCCGCCAGACACTAGTCCATATGGGATCTTTTGAACTTTTTTTCTATTCAGAGGGTCCCTAGAAGGTCTAATAGCTACATGATGTCCTCATAGACTCTTTCTGATGTTAAAAAGTCAAGTCAAGTACGTCAGACAGTAGTCCATATGGGACCTTTTGAACTTTTTTTCTGCTCAAAGGGTCCCCAGAAGGTCTAAAAGCTACATGATGTGCTTAAAGACTCTCTCTGATGATAGAAAGTCAAGTCAAGTCCGCCAGACAGTAGTCCATATGGGATCTTTTGAACTTTTTTTCTGCTCAGTGGGTCCCCAGAAGGTCTAATAGCTACATGATGTCCTCAAAGACTCTCTTTGATGTTAAAAAGTCGTCAAGTCCGCCAGACAGTAGTCCATATGGGACCTTTTGAACTTTTTTCTCCTCAGAGGGTCCCCAGAAGAAATAAAAGCTACATGATGTCTCTAAAGACTCTTTCTGATGTTAAAAAGAAGTCTGTAGATCATATGGGACCTTTTAAACTTTTTTCTGCTCAGAGGGTCCCCAGAAGGTCTAAAAGCCACCTGATGTGCTTAAAGGCTCTTTCTGATGATAAAAAGTCAAGTCAAGACCGCCAGACAGTAGTCCTTATGGGACCTTTCGAACTTTTTTTCTGCTCAGAGGGTCCCCAGAAGGTCTAATAGCTACATGATGTCCTCAAAGACTCTCTTTGATGTTAAAAAGTCAAGTCTAGTCCGCCATACAGTAGTCCATATTGGAGCTTTTGAACGTTTTTTCTGCTAAGAGGGTCCCCAGAAGGTCTAAAAATTACATGATGTCCACATAGACTCTTTGATGTTAAAAAGTCAAGTCAAGTCCGCCAGACAGTAGTCCTTATGGGAGCTTTTGATCTTTTTTCTGCTCAGAGGGTCCCCAGAAGGTCTAAAAGCTACATGATGTCCTTAAAGACTTTTTCTGATGTTAAAAAGTCAAGTCAAGTCCTCCAGACAGTAGTTCATATGGGACCTTTTGAACTTTTTTTCTCCTCAGAGGGTCCCCAGAAGGTCTAAAAGCTACAGATGTTCTCATAGACTCTTTCTGATGTTTAAAATTCAAGTCAAGTCCGCCAGACACTAGTCCATATGGGATCTTTTGAACTTTTTTTCTGCTCAGAGGGTCCATAGAAGGTCTAAAAGCTACATGATGTGCTTAAACACTCTTTCTGATGATAAAAAGTCAAGTCCGCCTGACAGTAGTCCATATGGGATCTTTGGAACTTTTTTTCTGCTCAGAGGGTCCAAAGAAGGTCTAATAGCTACATGATGTCCTCAAAGACTCTCTTTGATGTTAAAAAGTCAAGTCTAGTCCGCCAGACAGTAGTCCATATGGGACCTTTTGAACTTTTTTTCTGCTCAAAGGGTCCCCAAAAGGTCTAAAAGCTACATGATGTGCTTAAAGACTCTTTCTGATGTTAAAAAGTCAAGTCAAGTCCGCCAGACAGTAGTCCATATGGGACCTTTTGAGCTTTTTTTCTGCTCATAGGGTCCCCAGAAGGTCTAATAGCTACATGATGTGCTTAAAGACTCTTTCTGATGATAAAAAGTCAAGTCAAGTCTGCCAGAATGTAGTCCATATGGGACCTTTTGAACTTTTTTTCTGCTCAGAGGGTCCCTAGAAGGTCTAATAGCTACATGATGTCCTCATAGACTCTTTCTGATGTTAAAAAGTCAAGTCAAGTCCGCCAGATAGTAGTCCATATGGGCCCCTTTTAACTTTTTTTCTGCTCAGAGGGTCCCCAGAAGGTCTAAAAGCTACATGATGTGCTTAAAGACTCTTTCTGATGATAAAAAGTCAAGTCCGCCTGACAGTAGTCCATATGGGATCTTTTGAACTTTTTTTCTGCTCAGAGGGTCCCCAGAAGGTCTAATAGCTACATGATGTCCTCAAAGACTCTCTTTGATGTTAAAAAGTCTTCAAGTCCACCAGACAGTAGTCCATATGGGACCTTTTGAACTTTTATCTCCTCAGAGGGTCCCCAGAAGGAATAAAAGCTACATGATGTCTCTAAAGACTCTTTCTGATGTTAAAAAGAAGTCTGTAGTCCATACCCAGATAGCAAAATTGTTCCGGGCCTTTTATGGCCCAAAAACTGGCAATCATACCGCCAGGAATGCAGGGCCAAAACCGACCTAAACAGTTTTGCCAAAAGCACGCCAGAAAGCTGCCAGAAAAATGCCAATGCCTTACCAGACGAGAGCCAGAAGACCCTAAACTGGCCCATATTCATGCCATAATATCCCTCCACCACCTCTAGAGGCAGTAGTCCATATTGGACCTTTTGAACGTTTTTTCTGCTAAGAGGGTCCCCAGAAGGTCTAAAAGCTACATGATGTCCACATAGACTCTTTGATGTTAAAAAGTCAAGTCAAGTCTGCCAGACAGTAGTCCTTATGGGAGCTTTTGATCTTTTTTCTGCTCAGAGGGTCCCCAGAAGGTCTAAAAGCTAGATGATGTCCTTAAAGACTTTTTCTGATGTTAAAAAGTCAAGTCAAGTCCTCCAGACAGTAGTCCATATGGGACCTTTTGAACTTTTTTTCTCCTCAGAGGGTCCCCAGAAGGTCTAAAAGCTACAGATGTTCTCATAGACTCTTTCTGATGTTTAAAATTCAAGTCAAGTCCGCCAGACACTAGTCCATATGTGATCTTTTGAACTTTTTTTCTGCTCAGAGGGTCCCTAGAAGGTCTCATAGCTACATGATGTGCTTAAAGACTCTCTTTGATGTTAAAAAGTCAAGTCTAGTCCGCCAGACAGTAGTCCATATGGGATCTTTTGAACTTTTTTTCTCCTCAGAGGGTCCCCAGAAGGTCTAAAAGCTACAGATGTTCTCATAGACGTTTTTTCTGCTAAGAGGGTCCCCAGAAGGTCTAAAAGCTACATGATGTCCACATAGACTCTTTGATGTTAAAAAGTCAAGTCAAGTCCGCCTAACAGTAGTCCATATAGGACCTTTTGAATTTTTTTTCTGCTCAGAGGGTCCCCAGAAGGTCTAAAAACTACATGATGTGCTTAAAGACTCTTTCTGATGATAAAAAGTCAAGTCAAGTCCGCCAGACAGTAGTCCATATGGAATCTTTTGAACTTTTTTTCTGCTCAGAGGGTCCCCAGAAGGTCTAATAGCTACATGATGTCCTCAAAGACTCTCTCTGATGTTAAAAAGTCAAGTCTAGTGCGCCATACGGTAGTCCATATGGGACCTTTTGAACTTTTTTTCTGCTTAGAGGGTCCACAGAAGGTCTAAAAGCTACATAATGTCCTTTTTGACTCTTTCTGATGTTAAAAAGTCAAGTCAAGTCCGCCAGACAGTAGTCCATATGGGACCTTTTGAACTTTTTTTTCTCCTCAGAGGGTCCATAAAAGATCCAAAAGCTACATGATGTCCTTATAGACTCTTTCTGATGTTAAAAAGTCAAGTCAAGTCCGCCAGACAGTAGTCCATATGGGACCTTTTGAACTTTTTTATCCTCAGAGGGTTCCCAGAAGGTCTAAAAGCTACATGATGTCCTCAAAGACTCTTTCTGATGTTAAAAAGTCGTCAAGTCCGCCAGACAGTAGTCCACATGGGACCTTTTGAACTTTTTTCTCCTCAGAGCGTCCCCAGAAGGGATAAAAGCTACATGATGTCTCTAAAGACTCTTTCTGATGTTAAAAAGAAGTCTGTAGTCCATATGGGACCTTTTAAGCTTTTTTTCTGCTCAGAGGGTCCACAGAAGGTCTAAAAGCTACATGATGTCCTCATAGACTCTTTCTGATGTTAAAAAGTCAAGTCAAGTACGTCAGACAGTAGTCCATATGGGACCTTTTGAACTTTTTTTCTGCTCAAAGGGTCCCCAGAAGGTCTAAAAGCTACATGATATGCTTAAAGACTCTTTCTGATGATAGAAAGTCAAGTCAAGTCCGCCAGACAGTAGTCCATATGGGATCTTTTGAACTTTTTTTCTGCTCAGAGGGTCCCCAGAAGGTCTAATAGCTACATGATGTCCTCAAAGACTCTCTTTGATGTTAAAAAGTCGTCAAGTCCGCCAGACAGTAGTCCATATGGGACCTTTTGAACTTTTTTCTCCTCAGAGGCTCCCCAGAAGGAATAAAAGCTACATGATGTCTCTAAAGACTCTTTCTGATGTTAAAAAGAAGTCTGTAGTCCATATGGGACCTTTTAAGCTTTTTTCTGCTCAGAGGGTCCCCAGAAGGTCTAAAAGCTACATGATGTGCTTAAAGACTCTTTCTGATGATAAAAAGTCAAGTCAAGACCGCCAGACAGTAGTCCATATGGGAGCTTTCGAACTTTTTTTCTGCTCAGAGGGTCCACAGAAGGTCTAATAGCTACATGATGTACTCAAAGACTCTCTCTGATGTTAAAAAGTCAAGTTTAGTCCGCCATACTGTAGTCAATATTGGACCTTTTGAACGTTTTTTCTGCTAAGAGGGTCGCCAGAAGGTCTAAAAGCTACATGATGTCCACATAGACTCTTTGATGTTAAAAAGTCAAGTCAAGTCCGCCAGATAGTAGTCCTTATGGGAGCTTTTGATCTTTTTTCTGCTCAGAGGGTCCCCAGAAGGTCTAAAAGCTACATGATGTCCTTAAAGACTTTTTCTGATGTTAAAAAGTCAAGTCAAGTCCTCCAGACAGTAGTCCATATGGGACCTTTTGAACTTTTTTTCTCCTCAGAGGGTCCCCTGAAGGCCTAAAAGCTACAGATGTTCTCATAAACTCTTTCTGATATTTAAAATTCAAGTCAAGTCCGCCAGACAATAGTCCATATGGGATCTTTTGAACTTTTTTTCTGCTCAGAGGGTCCCCAGAAGGTCTAAAAGCTACGTGATGTGCTTAAAGACTCTTTCTGATGATAAAAAGTCAAGTCAAGACCGCCAGACAGTAGTACATATGGGAGCTTTCGAACTTTTTTTTCTGCTCAGAGGGTCCACAGAAGGTCTAATAGCTACATGATGTCCTCAAAGACTCTCTTTGATGTTAAAAAGTCAAGTCTAGTCCGCCATACTGTAGTCCATATGGGATCTTTTGAACTTTTTTTCTGCTCAGAGGGTCCCTAGAAGGTCTAATAGCTACATGATGTCCTCATAGACTCTTTCTGATGTTAAAAAGTCAAGTCAAGTCCGCCAGACAGTAGTCCATATGGGAGATTTTGAACTTTTTTTCTGCTCAGAGGGTCCCCAGAAGGTCTAAAAGCTACGTGATGTCCTTGTTGACTCTTTCTGATGTTAAAACCGCCATACAGTAGTCCATATGGGACCTTTTGAACTTTTTTTCTGCTCAAAAGGCCCACAAAAGGGCTAAAAGCTATGTGATGTCCTTAAAAACACTTTCTGATGTTCAAAAGTCAAGTCAAGTCCACCAGACAGTTTTCCTTATGGGACCTTTTGAACTTTTTTTCTCCTCAGAGGGACCTTAGAAGGTCTAAAAGCAACATGATGTCCTCATAGACTCTTTCTGATGTTAAAAATTGAAGTCAAGTCCGCCAGACAGTAGTCCATATGGGACCTTTTGAATTTTTTTTCTGCTCAGAGGGTCCCCAGAAGGTCTAAAAGCTACATGATGTGCTTAAAGACTCTTTCTGATGATAAAGTCAAGTCAAGTCCGCCAGACAGTACTCCATATGGAATCTTTTGAACTTTTTTCTGCTCAGAGGGTCCCCAGAAGGTCTAATAGCTACATGATGTCCTCAAAGACTCTCTCTGATGTTAAAAAGTCAAGTCTAGTGCGCCATACGGTAGTCCATATGGGACCTTTTGAACTTTTTTTCTGCTCAGAGGGTCCCCAGAAGGTCTAAAAGCTACGTGATGTCCTTGTTGACTCTTTCTGATGTTAAAACCGCCATACAGTAGTCCATATGGGACCTTTTGAACTTTTTTTCTGCTCATTGGTCCACAAAAGGTCTAAAAGCTTCATGATGTGCTTAAAGACTCTTTCTGATGATAAAAAGTCAAGTCCGCCAGACAGTAGTCCAAATGGGATCTATTGAACTTTTTTTCTGCTCAGAGGGTCCCCAGAAGGTCAAAGAACTAACTTATTCCTTTGTGCAATGAACCATGAACCAACTAACCATAATCATTTGTGTATGAAGGTAAATCATTGCTTCAGTTGTTGAAAAGACAACTCACGGCATATTGTTTTTCGTATTGCATACAGCTCATTAATTTGTGTACTCACGGGAAAACATCACAAAGCTGTCGCTTTCCAATGCATGCAGTAACTAACTATTTCCAATGTTCAACGAAGAGGCTGTTGCAGCGTGCTGTTGCATTGCACAAGCGTTTTTTTTTTTTTATCCCTTTATTTTCATTTTCATGAAGACAACTCACATGCACAATGTCACCAAATCAGTAACTATACAAGAGTATACGACTAAATACACTTTCTAAGCAGTACCATTGTACATGTTACATTGAGCTAGGTATACTTACAGCTTTTTAAATTAGAGCATCCCTCCCCCCTCCCCCCACAATATTGCAATGATTGTAGAAGGTGTCTTCAAGTGCTCTACAAACAAAACCATTTTGTAGATGGGCAAAGAATAAACATATACAGTCTTTTATCCTAGTGAATGGCTATAACAGAAATTAAAATAACATACAAAGCTTGTTCAGTCCATCTGTAAGAATTTTCTTATTGGTTCCCAAATTTTAATGAAAATGGATCTTTTGTATTTTAATATAAATCTCAGTTCTTCCAAGTACAACATATTTCCCAGTTCCCTAGCCCACATCTCAAAAATGGGGCAGACTCTGCTTTCCACATTTGTAAAATCAGTCTTTTTGTCAACATCATACACAGCGAAATGGCCTGTGCCTGATATTTATTACATAAAGCATTATCTGCTCCTAAAAGTCCAGTGCATGGCCCAGGCTCCAACTCAATAGAATGTGCTTCAGAAATAAATTTAAATATACATTCCCAAAATGGCTGAATTTTACTACATGACCATAAAGAATGAAACAGTGTGCCTTCTGACAATTTACACATTACATAGTGGAGAAA
Source organism: Siphateles boraxobius (assembly GCF_051911475.1). Taxonomy (NCBI): domain Eukaryota; kingdom Metazoa; phylum Chordata; class Actinopteri; order Cypriniformes; family Leuciscidae; genus Siphateles; species Siphateles boraxobius. The sequence continues at coordinate 12,800,941 of NW_027509141.1, read as the reverse complement.
TCGTGGGATATATTTTATGAAGTTTTGACATAGAATAATGCATCCAATGAATTACCTTGAACTGAATCAAATTGTGTCTAGCATTCACAGAACATGTATGTATGTTTCTCAAGCATGCATCCCACACTTTTTCATGAAAGTTAAAACCAATTTCCTCCTCTCAGTCATGTTTTATTTTCTCTGTGTTACTGTCCACATTTTCTAGCAGTAATGTTGCACAAGCGTTTTGCATGGAAGAATAACATTTAAAAGTAATATGGACTTTGTTGCATTGTAATGCATTCAATAACTAATGCGTTTTTATTCCATTGCAACAGCGTGCTGTTACATTGCACAAACGTTTTGCATGGAAGAATAACATTTAAAAGTAATATGGACTTTGTTGCATTGCAATGCATTCAATAACTAATGCGTTTTTATTCCATTGCAACAGCGTGCTGTTACATTGCACAAGCGTTTTGCATGGAAGAATAACATTTAAAAGTAATATGGACTTTGTTGCATTGCAATGCATTCAAGAACTAATGCGTTTCCTTTCATTGCAACAACATGCTGTTGCGTTGCACAAGCGTTTTTCATGGAAGAATAACATTTAAAAGTAATATGCACTCTGTTGCTTTGCAATGCATTCAAGAACTAATGCGTTTCATTGCAACAGCGTGCTGTTGCATTGCACAAGCGTTTTGCATGGAAGAATAACATTTAAAAGTAATATGCACTTTGTTCCATTGCAATGCATTCAAGAACTAATGCGTTTCCATTCATTGCAACAGCATGCTGTTGCGTTGCACAAGCGTTTTGCATGGAAGAATAACATTTAAAAGTAATATGCACTCTGTTGCATTGCAATGCATTCAAGAACTAATGCGTTTCTTTCCATTGCAAAGGCATGCTGTTGAATTGCACAAGCGTTTTACATCGAAGAATAACATTTAAAAGTAATATGCACTCTGTTGCATTGCAATGCATTCAAGAACTAATGCGTTTCATTGCAACAGCGTGCTGTTACGTTGCACAAGCGTTTTGCATTGAAAAATAACATTTAAAAGTAATATGCACTCTGTTGCATTGCAATGCATTCAATAACTAATGCGTTTTTATTCCATTGCAACAGCGTGCTGTTACATTGCACAAACGTTTTGCATGGAAGAATAACATTTAAAAGTAATATGGACTTTGTTGCATTGCAATGCATTCAATAACTAATGCGTTTTTATTCCATTGCAACAGCGTGCTGTTACATTGCACAAGCGTTTTGCATGGAAGAATAACATTTAAAAGTAATATGGACTTTGTTGCATTGCAATGCATTCAAGAACTAATGCGTTTCCTTTCATTGCAACAACATGCTGTTGCGTTGCACAAGCGTTTTTCATGGAAGAATAACATTTAAAAGTAATATGCACTCTGTTGCTTTGCAATGCATTCAAGAACTAATGCATTTCATTGCAACAGCGTGCTGTTGCATTGCACAAGCGTTTTGCATGGAAGAATAACATTTAAAAGTAATATGCACTTTGTTCCATTGCAATGCATTCAAGAACTAATGCGTTTCCATTCATTGCAACAGCATGCTGTTGCGTTGCACAAGCGTTTTGCATGGAAGAATAACATTTAAAAGTAATATGCACTCTGTTGCATTGCAATGCATTCAAGAACTAATGCGTTTCATTCCATTGCAAAGGCATGCTGTTGAATTGCACAAGCGTTTTACATCGAAGAATAACATTTAAAAGTAATATGCACTCTGTTGCATTGCAATGCATTCAAAAACTAATGCGTTTCATTGCAACAGCGTGCTGTTACGTTGCACAAGCGTTTTACATTGAAAAATAACATTTAAAAGTAATATGCACTCTGTTGCATTGCAATGCATTCAAGAACTAATGCGTTTCATTGCAACAGCGTGCTGTTACATTGCACAAGCGTTTTGCATGGAAGAATAACATTTAAAAGTAAATATGGACTTTGTTGCATTGCAATGCATTCAAGAACTAATGCGTTTCCTTTCATTGCAACAGCATGCTGTTGCGTTGCACAAGCGTTTTGCATGGAAGAAAAACATTTAAAAGTAATATGCACTCTGTTGCATTGCAATGCATTCAAGAACTGATGCGTTTCATTGCAACAGCGTGCTGTTACGTTGCACAAGCGTTTTGCATGGAAAAATAACATTTAAAAGTAATATGCACTCTGTTGCATTGCAATGCATTCAAGAACTAATGCGTTTCATTGCAACAGCGTGCTGTTGCATTGCACAAGCGTTTTGCATGGAAGAATAACATTTAAAAGTAATATGCACTTTGTTGCGTTGCAAATGCATTCAAGAACTAATGCGTTTCATTCCATTGCAGCAGCGTGCTGTTGCATTGCACATGGAAGAATAACATTTAAAAGTAATATAAACTCTGTTGCATTAAAATGCATTCAAGAACTAATGCATTACGTTGCACAAGCGTTTTGCATGGAAGAATAACATTTAAAAGTAAAATGCACTCTGTTGCATTGCAATGCATTCAAAAACTAATGCGTTTCATTCCATTACAACGGCATGCTGTTGCAATGCACAAGCGTTTTGCATGGAAGAATAACATTTAAAAGTAATATGCACTCTGTTGCATTGCAATGCATTCAAGAACTAATGCGTTTCATTGCAACAGCGTGCTGTTACGTTGCACAAGCGTTTTGCATGGAAGAATAACATTTAAAAGTAATATGCACTCTGTTGCATTGCAATGCATTCAAAAACTAATGCGTTTCATTCCATTACAACGGCATGCTGTTGCATTGCACAAGCATTTTGCATGGAAGAATAACGTTTAAAAGTAATATGCACTCTGCGCATTGCAATGCATTCAAGAACTAATGCGTTTCATTGTAACAGCGTGCTGTTACGTTGCACAAGCGTTTTGCATGGAAAAATAACATTTAAAAGTAATATGCACTTTGTTGCGTTGCAAATGCATTCAAGAACTAATGCGTTTCATTCCATTGCAGCAGCGTGCTGTTGCATTGCACAAGCGTTTCGCATGGAAGAATAACATTTAAAAGTAATATGCACTCTGTTGCATTGCAATGCATTCAAGAACTAATGCGTTTCATTGCAACAGCGTACTGTTGCATTGCACAAGCGTTTTGCATGGAAGAATAACATTTAAAAGTAATATGCTTTTAAAGCAAATATAAAGCTTTGCTTTATAATATAAAGCTTTAAATATAAACCCCACCTTGCATGGAACCCCAATTCTTCTTAATATTTAAAACCCCACTTTAAATATAAAGCTTTAAAGCTTTTAAAGCAAATATAAAGTTGCGTTGCAAATGCATTCAAGAACTAATGCGTTTCATTCCATTGCAGCAGCGTGCTGTTGCATTGCACAAGCGTTTCGCATGGAAGAATAACATTTAAAAGTAATATGCACTCTGTTGCATTGCAATGCATTCAAGAACTAATGCGTTTCATTGCAACAGCGTGCTGTTCCATTGCACAAGCGTTTTGCATGGAAGAATAACATTTAAAAGTAATATAAACTCTGTTGCATTAAAATGCATTCAAGAACTAATGCATTACATTGCACAAGCGTTTTGCATGGAAGAATAACATTTAAAAGTAATATGCACTCTGTTGCATTGCAATGCATTCAAAAACTAATGCGTTTCATTCCGTTACAACGGCATGCTGTTGCATTGCACAAGCGTTTTGCATGGAAGAATAACATTTAAAAGTAATATGCACTCTGTTGCATTGCAATGCATTCAAAAACTAATGCGTTTCATTCCATTACAACGGCATGCTGTTGCATTGCACAAGCATTTTGCATGGAAGAATAACGTTTAAAAGTAATATGCACTCTGCGCATTGCAATGCATTCAAGAACTAATGCGTTTCATTGCAACAGCGTGCTGTTACGTTGCACAAGCGTTTTGCATGGAAAAATAACATTTAAAAGTAATATGCACTTTGTTGCGTTGCAAATGCATTCAAGAACTAATGCGTTTCATTCCATTGCAGCAGCGTGCTGTTGCATTGCACAAGCGTTTCGCATGGAAGAATAACGTTTAAAAGTAATATGCACTCTGCGCATTGCAATGCATTCAAGTACTAATGCGTTTCATTGCAACAGCGTGCTGTTACGTTGCACAAGCGTTTTGCATGGAAGAATAACATTTAAAAGTAATATGCACTCTGTTGCTTTGCAATGCATTCAAGAACTAATGCGTTTCATTCCATTGCAACGGCATGCTGTTGCATTGCACAAGCGTTTTGCAAGGAAGAATAACATTTAAAAGTAATATGCACTCTGTTGCATTGCAATGCATTCAAGAACTAATGCGTTTCATTGCAACAGCGTGCTGTTGCATTGCACAAGCGTTTTGCAAGGAAGAATAAAATTTAAAAGTAATATGCAGTTTGTTGCATTGCAATGCACTCAAGAAGTAATGCGTTTCATTACATTCCAACAGCGTGCTGTTGCATTACACAAGCTTTTTGCATGGAAGAATAACATTTAAAAGTAATATACACCTTGCTAGATTGCAATGCATCCAAGATTCAAGAACTAAAACTCATTCCGTTTTTTATAATATAACTAAAAACATGTTTTAAGGTAGTCTATGTCCTACTCTTAAACCGACATGATTTTAATTATTGCTATTGCCCTGCTAATTTTGTCAGTATTGATGAACGTTCACTGATTCTAGCTTCTCTCCTTTCTGTCTCTTTCTTTTCATGTGAAATGAGCAGTCTAACCATGCTTACATTCATAAATATAAACTTTATTTCTATTAAATTTTTAAAACAATTTCAACATGTGTAACATGATGATGTTAAGACCGCCAGACAGTAGTCCATATCGGACCTATTGAACTTTTTTTTTTGCTCAAAATTCTAAACTATACATGATGTCCTTACAGACTCTTTCTCATGTTAAAAAAACAGTTCAGAGGTCCCCACAAGGTCTAAAAGCTACATGGTGATGTCCTTATAGACACATTCTGATGTTAAAAAGTCAAGTCCTTAAGACAGCTACATGAAAAGCTACACGATGACACATCTGTCACATGACACATAGAATCTTTCTGATCTTAAAAAGTCAAGTCCTCCAGACAGTAGTCCATGGGAGCTTATGATCTTTTTTTCTACCCAGAGGGTCCCCAGAAGGTTTAAAAAAGCTACATGATGTCCTCAAAGACTCTTTCTGATGTTGAAAAGTCAAGTCAAGTCCGCCAGACAGTAGTCCATATGGGACCTTTTGAACTTTTTTTCTGCTCATAGGGTCCACAGAAGGTCTAAAAGCTACATGATGTCCTCATGGACTCTTTCTGATGTTAAAAAGTCGTCAAGTCCGCCAGACAGTAGTCCATATGGGACCTTTTGAACTTTTTTTCTCCTCAGAGGGTCCCAAGAAGGTCTAAAAGCTACAGATGTTCTCATAGACTCTTTCTGATGTTTAAAATTCAAGTCAAGTCCTCCAGACACTAGTCCATATGGGATCTTTTGAACTTTTTTTCTGCTCAGAGGGTCCCCAGAAGGTCTAATAGCTACATGATGTCCTCATAGACTCTTTCTGATGTTAAAAAGTCAAGTCAAGTCCGCCAGACAGTACTCCATATGGGACCTTTTGAACTTTTTTTCTCCTCAGAGGGTCTCAAGAAGGTCTAAAAGCTACAGATGTTCTCATAGACTCTTTCTGATGTTTAAAATTCAAGTCAAGTCCGCCAGACACTAGTCCATATGGGATCTTTTGAACTTTTTTTCTGCTCAGAGGGTCCCCAAAAGGTCTAAAAGGTCTAATGTCTAATGACATCATGTCCCCTAAAAGGACATGATGTCCTCATAGACTCTTTCTGATGTTAAAAAGTCAAGTCAAGTCTGCCAGACAGTAGTCCATATGGGACCTTTTGAACTTTTTTTCTGCTCAGATGGTCCACTAAAGGTCTAAAAGCTATGTGATGTCCTTATAAACACTTTCTGATGTTCAAAACAAGTCAAGTCCACCAGACAGTTTTCCTTATGGGACCTTTTGAACTTTTTTCTCCTCAGAGGGTCCCCAGAAGGTCTAAAAGCTACATGATGTCCTCATAGACTCTTTCTGATGTTAAAAAGTCAAGTCAAGTCAGCCAGACACTAGTCCATATGGGACCTTTTGAACTTTTTATCTCCTCAGAGGGTCCCCAGAAGGTCTAAAAGCTACGTGATGTCCTTAAAGACTCTTTCTGATGTTAAAAAGTTAAGCCAAGTCCGCCAGACAGTAGTCCATATGGGAGATTTTTAACTTTTTTTCTGCTCAGAGGGTCCCTAGAAGGTCTAATAGCTACATGATGTCCTCATAGACTCTTTCTGATGTTAAAAAGTCAAGTCAAGTCCACCAGACAGTGGACAGTCCATATGGGACCTTTTGAACTTTTTTTCTGCTCAGAGGGTCCCACGAAGGTCTGAAGGCTACATGATGTGCTTAAAGACTCTTTCTGATGATAGAAAGTCAAGTCAAGTCCGCCAGACAGTAGTCCATATGGGACCTTTTGAACTTTTTTCTGCTCAGAGTGTCCACAGAAGGTCTAAAAGCTATATGATGTCCACATAGACTCTTTGATGTTAAAAAGTCAAGTCAAGTCCGCCAGACAGTAGTCCATATGGGAGCTTTTGATCTTTGTTTCTGCTCAGAGGGTCCCCAGAAGGTCTAAAACCAACAGATGTCCTCATTGACTCTTTCTGATGTTTAAAATTCAAGTCAAGTCCGCCAGACACTAGTCCATATGGGACCTTTTGAACTTTTTTTCTCCTCAGAGGGTCCCCAGAAGGTCTAAAAGCTACGTGATGTCCTTAAAGACTCTTTATGATGTTAAAAAGTCAAGTCAAGTCCGCCAGACAGTAGTCAATATTGGAGATTTAGAACTTTTTTTCTGCTCAGAGGGTCCCCAGAAGGTCTAAAAGCTACGTGATGTCCTTTTTTGACTCTTTCTGATGTTAAAACCGCCATACAGTAGTCCATATGGGACCTTTTGAACTTTTTTTCTGCTCAGAGGGTCCACAAAAATTGCTAAAAGCTATGTGATGTCCTTAAAAACACTTTCTGATGTTCAAAAGTCAAGTCAAATCCACCACACAGTTTTCCTTATGGGACCTTTTGAACTTTTTTTCTCCTCAGAGGGTCCCCCAGAAGGTCTAAAAGCTACATGATGTCCTCATAGACTCTTTCTGATGTTAAAAAGTTAAGTCAAGTACGCCAGACAGTAGTCCATATGGGACCTTTTGAATTTTTTTTCTGCTTAGAGGGTCCCCAGAAGGTCTAAAAGCTACATGAAGTCCTTGTTGACTCTTTCTGATGTTAAAACCACCATACAGTAGTCCATATGGGACCTTTTGAACTTTTTTTCTGCTCAGATGGTCCACAAAAGGTCTAGAAGCTATGTGATGTCCTTATAAATACTTTCTGATGTTCAAAACAAGTCAAGTCCACCAGACAGTTTTCCTTATGGGACCTTTTGAACTTTTTTTCTCCTCAGAGGGTCCCCAGAAGGTCTAAAAGCTACATGATGTCCTCATAGACTCTTTCTGATTTTAAAAAGTCAAGTCCGCCAGACACTGGTCCATATGGGACCTTTTGAACTTTTTTTCTCCTCAGAGGGTCCCCAGAAGGTCTAAAGGCTACGTGATGTCCTTAAAGACTCTTTCTGATGTTAAAAAGTCAAGCCAAGTCCGCCAGACAGTAGTCCAAATGGGAGATTTTGAACTTTTTTTCTCCTCAGAGGGTCCCCAGAAGGTCTAAAAGCTACATGATGTCCTTATAGACTCTTTCTGATGTTAAAAAGTCAAGTCAAGTCCGCCAGACACTAGTCCATATGGGACCTTTTGAATTTTTTTTTCTCCTCAGAGGGTCCCCAGAAGGTCTAAAAGCTATGTGATGTCCTTAAAGACTCTTTCTGATGTTAAAAAGTCAAGCCAAGTCCGCCAGACAGTAGTACATATGGGAGATTTTGAACTTTTTTTCTGCTCAGAGGGTCCCCAGAAGGTCTAAAAGCTACGTGATGTCCTTGTTGACTCTTTCTGATGTTAAAACCGCCATACAGTAGTCCATATGGGACCTTTTGAACTTTTTTTCTGCTCAGATGGTCCACAAAAGGTCTAAAAGCTATGTGATGTCCTTATAAACACTTTCTGATGTTCAAAACAAGTCAAGTCCACCAGACAATTTTCATTATGGGACCTTTTGAACTTTTTTTCTCCTCAGAGGGTCCCCAGAAGGTCTAAAAGCTACATGATGTCCTCATAGACTCTTTTTGATGTTAAAAAGTCAAGTCAAGTCCGCCAGACAGTAGTCCATATGGGACTTTTTGAACTTTTTTTCTGCTCAGAGGGTCCCCAGAAGGTCTAAAAGCTACATGATGTGCTTAAAGACTCTTTCTGATGATAAAAAGTCAAGTCAAGACCGCCAGACAGTAGTCCATATGGGAGCTTTTGAACTTTTTTTTCTGCTCAGAGGGTCCCCAGAAGGTCTAATAGCTTTATGATTTCCTCAAAGTCTAAAAGCTCAAGTCTAAAAGCTACTTGATGTCCTCAAAGACTCTTTCTGATTTTAAAAAGTCAAGTCAAGTCCACCAGACAGTAGTCTATATGGGACCTTTTGATCTTTTTTCTACTCAGAGGGTCCAGAGAAGGTCTAATAGCTACTTGATGTCCTCATAGACTCTTTCTGATGTTAAAAAGTCAAGTCAAGTCTGCCAGACAGTAGTCCATATGGGACCTTTCGAACTTTTTTCTGCTCAGAGGGTCCACAGAAGGTCTAAAAGCGACTTGATGTCCTCAAAGACTCTTTCTGATGTTAAAAAGTCGTCAAATCCGCCAGACAGTAGTCCATATGGGACTTTTTGAACTTTTTTTCTGCTCAGAGGGTCCCCAGAAGGTCTAATAGCTACAGGATTTCCTCCAAGACTCTTTTTGATGTTAAAAAGTCAAGTCAAGTCCGCCAGACAGTAGTCCATATGGGACTTTTTTAACTTTTTTTCTGCTCAGAGGGTCCCCAGAAGGTCTAATAGCTACATGATTTCCTCAAAGTCTAAAAGCTCAAGTCTAAAAGCTACTTGATGTCCTCATAGACTCTTTCTGATGTTAAAAAGTCAAGTCAAGTCCGCCAGACAGTAGTCCATATGGGACCTTTTGATCTTTTTTTCTAAACAGAGGGTCCACAGAAGTTCTAAAAGCTACATGATGTCCTCAAAGACTCTTTCTGATGTTAAAAGTCAGGTCAAGTCCGCCAGACAGTAGTCCATATGGGACCTTTTGAAATTTGTTCTACTCAGATTGTCCCCAGAAGATCTAATAGCTACATGATGTCCTTAATGACTCTTTCTGATGTTAAAAGTCAAGTCCGCCAGACAGTAGTCCATATTGGACCTTTTGATCTTTTTTTCTACTCAGAGGGTCTACAGAAGGTCTAAAACCTACTTGATGTCCTCATAGACTCTTTATGATGTTAAATAGTCGTAAGGTCCGCCAGACAGTAGTCCATATGGGACCTTTTGATCTTTTTTCTGCTCATAGGGTCCCCAGAAGGTCTAAAGGCTACATGATGTCCTTAAAGACTTTTTCTGATGTTAAAAAGTCAAGTCAAGTCCTCCAGACAGTTGTCCATATGGGACCTTTTGAACTTTTTTTCTCCTCAGAGGGTCCCCAGAATGTCTAAAAGCTACATATGTTCTCATAGACTCTTTGATGTTAAAAAGTCAAGTCAAGTCCGCCAGACAGTAGTCCTTATGGGAGCTTTTGATCTTTTTTCTGCTCAGAGGGTCCCCAGAAGGTCTAAAAGCTACATGATGTCCTTAAAGATATTTTCTGATGTTATAAAAAAAGGCAAGTCCTCCAGACAGTAGTCCATATGGGACATTTTGAATTTTTTTTCTCCTCAGAGGGTCCCAAGAAGGTCTAAAAGCTACAGATGTTATCATAGACTCTTTCTGATGTTTAAAATTCAATTCAAGTCCACCAGACACTAGTCCATATGGGATCTTTTGAACTTTTTTTCTGCTCAGGGGGTCCCCAGAAGGTCTATTAGCTACATAATGTCCTTAAAGACTCTTTCTGATGATAAAAAGTCAAGTCAAGTCCGCCAGACAGTAGTCCATATGGGATCTTTTGAACTTTTTATTTCCTCAGAGGGTCCCCAGAAGGTCTAAAAGCTACATGATGTCCACATAGACTCTTTGATGTTAAAAAGTCAAGTCAAGTCCGCCAGACAGTAGTCCATATGGGAGCTTTTGATCTTTTTTTCTGCTCAGAGGGTCCACAGAAGGTCTAAAAGCTACTTGAAGTCCTCAAAGACTCTTTCTGATTTTAAAAAGTCAAGTCAAGTCCACCAGACAGTAGTCTATATGGGACCTTTTGATCTTTTTTCTACTCAGAGGGTCCAGAGAAGGTCTAATAGCTACATGATGTCCTTAATGACTCTTTCTGATGTTAAAAGTCAAGTCAAATCCGCTACACAGTAGTCCATATGGGACCTTTTGATCTTTTTTTCTACTCAGAGGGTCCACAGAAGGTCTAAAAGCTACTTGATGTCCTCATAGACTCTTTCCGATGTTAAAAAGTCAAGTCAAGTCCGCCATACAGTAGTCCTTATGGGAGCTTTTGATCTTTTTTCTGCTCAGAGGGTCCCCAGAAGGTCTAAAAGCTAGATGATGTCCTTAAAGACTTTTTCTGATGTTAAAAAGTCAAGTCAAGTCCTCCAGACAGTAGTCCGCATGGGACCTTTTGAACTTTTTTTCTCCTCAGAGGGTCCCAAGAAGGTCTAAAAGCTACAGATGTTCTCATAGACTCTTTCTGATGTTTAAAATTCAATTCAAGTCCACCAGACACTAGTCCATATGGGATCTTTTGAACTTTTTTTCTGCTCAGGGGGTCCCCAGAAGGTCTAATAGCTACATGTTGTCTTCATAGACTCTTTCTGATGTCAAAAAGTCAAGTCAAGTCCGACAGACAGTCGTCCATATGGGACCTTTTGAACTTTTTTTCTGCTCATAGGGTCCCCAGAAGGTCTAAAAGCTACATGATGTGCTTAAAGACTTTTTCTGATGATAAAAGTCAAGTCAAGTCCGCCAGACAGTAGTCCATATTGGATCTTTTTTCCTTTTTTTTTCCTCAGAGGGTCCCCAGAAGGTCTAAAAGCTACAGATGTTCTCATAGACTCTTTCTGATGTTTAAAATTCAAGTCAAGCCCGCCACACACTAGTCCATATGTGATCTTTTGAACTTTTATTCTGCTCAGAGGGTTCCTAGAAGGTCTAATAGCTACATGATGTCCTCATAGACTCTTTCTGATGTTAAAAAGTCAAGTCAAGTCCACCAGACATTAGTCCATATGGGACCTTTTGAACTTTTTTTCTGCTCAGAGGGTCCCACGAAGGTCTAAAAGCTACATGATGTGCTTAAAGACTCTTTCTGATGATAGAAAGTCAATTCAAGTCCTCCAGACAGTAGTCCATATGGGATCTTTTGAACTTTTTTTCTGCTCAGAGGGTCCCCAGAAGGTCTAATAGCTACATGATGTCCTCAAAGACTGACTTTGATGTTAAAAAGTCAAGTCAAGTCCGCCAGACAGTAGTCCATATGGGACCTTTTGAACTTTGTTTCTGCTCAAAGGGTCCCCAGAAGGTCTAAAACCAACAGATGTCCTCATTGACTCTTTCTGATGTTTAAAATTCAAGTCAAGTCCGCCAGACACTAGTCCATATGGGACCTTTTGAACTTTTTTTCTCCTCAGAGGGTCCCCAGAAGGTCTAAAAGCTACGTGATGTCCTTAAAGACTCTTTCTGATGTTAAAACCGCCATACAGTAGTCCATATGGGACCTTTTGAACTTTTTTTCTGCTCAGAGGGTCCACAAAAATTGCTAAAAGCTCTGTGATGTCCTTAAAAACACTTTCTGATGTTCAATAGTCAAGTCAAGTCCACCACACAGTTTTACTTATGGGACCTTTTGAACTTTTTTTCTCCTCAGAGGGTCCCCAGGAGGTCTAAAAGCTACATGATGTCCTCATAGACTCTTTCTGATGTTAAAGAGTTAAGTGAAGTACGCCAGAGAGTAGTCCATATGGGACCTTTTGAATTTTTTTTCTGCTTAGAGGGTCCCCAGAAGGTCTAAAAGCTACATGAAGTCCTTGTTGACTCTTTCTGATGTTAAAACCGCAATACAGTAGTCCATATGGGACCTTTTGAACTTTTTTTCTGCTCAGATGGTCCACAAAAGGTCTAAAAGCTATTAGATGTCCTTATAAACACTTTCTGATTTTCAAAACAAGTCAAGTCCGCCAGACAGTTTTCCTTATGGGACCTTTTGAACTTTTTTTCTCCTCAGAGGGTCCCCAGAAGGTCTAAAAGCTACATGATGTCCTCATAGACTCTTTCTGATGTTAAAAAGTCAAGTCAAGTCCGCCAGACACTAGTCCATATTGGACCTTTTGAACTTTTTTTCTCATCAGAGGGTCCCCAGAAGGTCTAAAAGCTACGTGATGTCCTTAAAGACTCTTTCTGATGTTAAAAAGTCAAGCCAAGTCCGCCAGACAGTAGTCCATATGGGAGATTTTGAACTTTTTTTCTGCTCAGAGGATCCCCAGAAGGTCTAAAAGCTACGTGATGTCCTTGTTGACTCTTTCTGATGTTAAAACCGCCATACAGTAGTCCATATGGGACCTTTTGAACTTTTTTTCTGCTCAGATGGACCACAAAAGGTCTAAAAGCTATGTTATGTCCTTATAAACACTTTCTGATCTTCAAAACAAGTCAAGTCCACCAGACAGTTTTCCTTATGGGACCTTTTGAACTTTTTTTCTCCTCAGAGGGTCCCCAGAAGGTCTAAAAGCTACATGATGTCCTCATAGACTCTTTCTGATGTTAAAAATTCAAGTCAAGTCCGCCAGACACTAGTCCATATGGGACCTTTTGAACTTTTTTTCTCCTCAGAGGGTCCCCAGAAGGTCTAAAAGCTACGTGATGTCCTTAAAGACTCTTTCTGATGTTAAAACCGCCATACAGTAGTCCATATGGGACCTTTTGAACTTTTTTTCTGCTCAGAGGGTCCACAAAAATTGCTAAAAGCTATGTGATGTCCTTAAAAACACTTTCTGATGTTCAATAGTCAAGTCAAGTCCACCACACAGTTTTACTTATGGGACCTTTTGAACTTTTTTTCTCCTCAGAGGGTCCCCAGGAGGTCTAAAAGCTACATGATGTCCTCATAGACTCTTTCTGATGTTAAAGAGTTAAGTGAAGTACGCCAGAGAGTAGTCCATATGGGACCTTTTGAATTTTTTTTCTGCTTAGAGGGTCCCCAGAAGGTCTAAAAGCTACATGAAGTCCTTGTTGACTCTTTCTGATGTTAAAACCGCAATACAGTAGTCCATATGGGACCTTTTGAACTTTTTTTCTGCTCAGATGGTCCACAAAAGGTCTAAAAGCTATTAGATGTCCTTATAAACACTTTCTGATTTTCAAAACAAGTCAAGTCCACCAGACAGTTTTCCTTATGGGACCTTTTGAACTTTTTTTCTCCTCAGAGGGTCCCCAGAAGGTCTAAAAGCTACATGATGTCCTCATAGACTCTTTCTGATGTTAAAAAGTCAAGTCAAGTCCGCCAGACACTAGTCCATATTGGACCTTTTGAACTTTTTTTCTCATCAGAGGGTCCCCAGAAGGTCTAAAAGCTACGTGATGTCCTTAAAGACTCTTTCTGATGTTAAAAAGTCAAGCCAAGTCCGCCAGACAGTAGTCCATATGGGAGATTTTGAACTTTTTTTCTGCTCAGAGGATCCCCAGAAGGTCTAAAAGCTACGTGATGTCCTTGTTGACTCTTTCTGATGTTAAAACCGCCATACAGTAGTCCATATGGGACCTTTTGAACTTTTTTTCTGCTCAGATGGACCACAAAAGGTCTAAAAGCTATGTTATGTCCTTATAAACACTTTCTGATGTTCAAAACAAGTCAAGTCCACCAGACAGTTTTCCTTATGGGACCTTTTGAACTTTTTTTCTCCTCAGAGGGTCCCCAGAAGGTCTAAAAGCTACATGATGTCCTCATAGACTCTTTCTGATGTTAAAAAGTCAAGTCAAGTCCGCCAGACACTAGTCCATATGGGACCTTTTGAACTTTTTTTCTCCTCAGAGGGTCCCCAGAAAGTCTAAAAGCTACATGATGTCCTTAAAGACTCTTTCTGATGTTAAAAAGTCAAGCCAAGTCCGCCAGACAGTAGTCCATATGGGAGATTTTGAACTTTTTTTCTGCTCAGAGGGTCCCCAGAAAGTCTTATAGCTACGTGATGTCCTTGTTGACTCTTTCTGATGTTAAAACCGCCATACAGTAGTCCACATGGGACCTTTTTAACTTTTTTTCTGCTCAGATGGTCCACAAAAGGTCTAAAAGCTATGTGATGTCCTTATAAACAGTTTCTGATGTTCAAAACAAGTCAAGTCCACCAGACAGATTTCCTTATGGGACCTTTTGAACTTTATTTCTCCTCAGAGGGTCCCCAGAAGGTCTAAAAGCTACATGATGTCCTCATAGACTCTTTCTGATGATAAAAAGTCAAGTCAAGACCGCCAGACAGTAGTCCTTATGGGACCTTTCGAACTTTTTTTCTGCTCAGAAGGTCTAATAGCTACATGATGTCCTCAAAGACTCTCTTTGATGTTAAAAAGTCAAGTCTAGTCCGCCAGACAGTAGTCCATATGGGACCTTCTGAAGGTTTTTTCTGCTAAGAGGGTCCCCAGAAGGTCTAAAAGCTACATGATGTCCACATAGACTCTTTGATGTTAAAAAGTCAAGTCAAGTCCGCCAGACAGTAGTCCTTATGGGATCTTTTGATCTTTTTTCTGCTTAGAGGGTCCCCAGAAGGTCTAAAAGCTAGATGATGTCCTTAAAGACTTTTTCTGATGTTAAAAAGTCAAGTCAAGTCCTTCAGAGAGTAGTCCATATGGGACCTTTTGAACTTTTTTTCTCCTCAGAGGGTCCCCAGAAGGTCTAAAAGCTACAGATGTTCTCATAGACTCTTTCTGATGTTTAAAATTCAAGTCAAGTCCGCCAGACACTAGTCCATATGGGATCTTTTGAACTTTTTTTCTGCTCAGAGGGTCCCCAGAAGGTCTAAAAGCTACAGATGTTCTCATAGACTCTTTCTGATGTTTAAAATTCAAGTCAAGTCCGCCAGACACTAGTCCATATGTGATCTTTTGAACTTTTTTTCTGCTCAGAGGGTCCTTAGAAGGTCTAATAGCTACATGATGTCCTCATAGACTCTTTCTGATGTTAAAAAGTCAAGTCAAGTCCGCCAGACAGTAGTCCATATGGGACCTTTTGAACTTTTTTTCTGCTCAGAGGGTCCCCAGAAGGTGTAAAAGCTACATGATGTGCTTAAAGACTCTTTCTGATGATAAAAAGTCAAGTCAAGACCGCCAGACAGTAGTCCATATGGGAGCTTTTGAACTTTTTTTTCTGCTCAGAGGGTCCCCAGAAGGTCTAATAGCTTTATGATTTCCTCAAAGTCTAAAAGCTCAAGTCTAAAAGCTACTTGATGTCCTCAAAGACTCTTTCTGATTTTAAAAAGTCAAGTCAAGTCCACCAGACAGTAGTCTATATGGGACCTTTTGATCTTTTTTCTACTCAGAGGGTCCAGAGAAGGTCTAATAGCTACTTGATGTCCTCATAGACTCTTTCTGATGTTAAAAAGTCAAGTCAAGTCTGCCAGACAGTAGTCCATATGGGACCTTTCGAACTTTTTTCTGCTCAGAGGGTCCACAGAAGGTCTAAAAGCGACTTGATGTCCTCAAAGACTCTTTCTGATGTTAAAAAGTCGTCAAATCCGCCAGACAGTAGTCCATATGGGACTTTTTGAACTTTTTTTCTGCTCAGAGGGTCCCCAGAAGGTCTAATAGCTACAGGATTTCCTCCAAGACTCTTTTTGATGTTAAAAAGTCAAGTCAAGTCCGCCAGACAGTAGTCCATATGGGACTTTTTTAACTTTTTTTCTGCTCAGAGGGTCCCCAGAAGGTCTAATAGCTACATGATTTCCTCAAAGTCTAAAAGCTCAAGTCTAAAAGCTACTTGATGTCCTCATAGACTCTTTCTGATGTTAAAAAGTCAAGTCAAGTCCGCCAGACAGTAGTCCATATGGGACCTTTTGAAATTTGTTCTACTCAGATTGTCCCCAGAAGATCTAATAGCTACATGATGTCCTTAATGACTCTTTCTGATGTTAAAAGTCAAGTCCGCCAGACAGTAGTCCATATTGGACCTTTTGATCTTTTTTTCTACTCAGAGGGTCTACAGAAGGTCTAAAACCTACTTGATGTCCTCATAGACTCTTTATGATGTTAAATAGTCGTAAGGTCCGCCAGACAGTAGTCCATATGGGACCTTTTGATCTTTTTTCTGCTCATAGGGTCCCCAGAAGGTCTAAAGGCTACATGATGTCCTTAAAGACTTTTTCTGATGTTAAAAAGTCAAGTCAAGTCCTCCAGACAGTTGTCCATATGGGACCTTTTGAACTTTTTTTCTCCTCAGAGGGTCCCCAGAATGTCTAAAAGCTACATATGTTCTCATAGACTCTTTGATGTTAAAAAGTCAAGTCAAGTCCGCCAGACAGTAGTCCTTATGGGAGCTTTTGATCTTTTTTCTGCTCAGAGGGTCCCCAGAAGGTCTAAAAGCTACATGATGTCCTTAAAGATATTTTCTGATGTTATAAAAAAAGGCAAGTCCTCCAGACAGTAGTCCATATGGGACATTTTGAATTTTTTTTCTCCTCAGAGGGTCCCAAGAAGGTCTAAAAGCTACAGATGTTCTCATAGACTCTTTCTGATGTTTAAAATTCAATTCAAGTCCACCAGACACTAGTCCATATGGGATCTTTTGAACTTTTTTTCTGCTCAGGGGGTCCCCAGAAGGTCTATTAGCTACATAATGTCCTTAAAGACTCTTTCTGATGATAAAAAGTCAAGTCAAGTCCGCCAGACAGTAGTCCATATGGGATCTTTTGAACTTTTTATTTCCTCAGAGGGTCCCCAGAAGGTCTAAAAGCTACATGATGTCCACATAGACTCTTTGATGTTAAAAAGTCAAGTCAAGTCCGCCAGACAGTAGTCCATATGGGAGCTTTTGATCTTTTTTTCTGCTCAGAGGGTCCACAGAAGGTCTAAAAGCTACTTGAAGTCCTCAAAGACTCTTTCTGATTTTAAAAAGTCAAGTCAAGTCCACCAGACAGTAGTCTATATGGGACCTTTTGATCTTTTTTCTACTCAGAGGGTCCAGAGAAGGTCTAATAGCTACATGATGTCCTTAATGACTCTTTCTGATGTTAAAAGTCAAGTCAAATCCGCCACACAGTAGTCCATATGGGACCTTTTGATCTTTTTTTCTACTCAGAGGGTCCACAGAAGGTCTAAAAGCTACTTGATGTCCTCATAGACTCTTTCCGATGTTAAAAAGTCAAGTCAAGTCCGCCATACAGTAGTCCTTATGGGAGCTTTTGATCTTTTTTCTGCTCAGAGGGTCCCCAGAAGGTCTAAAAGCTAGATGATGTCCTTAAAGACTTTTTCTGATGTTAAAAAGTCAAGTCAAGTCCTCCAGACAGTAGTCCGCATGGGACCTTTTGAACTTTTTTTCTCCTCAGAGGGTCCCAAGAAGGTCTAAAAGCTACAGATGTTCTCATAGACTCTTTCTGATGTTTAAAATTCAATTCAAGTCCACCAGACACTAGTCCATATGGGATCTTTTGAACTTTTTTTCTGCTCAGGGGGTCCCCAGAAGGTCTAATAGCTACATGTTGTCTTCATAGACTCTTTCTGATGTCAAAAAGTCAAGTCAAGTCCGACAGACAGTCGTCCATATGGGACCTTTTGAACTTTTTTTCTGCTCATAGGGTCCCCAGAAGGTCTAAAAGCTACATGATGTGCTTAAAGACTTTTTCTGATGATAAAAGTCAAGTCAAGTCCGCCAGACAGTAGTCCATATTGGATCTTTTTTCCTTTTTTTTTCCTCAGAGGGTCCCCAGAAGGTCTAAAAGCTACAGATGTTCTCATAGACTCTTTCTGATGTTTAAAATTCAAGTCAAGCCCGCCACACACTAGTCCATATGTGATCTTTTGAACTTTTATTCTGCTCAGAGGGTTCCTAGAAGGTCTAATAGCTACATGATGTCCTCATAGACTCTTTCTGATGTTAAAAAGTCAAGTCAAGTCCACCAGACATTAGTCCATATGGGACCTTTTGAACTTTTTTTCTGCTCAGAGGGTCCCACGAAGGTCTAAAAGCTACATGATGTGCTTAAAGACTCTTTCTGATGATAGAAAGTCAATTCAAGTCCTCCAGACAGTAGTCCATATGGGATCTTTTGAACTTTTTTTCTGCTCAGAGGGTCCCCAGAAGGTCTAATAGCTACATGATGTCCTCAAAGACTGACTTTGATGTTAAAAAGTCAAGTCAAGTCCGCCAGACAGTAGTCCATATGGGACCTTTTGAACTTTGTTTCTGCTCAAAGGGTCCCCAGAAGGTCTAAAACCAACAGATGTCCTCATTGACTCTTTCTGATGTTTAAAATTCAAGTCAAGTCCGCCAGACACTAGTCCATATGGGACCTTTTGAACTTTTTTTCTCCTCAGAGGGTCCCCAGAAGGTCTAAAAGCTACGTGATGTCCTTAAAGACTCTTTCTGATGTTAAAACCGCCATACAGTAGTCCATATGGGACCTTTTGAACTTTTTTTCTGCTCAGAGGGTCCACAAAAATTGCTAAAAGCTATGTGATGTCCTTAAAAACACTTTCTGATGTTCAATAGTCAAGTCAAGTCCACCACACAGTTTTACTTATGGGACCTTTTGAACTTTTTTTCTCCTCAGAGGGTCCCCAGGAGGTCTAAAAGCTACATGATGTCCTCATAGACTCTTTCTGATGTTAAAGAGTTAAGTGAAGTACGCCAGAGAGTAGTCCATATGGGACCTTTTGAATTTTTTTTCTGCTTAGAGGGTCCCCAGAAGGTCTAAAAGCTACATGAAGTCCTTGTTGACTCTTTCTGATGTTAAAACCGCAATACAGTAGTCCATATGGGACCTTTTGAACTTTTTTTCTGCTCAGATGGTCCACAAAAGGTCTAAAAGCTATTAGATGTCCTTATAAACACTTTCTGATTTTCAAAACAAGTCAAGTCCACCAGACAGTTTTCCTTATGGGACCTTTTGAACTTTTTTTCTCCTCAGAGGGTCCCCAGAAGGTCTAAAAGCTACATGATGTCCTCATAGACTCTTTCTGATGTTAAAAAGTCAAGTCAAGTCCGCCAGACACTAGTCCATATTGGACCTTTTGAACTTTTTTTCTCATCAGAGGGTCCCCAGAAGGTCTAAAAGCTACGTGATGTCCTTAAAGACTCTTTCTGATGTTAAAAAGTCAAGCCAAGTCCGCCAGACAGTAGTCCATATGGGAGATTTTGAACTTTTTTTCTGCTCAGAGGATCCCCAGAAGGTCTAAAAGCTACGTGATGTCCTTGTTGACTCTTTCTGATGTTAAAACCGCCATACAGTAGTCCATATGGGACCTTTTGAACTTTTTTTCTGCTCAGATGGACCACAAAAGGTCTAAAAGCTATGTTATGTCCTTATAAACACTTTCTGATGTTCAAAACAAGTCAAGTCCACCAGACAGTTTTCCTTATGGGACCTTTTGAACTTTTTTTCTCCTCAGAGGGTCCCCAGAAGGTCTAAAAGCTACATGATGTCCTCATAGACTCTTTCTGATGTTAAAAAGTCAAGTCAAGTCCGCCAGACACTAGTCCATATGGGACCTTTTGAACTTTTTTTCTCCTCAGAGGGTCCCCAGAAAGTCTAAAAGCTACATGATGTCCTTAAAGACTCTTTCTGATGTTAAAAAGTCAAGCCAAGTCCGCCAGACAGTAGTCCATATGGGAGATTTTGAACTTTTTTTCTGCTCAGAGGGTCCCCAGAAAGTCTTATAGCTACGTGATGTCCTTGTTGACTCTTTCTGATGTTAAAACCGCCATACAGTAGTCCACATGGGACCTTTTTAACTTTTTTTCTGCTCAGATGGTCCACAAAAGGTCTAAAAGCTATGTGATGTCCTTATAAACAGTTTCTGATGTTCAAAACAAGTCAAGTCCACCAGACAGATTTCCTTATGGGACCTTTTGAACTTTATTTCTCCTCAGAGGGTCCCCAGAAGGTCTAAAAGCTACATGATGTCCTCATAGACTCTTTCTGATGATAAAAAGTCAAGTCAAGACCGCCAGACAGTAGTCCTTATGGGACCTTTCGAACTTTTTTTCTGCTCAGAAGGTCTAATAGCTACATGATGTCCTCAAAGACTCTCTTTGATGTTAAAAAGTCAAGTCTAGTCCGCCAGACAGTAGTCCATATGGGACCTTTTGAAGGTTTTTTCTGCTAAGAGGGTCCCCAGAAGGTCTAAAAGCTACATGATGTCCACATAGACTCTTTGATGTTAAAAAGTCAAGTCAAGTCCGCCAGACAGTAGTCCTTATGGGATCTTTTGATCTTTTTTCTGCTTAGAGGGTCCCCAGAAGGTCTAAAAGCTAGATGATGTCCTTAAAGACTTTTTCTGATGTTAAAAAGTCAAGTCAAGTCCTTCAGAGAGTAGTCCATATGGGACCTTTTGAACTTTTTTTCTCCTCAGAGGGTCCCCAGAAGGTCTAAAAGCTACAGATGTTCTCATAGACTCTTTCTGATGTTTAAAATTCAAGTCAAGTCCGCCAGACACTAGTCCATATGGGATCTTTTGAACTTTTTTTCTGCTCAGAGGGTCCCCAGAAGGTCTAATAGCTACATGATGTCCTCATAGACTCTTTCTGATGATAAAAAGTCAAGTCAAGTCCGCCAGACAGTAGTCCATATGGGATCTTTTGAATTTTTTTTTTCCTCAGTGGGTCCCCAGAAGGTCTAAAAGCTACAGATGTTCTCATAGACTCTTTCTGATGTTTAAAATTCAAGTCAAGTCCGCCAGACACTAGTCCATATGTGATCTTTTGAACTTTTTTTCTGCTCAGAGGGTCCTTAGAAGGTCTAATAGCTACATGATGTCCTCATAGACTCTTTCTGATGTTAAAAAGTCAAGTCAAGTCCGCCAGACAGTAGTCCATATGGGACCTTTTGAACTTTTTTTCTGCTCAGAGGGTCCCCAGAAGGTGTAAAAGCTACATGATGTGCTTAAAGACTCTTTCTGATGATAGAAAGTCAAGTCAAGTCCGCCAGACAGTAGTCCATATGGGATCTTTTGAACTTTTTTTCTGCTCAGACGGGTCCCCAGAAGGTCTAATAGCTACATGATGTCCTCAAAGACTCTCTTTGATGTTAAAAAATCAAGGCTAGTCCGCCAGACAGTAATCCATATGGGACCTTTTGAACGTTTTTTCTGCTAAGAGGGTCCCCAGAAGGTCTAAAAGCTACATGATGTCCACATAGAC
This sequence comes from Siphateles boraxobius, assembly GCF_051911475.1. NCBI lineage: Eukaryota > Metazoa > Chordata > Actinopteri > Cypriniformes > Leuciscidae > Siphateles > Siphateles boraxobius. Next base: position 12,779,478 of record NW_027509141.1, on the reverse strand, counting down.
TCTTTGATGTTAAAAAGTCAAGTCAAGTCCGCCAGACAGTAGTCCTTATGGGAGCTTTTGATGTTTTTTCTGCTCAGAGGGTCCCCAGAAGGTCTAAAAGCTACATGATGTCCTTAAAGACTTTTTCTGATTATTTAAAAAAAGGCAAGTCCTCCAGACAGTAGTCCATATGGGACCTTTTGAACTTTTTTTCTCCTCAGAGGGTCCCAAGAAGGTCTAAAAGCTACAGATGTTCTCATAGACTCTTTCTGATGTTTAAAATTCAATTCAAGTCCACCAGACACTAGTCCATATGGGATCTTTTGAACTTTTTTCTGCTCAGAGGGTCCCCAGAAGGTCTAATAGCTACATTATGTCCTCATAGACTCTTTCTGATGTTAAAAAGTCAAGTCAAGTCCGCCAGACAGTAGTCCATATGGGACCTTTTGAACTTTTTTTTCTGCTCAGAGGGTCCCCAGAAGGTCTAAAAGCTACATGATGTGCTTAAAGACTCTTTCTGATGATAAAAAGTCAAGTCAAGTCCACCAGACAGTAGTCCATATGGGATCTTTTGAATTTTTTATTTCCTCAGAGGGTCCCCAGAAGGTCTAAAAGCTACATGATGTCCACATAGACTCTTTGATGTTAAAAAGTCAAGTCAAGTCCACCAGACAGTAGTCCATATGGGAGCTTTTGATCTTTTTTTCTGCTCAGAGGGTCCACAGAAGGTCTAAAAGCTACTTGATGTCCTCAAAGACTCTTTCTGATTTTAAAAAGTCAAGTCAAGTCCACCAGACAGTAGTCTATAAGGGACCTTTTGAACTTTTTTTCTCCTCAGAGGGTCCCCAGAAGGTCTAAAAGCTACAGATGTTCTCATAGACTCTTTCTGATGTTTAAAATTCAAGTCAAGCCCGCCAGACACTAGTCCATATGTGATCTTTTGAACTTTTTTTCTGCTCAGAGGGTTCCTAGAAGGTCTAATAGCTACATGATGTCCTCATAGACTCTTTCTGATGTTAAAAAGTCAAGTCAAGTCCACCAGACTGTAGTCCATATGGGACCTTTTGAACTTTTTTTCTGCTCAGAGGGTCCCACGAAGGTCTAAAAGCTACATGATGTGCTTAAAGACTCTTTCTGATGATAGAAAGTCAAGTCAAGTCCGCCAGACAGTAGTCCATATGGGATCTTTTGAACTTTTTTTCTGCTCAGAGGGTCCTCAGAAGGTCTAATAGCAACATGATGTCCTCAAAGACTGTCTTTGATGTTAAAAAGTCAAGTCAAGTCCGCCAGACAGTAGTCCATATGGGACCTTTTGAACGTTTTTCTGCTCAGAGGGTCCACAGAAGGTCTAAAAGCTACATGATGTCCACATAGACTATTTGATGTTAAAAAGTCAAGTCAAGTCCGCCAGACATTAGTCCATATGGGAGCTTTTGATCTTTGTTTCTGCTCAGAGGGTCCCCAGAAGGTCTAAAACCAACAGATGTCCTCATTGACTCTTTCTGATGTTTAAAATTCAAGTCAAGTCCGCCAGACACTAGTCCATATGGGACCTTTTGAACGTTTTTTCTCCTCAGAGGGTCCCCAGAAGGTCTAAAAGCTACGTGATGTCCTTAAAGACTCTTTCTGATGTTAAAACCGCCATACAGTAGTCCATATGGGACCTTTTGAACTTTTTTTCTGCTCAGAGGGTCCACAAAAATTGCTAAAAGCTATGTGATGTCCTTAAAAACACTTTCTGATGTTCAATAGTCCTGTCAAGTCTACCACACAGTTTTCCTTATGGGACCTTTTGAACTTTTTTTCTCCTCAGAGGGTCCCCAGAAGGTCTAAAAGCTACATGATGTCCTCATAGACTCTTTCTGATGTTAAAGAGTTAAGTCAAGAACGCCAGAGAGTAGTCCATATGGGACCTTTTGAATTTTTTTTCTGCTTAGAGGGTCCCCAGAAGGTCTAATAGCTACATGAAGTCCTTGTTGACTCTTTCTGATGTTAAAACCGCCATACAGTAGTCCATATGGGACCTTTTGAACTTTTTTTCTGCTCAGATGGTCCACAAAAGGTCTAAAAGCTATAAGATGTCCTTATAAACACTTTCTGATGTTCAAAACAAGTCAAGTCCACCAGACAGTTCCCTTACGAAGGGAACTCAACGATGCGTCCATCGACGCCATGGGAACGCCCCCAGCGTGACTGCGTCTGAAGCATCTATGTCAACTAGTCCAATGGAAAGAATGAGCGTCACGGGCGGGTGACGTCATGACCAGGATATGATAAAAGCACATCCGGTGCAAACCGGCATTAGCTTCTGTTGCCTCAGCAAGCGATCTGTGTCAAACTGTCTGTTATATTTACTGTTGTCTGTCTGATATATATATTTATGGAAACTAAACAATTGCACAAACTCTGTGTTCTCCCTGCTCGCGCTATTTAACGAGTAGGGACACACACGAGCTTTGTGTGATGGGTTTGGGAGTAGAGCATGCGGTATCAGCCTCCGAGGGGGCTGATTGCCAACATTGTGAGAAGCTTTCGCTTCGCATGCTCCGCTCCCGCCTGTCACTTTTCGAGGAAAGTGGCCGGGCTCGCAATTCTCAGGGTGACAGGTCCCGCGTCTGCCGAGGCAGCGCGGAGAATGCATTCCTGTGGATCGCGAATAGGATCTCTTTACGGGGTTGGAGACGGGTCCGCGGATCTTATCTCCTCCCTTTCCACGAGGGATCCAGTGCTCTCTCGCCGGTCTCGGAAGCCCGCGCTGCGGTCTCTTCCGCCCGGGGAGAGAGAGAAATCAATGCTTCAGTGCTCTACCTCCGAGGAGGTAGATGTGCTGGGCATTGAAAGTGACACAATCATGGGGGAAGTGAATTTGCCATCTCTTTCCCCAGCGTATGAGAAATATATATAACCTATATATATATATATATATATATATATGATAGTTTATATATTATATATAAAATAAAGTGAATATATATAAAATATATATATAAAAATAATAAGCTGGTGGAAGTGTTTACTAAGGCTGTAGATAAATTAAATATTTATGGCCAGCAGAAATAAGGGGGCACTCGTCCTAAAAATAAAATAGATTAAACGAGTTTCCTTCCCTCTGTTTTTCCACCTCCATCACGGGGCCTTCCATTTTTCCCGATCTGCACAGCGAGCTGTCTAGATCATGGAAAAAGCCTTACTCCTCTTGTCTTTTAGCCCCCACATTCATGTATATTCAGATATTTGGGGGTTAAGAGGGTATGGCTATGGGGCAATACCCCGGGTAGAACAGACGCTTGCGAGCTATCTGTCTCCCGGTTCAGTATTGTACCTTAAGGCGTCGGCTTCTCTCACTAAACCATTAAAGAAAACTATTTTTTAATCTAGTGGGAAAAGCATATATGGCAGTGGGTCTAGCATGGGCCTGCTTGCACACCATAGCAGTGCTACAAGCATATCAGGCTGACCTGCTGCGGTATTTGGACAGAAGTGAGGGAGTTTGGCCCGATGGGGTTTGAGAACTCCGTCGGGCCACAGATTTATCTCTCAGGGATGGCAGCCCTTGTGGTCACTGAGAGACACCTCTGGCTCAATTTGATGGGAATCATAGAGAAAGATACAAGATAATCTCTCCCTCGCTATGTCCAACCCCCTGGGGCTGCTGGGCGTGAGCAGCTCCAGCCGTCTAGTTTCTCATACACAACACAGCAGCCAAAGCCTTCAAAGCAGAAGCCGGATCCGAGGACCGTTCTTCACGCTGAGAAGGCTGCGGCTCAAAAGAAAAAAAGGTCCTGATGTTCACGCATCAGGCCTGTGAGGACAGCCCCGACCGAAGTGGAGCGGTGTACACCTCATTTTACGGTGCCCGTTCCATTTCGGGGTCCTCACGAGACCGTTCTGCCAACCCTGCCACCCTCGGTGCTTCAGGGCGCAGCGGTCTCCAGCGAGTCGCTGATGCTATGCTGCGGCACAGCATCGGTTTCGCGCCCTCTGAGGGGGGCCTTAGAGCGGCCAGTTCAGGTAGTTCCTGCCATTATGTTTCAGGCTCCGGAATTGGCTGTCTCGATAACACCAGAGACCAGCCTCGAGAGGCTGGTTCCCTTAGTAAATTTTCTGGCAGCGTGGAAGCTTCTGCCGAATATTTCTCATTGGGTCCTGCAGATTGTAGAGAAAGGATACAGAATCCAGTTTGGTTCTCGTCCTCCTCGTTACAACGGGGTGCTGCCCACAGTGGTGCATCCCGAGCAGGCTCTGGTAATGGAGCAAGAGGTAAAGGCCCTGTTAGCAAAGGAAGCTATAGAGCAGGTGTACTCACCCGACATTGCGTCGGGTCTTTACAGTCGTTATCTCATTGTTCCAAAAAAGGATGGAGAGCTGCGTCACATACTAGATCTTCGTCTGTTGGAGTGTTTGGTGCTGGAACTCAATTCCAAAATGCTGACACTCAAACAGATCGTGACTCAAATCAGATCCGAGGACTGGTTTGTCACGATAGATCTAAAAGACGCATACTTCCATATCTCCATCCTCCCTCAGCACAGGAGGTTCCTGAGGTTTTCTTTGGGGCAAAGAACACCAGTATCAGGCACTTCCTTTCGGTCTAGCTCTATCACCCCGCACATTCACGAAGCGTGTAGACGCAGCTCTGGCCCCGCCAGGCTGCAGTGCATATGCATTATGAATTGCATAGATGACTGGCTGATTCTAGCGGAATCAGAACAGTTAGCGGTTCGGCACCGAGGTGTCGTTCTCGCTCCTATGCAGATGTTGGGGTTGAGGCTCAATGCCAAGAAGAGTGTGCTTTCTCCAGTACAGAGAACCACTTTCCTTGGTGTGGTATGGGATTCAGTGACGATGCGGGCCACTCTGTCGCCCGTTCGTGTAGCTGCTATCCTAACAGCCACAAAAGAGCTGAGGCTAGGCCAGTCACGCACTGTAAAACAGTTAGAGAGACTGTTGGGTCTTGTGACAGCAGCGTTCAACGTGATAACTTTTGGCCTGCTGTACATGAGACCTTTACAGTGGTGGCTCAGGACCAGAGGGTTCTCCCCGAGGGGAAACCCACTTCGTATGATCAAGATCACGCGGCGGTGTCTCCGCACCTTGGTTATATGGAGGAAACACTGGTTCTTAACCCAGGGTCCGGTGTTGGGAGCTCTTTGCCATCGAGTTGTGATCTCGACAGATGCTTCCCTCACCGGCTGGGGAGCGGTATTGGAAGGCCGCTCAGCTCAGGGCTTGTGGAGGAGTCATCATCTCTCTTGGCACATGAATTGCCTATAGATGATGGTCGTCTTCAATGCGTTGAGACATCTCCTCCCAGACCTGAGGGGCCATCATGTGTTGTTCTGGTGACTGTTAGGCCTCAGGGCAGCAGCGTCCAATGTGATACCCTTTGACCTGCTGTACGTGAGACCTTTACAGAGTTGGCTCAGGACCAGAGGGTTCTCCCTGAGGGGAAACCCACTCCTTACGATCAAGATCACGCGGCAGTATCCCCGCGCCTTGGTTATATGGAGGAAACTCTGGTTCTTGACCCACAGACAACACGTTGGTGGCCTCTTATTTTGGTCCCTCAAGAAATTACGCTGTCTGAGGGCAGTGTATATTCCGGGGGGGGCCAGAATATTGGAGCAGACACCCTGTCGAGGCAGGGGCTGAGGCCAGGGGACTCCACCCCGAGGCGGTGGAGCAAATATGGGAGTTTTACGGCCAGGCAGAAGTGGATTTGTTCTCGTCTCAGCATACGACGCACTGTCCACTCTGGTTATCCCTCACTCAACCAGTCCCCTCGGGGCTGGATGCTATGGTGCAGACGTGGCCGAGGCTACGTCTGTACGCATTTCCCTCCGTTGCTCTGCTCCCAGGAGTTCTGGAGTGAATCCGCCAGGATGGAATAAGCCTATTTAGTAGCACCACCCTGGCCGAGCTGAATTTGGTTTGCGGACCTAATTTTTCTCCTCGACGGACCTCCCTTGGAGGTCCCGATCAGGAGAGACCTTCTGTCTCAGGCAGGGGATGCAATATTGCACCCCCGGCAGGGGATTTGGGAACTGTGGGTTTGGCCTCTGAGGGGGCCCAACTCATAGAGAGTGGTCTCTCAACCGAGGTTGTTTAGACCATTCTAAGCTCCAGAGCTCCCGCTACGAGGAAACTATATTCACTATTTCGAGAGTTTTTCACTTCTTGGTGTTACCAGCGTCAGTGGGATCCGGTTAACTGTTCAGTAAACACAGTATTCGAGTTTCTGCAAGAACGCTTTGTATCAGGTCTATGTCCTTCCACGCTTAAGGTATAATATGTGTGGCGGCCATTGCGGCTTTCCACGCCCTGGTGGGTAGTACATTTTTGGGTCGAGACCCCCTGATCACTCGTTTCCTTCGTGGCACTTTGAGGCTGAGGCATGCAACTTGCACTAAGGTGCTGGCTTGGGACCTTGCAATAGTTCTAGTAGGCCTATCTGGGGCTCCCTTCGAGCCCTTAGATTTGGTCTCAGAGAAGTTCCTTTCTTTTAAGACTATTTTCTGCTAGCTATTTCGTCCCTATAAGAGTCAGACCTTCAGGCCCTTTCGGTCCCCACCTGCCTTGAGTGCACCGGGATGGCCAAGGCAATCTTACCCGAAACATGGATATGTTCCAAAGGTGCCTACCATTATTCCGAGGCCTATTGTGCTGCAGGTTTCTGTCCTCCCCCATTTTTCGGACCAGGAAAAGCTGAACCTCTTGTGCCAGTGCGAGCACTGGACACTTATGTTCATCGGACTTCTCTGTCGAGAAAATCCAACCTATTGAGCATATAGATAGTCGAGACTATTCTTCTTGCTTGTGAGTCTTCTGGCCAACCATTTGGTGGTCAGGGCTCATTCCACTAGGAGTATGGCTTCTAAGCGTATTATCTGGAGTTCTCTCCAAGACGTTTGTGATGCGGCGGGCTGGTCCTCACCGCTCACACTCATGAGGTTTTACAGCTTGGACCTGGATGCTGCCCCAGGATCCCAGGTGCTTGGTGCAGTGTGACAACAGGCTGACACTCAGGCATTTGAAAGTCTGGCGCTTTGGGTATTCTCGTTCCCATGGCGTCGATGGACGCATCGTTGAGTTCCCTTCGTAAGGGAACGTCTCAGGTTACTATTGTAACCATAGTTCCCTGAGAACAGGGAACGAGACGATGCGTCACCCTGCCATACTTCCTGCATCCCTGTGATCGGCTTGCTTCGGCAATTTTCGAAGCTAATGCCGGTTTGCACCGGATGTGCTTTTATCATATCCTGGTCATGACGTCACCCGCCCGTGACGCTCATTCTTTCCATTGGACTAGTTGACATAGATGCTTCAGACGCAGTCACGCTGGGGGCGTTCCCATGGCGTCGATGGACGCATCGTCTCGTTCCCTGTTCTCAGGGAACTATGGTTACAATAGTAACCTGAGACGTTTTCCTTATGGGACCTTTTGAACTTTTTTTCTCCTCAGAGGGTCCCCAGAAGGTCTAAAAGCTACATGATGTCCTCATAGACTCTTTCTGATGTTAAAAAGTCAAGTCAAGTCCGCCAGACACTAGTCCATATGGGACCTTTTGAACTTTTTTTCTCCTCAGAGGGTCCCCAGAAGGTCTAAAAGCTACGTGATGTCCTTAAAGACTCTTTCTGATGTTAAAAAGTCAAGCCAAGTCCGCCAGAAAGTAGTCCATATGGGAGATTTTGAACTTTTTTTCTGATCAGAGGATCCCCAGAAGGTCTAAAAGCTACGTGATGTCCTTGTTGACTCTTTCTGATGTTAAAACCGCCATACAGTAGTCCATATGGGACCTTTTGAACTTTTTTTCTGCTCAGATGGTCCACAAAAGGTCTAAAAGCTATGTGATGTCCTTATAAACACTTTCTGATGTTCAAAACAAGTCAAGTCCACCAGACAGTTTTCCTTATGGGACCTTTTGAACTTTTTTTCTCCTCAGAGGGTCCCCAGAAGGTCTAAAAGCTACATGATGTCCTCATAGACTCTTTCTGATGTTAAAAAGTCAAGTCAAGTCCGCCAGACACTAGTCCATATAAGACCTTTTGAACTTTTTTTCTGCTCAGAGGGTCCCACGAAGGTCTAAAAGCTACATGATGTGCTTAAAGACTCTTTCTGATGATAGAAAGTCAAGTCAAGTCCGCCAGACAGTAGTCCATATGGGATCTTTTGAACTTTTTTTCTGCTCAGAGGGTCCCCAGAAGGTCTAATAGCTACATGATGTCCTCAAAGACTGTCTTTGATGTTAAAAGTCAAGTCAAGTCCGCCAGACAGTAGTCCATATGGGATCTTTTGAACTTTTTTTCTGCTCAGAGAGTCCCCAGAAGGTCTAATAGCTACATGATGTCCTCAAAGACTGTCTTTGATGTTAAAAATTCAAGTCAAGTCTGCCAGAATGTAGTCCATATGGGACCTTTTGAACTTTTTTTCTGCTCAGAGGGTCCCTAGAAGGTCTAATAGCTACATGATATCCTCATAGACTCTTTCTGATGTTAAAAAGTCAAGTAAAGTCCACCAGACAGTAGTCCATATGGGACCTTTTGAACTTTTTTCTGCTCAGAGGGTCCCCAGAAGGTCTAAAAGCTACATGATATGCTTAAAGACTCTTTCTGATGATAAAAAGTCAAGTCCGCGAGACAGTAGTCCATATGGGATCTTTGGAACTTTTTTTTTGCTCAGAGGGTCCCCAGAAGGTCTAATAGCTACATGATGTCCTCAAAGACTCTCTTTGATGTTAAAAAGTCAAGTCTAGTCCGCCAGACAGTAGTCCATATAAGACCTTTTGAACGTTTTTTCTGCTAAGAGGTCAAAAAGCTACATGATGTCCACATAGACTCTTTGATGTTAAAAAGTCAAGTCAAGTCCGCCAGACAGTAGTCCTTATGGGAGCTTTTGATCTTTTTTCTGCTCAGAGGGTCCCCAGAAGGTCTAATAGCTACATGATGTCCTCATAGACTCTTTCTGATGTTAAAAAGTCAAGTCAAGTCCGCCAGACAGTAGTCCATATGGGATCTTTTGAACTTTTTTTCTCCTCAGAGGGTCCCCAGAAGGTCTAAAAGCTACAGATGTTCTCATAGACTCTTTCTGATGTTTAAAATTCAAGTCAAGTCCGCCAGACACTAGTCCATATGGGATCTTTTGAACTTTTTTTCTATTCAGAGGGTCCCTAGAAGGTCTATAAGCTACATGATGTCCTCATAGACTCTTTCTGATGTTAAAAAGTCAAGTCAAGTACGTCAGACAGTAGTCCATATGGGACCTTTTGAACTTTTTTTCTGCTCAAAGGGTCCCCAGAAGGTCTAAAAGCTACATGATGTGCTTAAAGACTCTCTCTGATGATAGAAAGTCAAGTCAAGTCCGCCAGACAGTAGTCCATATGGGATCTTTTGAACTTTTTTTCTGCTCAGTGGGTCCCCAGAAGGTCTAATAGCTACATGATGTCCTCAAATACTCTCTTTGATGTTAAAAAGTCGTCAAGTCCGCCAGACAGTAGTCCATATGGGACCTTTTGAACTTTTTTCTCCTCAGAGGGTCCCCAGAAGAAATAAAAGCTACATGATGTCTCTAAAGACTCTTTCTGATGTTAAAAAGAAGTCTGTAGATCATATGGGACCTTTTAAACTTTTTTCTGCTCAGAGGGTCCCCAGAAGGTCTAAAAGCCACCTGATGTGCTTAAAGGCTCTTTCTGATGATAAAAAGTCAAGTCAAGACCGCCAGACAGTAGTCCTTATGGGACCTTTCGAACTTTTTTTCTGCTCAGAGGGTCCCCAGAAGGTCTAATAGCTACATGATGTCCTCAAAGACTCTCTTTGATGTTAAAAAGTCAAGTCTAGTCCGCCATACAGTAGTCCATATTGGAGCTTTTGAACGTTTTTTCTGCTAAGAGGGTCCCCAGAAGGTCTAAAAATTACATGATGTCCACATAGACTCTTTGATGTTAAAAAGTCAAGTCAAGTCCGCCAGACAGTAGTCCTTATGGGAGCTTTTGATCTTTTTTCTGCTCAGAGGGTCCCCAGAAGGTCTAAAAGCTACATGATGTCCTTAAAGACTTGTTCTGATGTTAAAAAGTCAAGTCAAGTCCTCCAGACAGTAGTTCATATGGGACCTTTTGAACTTTTTTTCTCCTCAGAGGGTCCCCAGAAGGTCTAAAAGCTACAGATGTTCTCATAGACTCTTTCTGATGTTTAAAATTCAAGTCAAGTCCGCCAGACACTAGTCCATATGGGATCTTTTGAACTTTTTTTCTGCTCAGAGGGTCCATAGAAGGTCTAATAGCTACATGATGTCCTCATAGACTCTTTCTGATGTTAAAAAGTCAAGTCAAGTCCGCCAGACAGTAGTCCATATGGGCCCTTTTGAACTTTTTTTCTGCTCAAAGGGTCCCCAGAAGGTCTAAAAGCTACATGATGTGCTTAAACACTCTTTCTGATGATAAAAAGTCAAGTCCGCCTGACAGTAGTCCATATGGGATCTTTGGAACTTTTTTTCTGCTCAGAGGGTCCAAAGAAGGTCTAATAGCTACATGATGTCCTCAAAGACTCTCTTTGATGTTAAAAAGTCAAGTCAAGTCCGCCAGACAGTAGTCCATATGGGACCTTTTGAACTTTTTTTCTGCTCAGAGGGTCCATAGAAGGTCTAATAGCTACATGATGTCCTCATAGACTCTTTCCTATGTTAAAAAGTCAAGTCAAGTACGTCAAACAGTAGTCCATATGGGACCTTTTGAACTTTTTTTCTGCTCAAAGGGTCCCCAAAAGGTCTAAAAGCTACATGATGTCCTCAAAGACTCTCTTTGATGTTAAAAAGTCTTCAAATCCACCAGACAGTAGTCCATATGGGACCTTTTGAACTTTTATCTCCTCAGAGGGTCCCCAGAAGGAATAAAAGCTACATGATGTCTCTAAAGACTCTTTCTGATGTTAAAAAGAAGTCTGTAGTCCATACCCAGATAGCAAAATTGTTCCGGGCCTTTTATGGCCCAAAAACTGGCAATCATACCGCCAGGAATGCAGGGCCAAAACCGACCTAAACAGTTTTGCCAAAAGCACGCCAGAAAGCTGCCAGAAAAATGCCAATGCCTTACCAGACGAGAGCCAGAAGACCCTAAACTGGCCCATATTCATGCCATAATATCCCTCCACCACCTCTAGAGGCAGTAGTCCATATTGGACCTTTTGAACGTTTTTTCTGCTAAGAGGGTCCCCAGAAGGTCTAAAAGCTACATGATGTCCACATAGACTCTTTGATGTTAAAAAGTCAAGTCAAGTCTGCCAGACAGTAGTCCTTATGGGAGCTTTTGATCTTTTTTCTGCTCAGAGGGTCCCCAGAAGGTCTAAAAGCTAGATGATGTCCTTAAAGACTTTTTCTGATGTTAAAAAGTCAAGTCAAGTCCTCCAGACAGTAGTCCATATGGGACCTTTTGAACTTTTTTTCTCCTCAGAGGGTCCCCAGAAGGTCTAAAAGCTACAGATGTTCTCATAGACTCTTTCTGATGTTTAAAATTCAAGTCAAGTCCGCCAGACACTAGTCCATATGTGATCTTTTGAACTTTTTTTCTGCTCAGAGGGTCCCTAGAAGGTCTAATAGCTACATGATGTGCTTAAAGACTCTCTTTGATGTTAAAAAGTCAAGTCTAGTCCGCCAGACAGTAGTCCATATGGGATCTTTTGAACTTTTTTTCTCCTCAGAGGGTCCCCAGAAGGTCTAAAAGCTACAGATGTTCTCATAGACGTTTTTTCTGCTAAGAGGGTTCCCAGAAGGTCTAAAAGCTACATGATGTCCACATAGACTCTTTGATGTTAAAAAGTCAAGTCAAGTCCGCCTAACAGTAGTCCATATGGGACCTTTTGAATTTTTTTTCTGCTCAGAGGGTCCCTAGAAGGTCTAATAGCTACATGATGTGCTTAAAGACTCTCTTTGATGTTAAAAAGTCAAGTCTAGTCCGCCAGACAGTAGTCCATATGGGATCTTTTGAACTTTTTTTCTCCTCAGAGGGTCCCCAGAAGGTCTAAAAGCTACAGATGTTCTCATAGACGTTTTTTCTGCTAAGAGGGTTCCCAGAAGGTCTAAAAGCTACATGATGTCCACATAGACTCTTTGATGTTAAAAAGTCAAGTCAAGTCCGCCTAACAGTAGTCCATATGGGACCTTTTGAATTTTTTTTCTGCTCAGAGGGTCCCCAGAAGGTCTAAAAACTACATGATGTGCTTAAAGACTCTTTCTGATGATAAAAAGTCAAGTCAAGTCCGCCAGACAGTAGTCCATATGGAATCTTTTGAACTTTTTTTCTGCTCAGAGGGTCCCCAGAAGGTCTAATAGCTACATGATGTCCTCAAAGACTCTCTCTGATGTTAAAAAGTCAAGTCTAGTGCGCCATACGGTAGTCCATATGGGACCTTTTGAACTTTTTTTCTGCTTAGAGGGTCCACAGAAGGTCTAAAAGCTACATAATGTCCTTTTTGACTCTTTCTGATGTTAAAAAGTCAAGTCAAGTCCGCCAGACAGTAGTCCATATGGGACCTTTTGAACTTTTTTTTCTCCTCAGAGGGTCCATAAAAGATCCAAAAGCTACATGATGTCCTTATAGACTCTTTCTGATGTTAAAAAGTCAAGTCAAGTCCGCCAGACAGTAGTCCATATGGGACCTTTTGAACTTTTTTATCCTCAGAGGGTTCCCAGAAGGTCTAAAAGCTACATGATGTCCTCAAAGACTCTTTCTGATGTTAAAAAGTCGTCAAGTCCGCCAGACAGTAGTCCACATGGGACCTTTTGAACTTTTTTCTCCTCAGATCGTCCCCAGAAGGGATAAAAGCTACATGATGTCTCTAAAGACTCTTTCTGATGTTAAAAAGAAGTCTGTAGTCCATATGGGACCTTTTAAGCTTTTTTTCTGCTCAGAGGGTCCACAGAAGGTCTAAAAGCTACATGATGTCCTCATAGACTCTTTCTGATGTTAAAATGTCAAGTCAAGTACGTCAGACAGTAGTCCATATGGGACCTTTTGAACTTTTTTTCTGCTCAAAGGGTCCCCAGAAGGTCTAAAAGCTACATGATATGCTTAAAGACTCTTTCTGATGATAGAAAGTCAAGTCAAGTCCGCCAGACAGTAGTCCATATGGGATCTTTTGAACTTTTTTTCTGCTCAGAGGGTCCCCAGAAGGTCTAATAGCTACATGATGTCCTCAAAGACTCTCTTTGATGTTAAAAAGTCGTCAAGTCCGCCAGACAGTAGTCCATATGGGACCTTTTGAACTTTTTTCTCCTCAGAGGCTCCCCAGAAGGAATAAAAGCTACATGATGTCTCTAAAGACTCTTTCTGATGTTAAAAAGAAGTCTGTAGTCCATATGGGACCTTTTAAGCTTTTTTCTGCTCAGAGGGTCCCCAGAAGGTCTAAAAGCTACATGATGTGCTTAAAGACTCTTTCTGATGATAAAAAGTCAAGTCAAGACCGCCAGACAGTAGTCCATATGGGAGCTTTCGAACTTTTTTTCTGCTCAGAGGGTCCACAGAAGGTTTAATAGCTACATGATGTACTCAAAGACTCTCTCTGATGTTAAAAAGTCAAGTTTAGTCCGCCCTACTGTAGTCAATATTGGACCTTTTGAACGTTTTTTCTGCTAAGAGGCTCGCCAGAAGGTCTAAAAGCTGCATGATGTCCTTAAAGACTTTTTCTGATGTTAAAAAGTCAAGTCAAGTCCTCCAGACAGTAGTCCATATGGGACCTTTTGAACTTTTTTTCTCCTCAGAGGGTCCCCTGAAGGTCTAAAAGCTACAGATGTTCTCCTAAACTCTTTCTGATATTTAAAATTCAAGTCAAGTCCGCCAGACAATAGTCCATATGGGATCTTTTGAACTTTTTTTCTGCTCAGAGGGTCCCCAGAAGGTCTAAAAGCTACGTGATGTGCTTAAAGACTCTTTCTGATGATAAAAAGTCAAGTCAAGACCGCCAGACAGTAGTCCATATGGGAGCTTTCGAACTTTTTTTCTGCTCAGAGGGTCCACAGAAGGTCTAATAGCTACATGATGTCCTCAAAGACTCTCTTTGATGTTAAAAAGTCAAGTCTAGTCCGCCATACAGTAGTCCATATGGGATCTTTTGAACTTTTTTTCTGCTCAGAGGGTCCCCAGAAGGTCTAAAAGCTACATGATGTGCTTAAAGACTCTTTCTGATGATAAAAAGTCAAGTCAAGACCGCCAGACAGTAGTCCATATGGGAGCTTTCGAACTTTTTTTCTGCTCAGAGGGTCCACAGAAGGTCTAATAGCTACATGATGTACTCAAAGACTCTCTCTGATGTTAAAAAGTCAAGTCAAGTCAGCCAGATAGTAGTCCTTATGGGAGCTTTTGATCTTTTTTCTGCTCAGAGGGTCCCCAGAAGGTCTAAAAGCTACATGATGTCCTTAAAGACTTTTTCTGATGTTAAAAAGTCAAGTCAAGTCCTCCAGACAGTAGTCCATATGGGACCTTTTGAACTTTTTTTCTCCTCAGAGGGTCCCCTGAAGGTCTAAAAGCTACAGATGTTCTCCTAAACTCTTTCTGATATTTAAAATTCAAGTCAAGTCCGCCAGACAATAGTCCATATGGGATCTTTTGAACTTTTTTTCTGCTCAGAGGGTCCCCAGAAGGTCTAAAAGCTACGTGATGTGCTTAAAGACTCTTTCTGATGATAAAAAGTCAAGTCAAGACCGCCAGACAGTAGTCCATATGGGAGCTTTCGAACTTTTTTTCTGCTCAGAGGGTCCACAGAAGGTCTAATAGCTACATGATGTCCTCAAAGACTCTCTTTGATGTTAAAAAGTCAAGTCTAGTCCGCCATACAGTAGTCCATATGGGATCTTTTGAACTTTTTTTCTGCTCAGAGGGTCCCTAGAAGGTCTAATAGCTACATGATGTCCTCATAGACTCTTTCTGATGTTAAAAAGTCAAGTCAAGTCCGCCAGACAGTAGTCCATATGGGAGATTTTGAACTTTTTTTCTGCTCAGAGGGTCCCCAGAAGGTCTAAAAGCTACGTGATGTCCTTGTTGACTCTTTCTGATGTTAAAACCGCCATACAGTAGTCCATATGGGACCTTTTGAACTTTTTTTCTGCTCAAAAGGCCCACAAAAGGGCTAAAAGCTATGTGATGTCCTTAAAAACACTTTCTGATGTTCAAAAGTCAAGTCAAGTCCACCAGACAGTTTTCCTTATGGGACCTTTTGAACTTTTTTTCTCCTCAGAGGGACCCCAGAAGGTCTAAAAGCAACATGATGTCCTCATAGACTCTTTCTGATGTTAAAAATTGAAGTCAAGTCCGCCAGACAGTAGTCCATATGGGACCTTTTGAATTTTTTTTCTCCTCAGAGGGTCCCCAGAAGGTCTAAAAGCTACATGATGTGCTTAAAGACTCTTTCTGATGATAAAGTCAAGTCAAGTCCGCCAGACAGTACTCCATATGGAATCTTTTGAACTTTTTTCTGCTCAGAGGGTCCCCAGAAGGTCTAATAGCTACATGATGTCCTCAAAGACTCTCTCTGATGTTAAAAAGTCAAGTCTAGTGCGCCATACGGTAGTCCATATGGGACCTTTTGAACTTTTTTTCTGCTCAGAGGGTCCCCAGAAGGTCTAAAAGCTACGTGATGTCCTTGTTGAATCTTTCTGATGTTAAAACCGCCATACAGTAGTCCATATGGGACCTTTTGAACTTTTTTTCTGCTCATTGGTCCACAAAAGGTCTAAAAGCTTCATGATGTGCTTAAAGACTCTTTCTGATGATAAAAAGTCAAGTCCGCCAGACAGTAGTCCAAATGGGATCTATTGAACTTTTTTTCTGCTCAGAGGGTCCCCAGAAGGTCAAAGAACTAACTTATTCCTTTGTGCAATGAACCATGAACCAACTAACCATAATCATTTGTGTATGAAGGTAAATCATTGCTTCAGTTGTTGAAAAGACAACTCACGGCATATTGTTTTTCGTATTGCATACAGCTCATTAATTTGTGTACTCACGGGAAAACATCACAAAGCTGTCGCTTTCCAATGCATGCAGTAACTAACTATTTCCAATGTTCAACGAAGAGGCTGTTGCAGCGTGCTGTTGCATTGCACAAGCGTTTTTTTTTTTTTTATCCCTTTATTTTCATTTTCATGAAGACAACTCACATGCACAATGTCACCAAATCAGTAACTATACAAGAGTATACGACTAAATACACTTTCTAAGCAGTACCATTGTACATGTTACATTGAGCTAGGTATACTTACAGCTTTTTAAATTAGAGCATCCCTCCCCCCTCCCCCCACAATATTGCAATGATTGTAGAAGGTGTCTTCAAGTGCTCTACAAACAAAACCATTTTGTAGATGGGCAAAGAATAAACATATACAGTCTTTTATCCTAGTGAATGGCTATAACAGAAATTAAAATAACATACAAAGCTTGTTCAGTCCATCTGTAAGAATTTTCTTATTGGTTCCCAAATTTTAATGAAAATGGATCTTTTGTATTTTAATATAAATCTCAGTTCTTCCAAGTACAACATATTTCCCAGTTCCCTAGCCCACATCTCAAAAATGGGGCAGACTCTGCTTTCCACATTTGTAAAATCAGTCTTTTTGTCAACATCATACACAGCGAAATGGCCTGTGCCTGATATTTATTACATAAAGCATTATCTGCTCCTAAAAGTCCAGTGCATGGCCCAGGCTCCAACTCAATAGAATGTGCTTCAGAAATAAATTTAAATATACATTCCCAAAATGGCTGAATTTTACTACATGACCATAAAGAATGAAACAGTGTGCCTTCTGACAATTTACACATTACATAGTGGAGAAATCGTGGGATATATTTTATGAAGTTTTGACTTAGAATAATGCATCCAATGAATTACCTTGAACTGAATCAAATTGTGTCTAGCATTCACAGAACATGTATGTATGTTTCTCAAGCATGCATCCCACACTTTTTCATGAAAGTTAAAACCAATTTCCTCCTCTCAGTCATGTTTTATTTTCTCTGTGTTACTGTCCACATTTTCTAGCAGTAATGTTGCACAAGCGTTTTGCATGGAAGAATAACATTTAAAAGTAATATGCACTCTGTTGCATTGCAATGCATTCAATAACTAATGCGTTTTTATTCCATTGCAACAGCGTGCTGTTACATTGCACAAACGTTTTGCATGGAAGAATAACATTTAAAAGTAATATGGACTTTGTTGCATTGCAATGCATTCAATAACTAATGCGTTTTTATTCCATTGCAACAGCGTGCTGTTACATTGCACAAGCGTTTTGCATGGAAGAATAACATTTAAAAGTAATATGGACTTTGTTGCATTGCAATGTATTCAAGAACTAATGCGTTTCCTTTCATTGCAACAACATGCTGTTGCGTTGCACAAGCGTTTTTCATGGAAGAATAACATTTAAAAGTAATATGCACTCTGTTGCTTTGCAATGCATTCAAGAACTAATGCGTTTCATTGCAACAGCGTGCTGTTGCATTGCACAAGCGTTTTGCATGGAAGAATAACATTTAAAAGTAATATGCACTTTGTTCCATTGCAATGCATTCAAGAACTAATGCGTTTCCATTCATTGCAACAGCATGCTGTTGCGTTGCACAAGCGTTTTGCATGGAAGAATAACATTTAAAAGTAATATGCACTCTGTTGCATTGCAATGCATTCAAGAACTAATGCGTTTCATTCCATTGCAAAGGCATGCTGTTGAATTGCACAAGCGTTTTACATCGAAGAATAACATTTAAAAGTAATATGCACTCTGTTGCATTGCAATGCATTCAAGAACTAATGCGTTTCATTGCAACAGCGTGCTGTTACGTTGCACAAGCGTTTTGCATTGAAAAATAACATTTAAAAGTAATATGCACTCTGTTGCATTGCAATGCATTCAAGAACTAATGCGTTTCATCGCAACAGCGTGCTGTTACATTGCACAAGCGTTTTGCATGGAAGAATAACATTTAAAAGTAAATATGGACTTTGTTGCATTGCAATGCATTCAAGAACTAATGCCTTTCCTTTCATTGCAACAGCATGCTGTTGCGTTGCACAAGCGTTTTGCATGGAAGAAAAACATTTAAAAGTAATATGCACTCTGTTGCATTGCAATGCATTCAAGAACTGATGCGTTTCATTGCAACAGCGTGCTGTTACGTTGCACAAGCGTTTTGCATGGAAAAATAACATTTAAAAGTAATATGCACTCTGTTGCATTGCAATGCATTCAAGAACTAATGCGTTTCATTGCAACAGCGTGCTGTTGCATTGCACAAGCGTTTTGCATGGAAGAATAACATTTAAAAGTAATATGCACTTTGTTGCGTTGCAAATGCATTCAAGAACTAATGCGTTTCATTCCATTGCAGCAGCGTGCTGTTGCATTGCACATGGAAGAATAACATTTAAAAGTAATATAAACTCTGTTGCATTAAAATGCATTCAAGAACTAATGCATTACGTTGCACAAGCGTTTTGCATGGAAGAATAACATTTAAAAGTAAAATGCACTCTGTTGCATTGCAATGCATTCAAAAACTAATGCGTTTCATTCCATTACAACGGCATGCTGTTGCAATGCACAAGCGTTTTGCATGGAAGAATAACATTTAAAAGTAATATGCACTCTGTTGCATTGCAATGCATTCAAGAACTAATGCGTTTCATTGCAACAGCGTGCTGTTACGTTGCACAAGCGTTTTGCATGGAAGAATAACATTTAAAAGTAATATGCACTCTGTTGCATTGCAATGCATTCAAAAACTAATGCGTTTCATTCCATTACAACGGCATGCTGTTGCATTGCACAAGCATTTTGCATGGAAGAATAACGTTTAAAAGTAATATGCACTCTGCGCATTGCAATGCATTCAAGAACTAATGCGTTTCATTGCAACAGCGTGCTGTTACGTTGCACAAGCGTTTTGCATGGAAAAATAACATTTAAAAGTAATATGCACTTTGTTGCGTTGCAAATGCATTCAAGAACTAATGCGTTTCATTCCATTGCAGCAGCGTGCTGTTGCATTGCACAAGCGTTTCGCATGGAAGAATAACATTTAAAAGTAATATGCACTCTGTTGCATTGCAATGCATTCAAGAACTAATGCGTTTCATTGCAACAGCGTACTGTTGCATTGCACAAGCGTTTTGCATGGAAGAATAACATTTAAAAGTAATATGCACTTAGTTGCGTTGCAAATGCATTCAAGAACTAATGCGTTTCATTCCATTGCAGCAGCGTGCTGTTGCATTGCACAAGCGTTTCGCATGGAAGAATAACATTTAAAAGTAATATGCACTCTGTTGCATTGCAATGCATTCAAGAACTAATGCGTTTCATTGCAACAGCGTGCTGTTCCATTGCACAAGCGTTTTGCATGGAAGAATAACATTTAAAAGTAATATAAACTCTGTTGCATTAAAATGCATTCAAGAACTAATGCATTACATTGCACAAGCGTTTTGCATGGAAGAATAACATTTAAAAGTAATATGCACTCTGTTGCATTGCAATGCATTCAAAAACTAATGCGTTTCATTCCATTACAACGGCATGCTGTTGCATTGCACAAGCGTTTTGCATGGAAGAATAACATTTAAAAGTAATACGCACTCTGTTGCATTGCAATGCATTCAAGAACTAATGCGTTTCATTGCAACAGCGTGCTGTTACGTTGCACAAGCGTTTTGCATGGAAAAATAACATTTAAAAGTAATATGCACTTTGTTGCGTTGCAAATGCATTCAAGAACTAACGCGTTTCATTCCATTGCAGCAGCGTGCTGTTGCATTGCTTCAAGCGTTTCGCATGGAAGAATAACATTTAATAGTAATATGCACTCTGTTGCATTGCAATGCATTCAAGAACTAATGCGTTTCATTGCAACAGCGTGCTGTTGCATTGCACAAGCGTTTTGCATGGAAGAATAACATTTAAAAGTAATATAAACTCTGTTGCATTAAAATGCATTCAAGAACTAATGCATTACATTGCACAAGCGTTTTGCATGGAAGAATAACATTTAAAAGTAATATGCACTCTGTTGCATTGCAATGCATTCAAAAACTAATGCGTTTCATTCCATTACAACAGCGTGCTGTTGCATTGCACAAGCGTTTTGCTTGGAAGAATAACATTGAAAAGTAATATACACTTGCATTAAAATGCATTCAAGAACTTATGCGTTTCATTAGATTGCACAAGCGTTTTGCACGGAAGAATAACATTTAAAGTAATATGCACTCGTTGAGTTGCAATGCATTCAAGAACAAATGCGTTTCATTAAATTGCAACAGCGTGCTGTTGCATCGCACAAGCGTTTTGCATGGAAGAATAACATTCAAAAGCAATATACACTTTGTTGCATTGCAATGCATTCAATAACTAATAAGTTTCATTCCAATGCAACAGCGTGCTGTTACATTGCACAAGCGTTTTGCATGGAAGAATAACATTTAAAAGTAAAATGGACTTTGTTGCATTGCAATGCATTCAAGAACTAATGCGTTTCATTCCATTGCAACAGCGTGCTTTTGCATTGCACAAGCGTTTTGCATGGAAGAACAACATTTAAAAGTAATATGCACTTTGTTGCATTGCAATGCATTCAAGAACTAATGCGTTTAATTCCATTCCAACAGCGTGCTGTTGCATTGACAAGCGTTATACATGGATGAATAACATTTAAAATAATATGCACTTTGTTGCATTGCAATGCATTCAAGAACTAATGCGTTTCATTACATTGCTACAGCGTACTGTTGTTGCATAACACCAGCGTTTCGCAATGGAAGAAAAACATTTAAAAGTAATATGCACTTCCTGTTGAATTGCAATGCATTCAAGAACTAATTCGTTTCCTTTCATTGCAACGGCATGCTGTTGCGTTGCACAAGCGTTTTGCATGGAAGAATAACATTTAAAAGTAATATTCACTCTGTTGCTTTGCAATGCATTCAAGAACTAATGCGTTCCATTGCAACAGCGTGCTGTTGCATTGCACAAGCGTTTTGCAAGGAAGAATAACATTTAAAAGTAAAAAGCAGTTTGTTGCATTGCAATGCATTCAAGTACTAATGCGTTTCATTCCATTGCAACAACGTGCTGTTGCATTACACAAGCTTTTTGCATGGAAGAATAACATTTAAAAGTAATATACACCTTGCTAGATTGCAATGCATCCAAGATTCAAGAACTAAAACTCATTCCGTTTTTTATAATATAACTAAAAACATGTTTTAAGGTAGTCTATGTCCTACTCTTAAACCGACATGATTTTAATTATTGCTATTGCCCTGCTAATTTTGTCAGTATTGATGAACGTTCACTGATTCTAGCTTCTCTCCTTTCTGTCTCTTTCTTTTCATGTGAAATGAGCAGTCTAACCATGCTTACATTCATAAATATAAACTTTATTTCTATTAAATTTTTAAAACAATTTCAACATGTGTAACATGATGATGTTAAGACCGCCAGACAGTAGTCCATATCGGACCTATTGAACTTTTTTTTTTGCTCAAAATTCTAAACTATACATGATGTCCTTACAGACTCTTTCTCATGTTAAAAAAACAGTTCAGAGGTCCCCACAAGGTCTAAAAGCTACATGGTGATGTCCTTATAGACACATTCTGATGTTAAAAAGTCAAGTCCTTAAGACAGCTACATGAAAAGCTACACGATGACACATCTGTCACATGACACATAGAATCTTTCTGATCTTAAAAAGTCAAGTCCTCCAGACAGTAGTCCATGGGAGCTTATGATCTTTTTTTCTACCCAGAGGGTCCCCAGAAGGTTTAAAAAAGCTACATGATGTCCTCAAAGACTCTTTCTGATGTTGAAAAGTCAAGTCAAGTCCGCCAGACAGTAGTCCATATGGGACCTTTTGAACTTTTTTTCTGCTCAGAGGGTCCACAGAAGGTCTAAAAGCTACATGATGTCCTCATGGACTCTTTCTGATGTTAAAAAGTCGTCAAGTCCGCCAGACAGTAGTCCATATGGGACCTTTTGAACTTTTTTTCTCCTCAGAGGGTCCCAAGAAGGTCTAAAAGCTACAGATGTTCTCATAGACTCTTTCTGATGTTTAAAATTCAAGTCAAGTCCGCCAGACACTAGTCCATATGGGATCTTTTGAACTTTTTTTCTGCTCAGAGGGTCCCCAGAAGGTCTAATAGCTACATGATGTCCTCATAGACTCTTTCTGATGTTAAAAAGTCAAGTCAAGTCCGCCAGACAGTACTCCATATGGGACCTTTTGAACTTTTTTTCTCCTCAGAGGGTCTCAAGAAGGTCTAAAAGCTACAGATGTTCTCATAGACTCTTTCTGATGTTTAAAATTCAAGTCAAGTCCGCCAGACACTAGTCCATATGGGATCTTTTGAACTTTTTTTCTGCTCAGAGGGTCCCCAGAAGGTCTAATAGCTACATGATGTGCTTAAAGACTCTTTCTGTTGATAAAAAGTCAAGTCAAGTCAGCCAGACAGTAGTCCATATGGGATCTTTTGAACTTTTTTTCTCCTCAGAAGGTCCCCAGAAGGTCTAAAAGCTACAGATGTTCTCAGAGACTCTTTCTGATGTTTAAAATTCAAGTCAAGCCCGCCAGACACTAGTCCATATGTGATTTTTTGAACTTTTTTTCTGCTCAGAGGGTCCCCAGAAGGTCTAAAAGCTACATGATGTCCACATAGACTCTTTGATGTTAAAAAGTCAAGTCAAGTCCGCCAGACAGTAGTCCTTATGGGAGCTTTTGAACTTTTTTCTGCTCAGAGGGGCCACAGAAGGTCTAAAAGCTACAGATGTTCTCAGAGACTCTTTCTGATGTTTAAAATTCAAGTCAAGCCCGCCAGACAGTAGTCCATATGGGACCTTTTGAACTTTTTTTCTGCTCAGAGGGTCCACAGAAGGTCTAAAAGCTACATGATGTCCTCATGGACTCTTTCTGATGTTAAAAAGTCGTCAAGTCCGCCAGACAGTAGTCCATATGGGACCTTTTGAACTTTTTTTCTCCTCAGAGGGTCCCAAGAAGGTCTAAAAGCTACAGATGTTCTCATAGACTCTTTCTGATGTTTAAAATTCAAGTCAAGTCCGCCAGACACTAGTCCATATGGGATCTTTTGAACTTTTTTTCTGCTCAGAGGGTCCCCAGAAGGTCTAATAGCTACATGATGTCCTCATAGACTCTTTCTGATGTTAAAAAGTCAAGTCAAGTCCGCCAGACAGTACTCCATATGGGACCTTTTGAACTTTTTTTCTCCTCAGAGGGTCTCAAGAAGGTCTAAAAGCTACAGATGTTCTCATAGACTCTTTCTGATGTTTAAAATTCAAGTCAAGTCCGCCAGACACTAGTCCATATGGGATCTTTTGAACTTTTTTTCTGCTCAGAGGGTCCCCAAAAGGTCTAATAGCTACATGATGTCCTCATAGACTCTTTCTGATGTTAAAAAGTCAAGTCAAGTCTGCCAGACAGTAGTCCATATGGGACCTTTTGAACTTTTTTTCTGCTCAGAGGGTCCACAGAAGGTCTAAAAGCTACATGATGTGCTTAAAGACTCTTTCTGTTGATAAAAAGTCAAGTCAAGTCAGCCAGACAGTAGTCCATATGGGATCTTTTGAACTTTTTTTCTCCTCAGAAGGTCCCCAGAAGGTCTAAAAGCTACAGATGTTCTCAGAGACTCTTTCTGATGTTTAAAATTCAAGTCAAGCCCGCCAGACACTAGTCCATATGTGATTTTTTGAACTTTTTTTCTGCTCAGAGGGTCCCCAGAAGGTCTAAAAGCTACATGATGTCCACATAGACTCTTTGATGTTAAAAAGTCAAGTCAAGTCCGCCAGACAGTAGTCCTTATGGGAGCTTTTGAACTTTTTTCTGCTCAGAGGGGCCACAGAAGGTCTAAAAGCTACATGATGTCCACATAGACTCTTTGATGTTAAAAAGTCAAGTCAAGTCCGCCAGACAGTAGTCCATATGGGAGCTTTTGATCTTTGTTTCTGCTCAGAGGGTCCCCAGAAGGTTTAAAACCAACAGATGTCCTCATTGACTCTTTCTGATGTTTAAAATTCAAGTCAAGTCCGCCAGACACTAGTCCATATGGGACCTTTTGAACTTTTTCTCTCCTCAGAGGGTCCCCAGAAGGTCTAAAAGCTACGTGATGTCCTTAAAGACTCTTTCTGATGTTAAAAAGTCAAGTCAAGTCCGCCAGACAGTAGTCAATATGGGAGATTTTGAACTTTTTTTCTGCTCAGAGGGTCCCAAGAAGGTCTAAGAGCTACGTGATGTCCTTTTTTGACTCTTTCTGATGTTAAAATCGCCATACAGTAGTCCGTATGGGACCTTTTGAACTTTTTTTCTGCTCAGATGGTCCACTAAAGGTCTAAAAGCTATGTGATGTCCTTATAAACACTTTCTGATGTTCAAAACAAGTCAAGT
The DNA here is from genome assembly GCF_051911475.1 of Siphateles boraxobius. Taxonomy (NCBI): domain Eukaryota; kingdom Metazoa; phylum Chordata; class Actinopteri; order Cypriniformes; family Leuciscidae; genus Siphateles; species Siphateles boraxobius. The sequence goes on along the minus strand of NW_027509141.1, from coordinate 12,755,062 downwards.
CCACCAGACAGTTTTCCTTATGGGACCTTTTGAACTTTTTTCTCCTCAGAGGGTCCCCAGAAGGTCTAAAAGCTACATGATGTCCTCATAGACTCTTTCTGATGTTAAAAAGTCAAGTCAAGTCAGCCAGACACTAGTCCATATGGGACCTTTTGAACTTTTTATCTCCTCAGAGGGTCCCCAGAAGGTCTAAAAGCTACGTAATGTCCTTAAAGACTATTTCTGATGTTAAAAAGTCAAGCCAAGTCCGCCAGACAGTAGTCCATATGGGAGATTTTTAACTTTTTTTCTGCTCAGAGGGTCCCTAGAAGGTCTAATAGCTACATGATGTCCTCATAGACTCTTTCTGATGTTAAAAAGTCAAGTCAAGTCCACCAGACAGTGGACAGTCCATATGGGACCTTTTGAACTTTTTTTCTGCTCAGAGGGTCCCACGAAGGTCTGAAGGATACATGATGTGCTTAAAGACTCTTTATGATGTTAAAAAGTCAAGTCAAGTCCGCCAGACAGTAGTCAATATTGGAGATTTAGAACTTTTTTTCTGCTCAGAGGGTCCCCAGAAGGTCTAAAAGCTACGTGATGTCCTTTTTTGACTCTTTCTGATGTTAAAACCGCCATACAGTAGTCCATATGGGACCTTTTGAACTTTTTTTCTGCTCAGAGGGTCCACAAAAATTGCTAAAAGCTATGTGATGTCCTTAAAAACACTTTCTGATGTTCAAAAGTCAAGTCAAATCCACCACACAGTTTTCCTTATGGGACCTTTTGAACTTTTTTTCTCCTCAGAGGGTCCCCAGAAGGTCTAAAAGCTACATGATGTCCTCATAGACTCTTTCTGATGTTAAAAAGTTAAGTCAAGTACGCCAGACAGTAGTCCATATGGGACCTTTTGAATTTTTTTTCTGCTTAGAGGGTCCCCAGAAGGTCTAAAAGCTACATGAAGTCCTTGTTGACTCTTTCTGATGTTAAAACCACCATACAGTAGTCCATATGGGACCTTTTGAACTTTTTTTATGCTCAGATGGTCCACAAAAGGTCTAGAAGCTATGTGATGTCCTTATAAATACTTTCTGATGTTCAAAACAAGTCAAGTCCACCAGACAGTTTTCCTTATGGGACCTTTTGAACTTTTTTTCTCCTCAGAGGGTCCCCAGAAGGTCTAAAAGCTACATGATGTCCTCATAGACTCTTTCTGATTTTAAAAAGTCAAGTCCGCCAGACACTAGTCCATATGGGACCTTTTGAACTTTTTTTCTCCTCAGAGGGTCCCAAGAAGGTCTAAAGGCTACGTGATGTCCTTAAAGACTCTTTCTGATGTTAAAAAGTCAAGCCAAGTCCGCCAGACAGTAGTCCAAATGGGAGATTTTGAACTTTTTTTCTCCTCAGAGGGTCCCCAGAAGGTCTAAAAGCTACATGATGTCCTTATAGACTCTTTCTGATGTTAAAAAGTCAAGTCAAGTCCGCCAGACACTAGTCCATATGGGACCTTTTGATTTTTTTTTCTCCTCAGAGGGTCCCCAGAAGGTCTAAAAGCTATGTGATGTTCTTAAAGACTCTTTCTGATGTTAAAAAGTCAAGCCAAGTCCGCCAGACAGTAGTACATATGGGAGATTTTGAACTTTTTTTCTGCTCAGAGGGTCCCCAGAAGGTCTAAAAGCTACATGATGTCCTTGTTGACTCTTTCTGATGTTAAAACCGCCATACAGTAGTCCACATGGGACCTTTTGAACTTTTTTTCTGCTCAGATGGTCCACAAAAGGTCTAAAAGCTATGTGATGTCCTTATAAACACTTTCTGATGTTCAAAACAAGTCAAGTCCACCAGACAGTTTTCCTTATGGGACCTTTTGAACTTTTTTTCTCCTCAGAGGGTCCCCAGAAGGTCTAAAAGCTACATGATGTCCTCATAGACTCTTTCTGATGTTAAAAAGTCAAGTCAAGTCCGCCAGACACTAGTCCATATGGGACCTTTTGAACTTTTTTTCTCCTCAGAGGGTCCCAAGAAGGTCTAAAAACTAAAGATGTTCTTATAGACTCTTTCTGATGATAAAAAGTCAAGTCAAGTCCGCCAGACACTAGTCCATATGGGACCTTTTGATTTTTTTTTCTCCTCAGAGGGTCCCCAGAAGGTCTAAAAGCTATGTGATGTCCTTAAAGACTCTTTCTGATGTTAAAAAGTCAAGCCAAGTCCGCCAGACGGTAGTACATATGGGAGATTTTGAACTTTTTTTCTGCTCAGAGGGTCCCCAGAAGGTCTAAAAGCTACATGATGTCCTTGTTGACTCTTTCTGATGTTAAAACCGCCATACAGTAGTCCACATGGGACCTTTTGAACTTTTTTTCTGCTCAGAGGGTCCCCAGAAGGTCTAAAAGCTACATGATGTGCTTAAAGACTCTTTCTGATGATAAAAAGTCAAGTCAAGTCCGCAAGACAGTAGTCCATATGGGATCTTTGAACTTTTTATTTCCTCAGAGGGTCCCCAGAAGGTCTAAAAGCTACATGATGTCCACATAGACCCTTTGATGTTAAAAAGTCAAGTCAAGTCCGCCAGACAGTAGTCCATATGGGACATTTTGAACGTTTTTTCTGCTAAGAGTGTCCCCAGAAGGTCTATAAGCTACATGATGTCCTCATAGACTCTTTCTGATGTTAAAAAGTCAAGTCAAGTCCACCAGACAGTTTTCCTTATGGGACCTTTTGAACTTTTTTCTCCTCAGAGGGTCCCCAGAAGGTCTAAAAGCTACATGATGTCCTCATAGACTCTTTCTGATGTTAAAAAGTCAAGTCAAGTCCGCCAGACACTAGTCCATATGGGACCTTTTGAACTTTTTTCTCCTCAGAGGGTCCCCAGAAGGTCTAAAAGCTACATGATGTCCTTAAAGACTCTTTCTGATGTTAAAAAGTCAAGCCAAGTCCGCCAGACAGTAGTCCATATGGGAGATTTTTAACTTTTTTTCTGCTCAGAGGGTCCCCAGAAGGTCTAAAAGCTACAGATGTTCTCATAGACTCTTTCTGATGTTTAAAATTTAAGTCAAGTCCGCCAGACACTAGTCCTTATGGGATCTTTTGAACTTTTTTTCTGCTCAGAGGGTCCCCAGAAGGTCTAATAGCTACATGATGTCCTCATAGACTCTTTCTGAGGTTAAAAATTCAAGTCAAGTCCGCCAGACAGTAGTCCATATGGGGCCTTTTGAACTTTTTTTCTCCTCAGAGGGTCCCAAGAAGGTCTAAAAACTACAGATGTTCTCATAGACTCTTTCTGATGTTTAAAAGTCAAGTCAAGTCCGCCAGACAGTAGTCCATATGGGACCTTTTTAACTTTTTTTTCTGCTCAGAGGGTCCCCAGAAGGTCTAAAAGCTACATGATGTGCTTAAAGACTCTTTCTGATGATAAAAAGTCAAGTCAAGTCCGCCAGACAGTAGTCCATATGGGATCTTTTGAACTTTTTATTTCCTCAGAGGGTCCCCAGAAGGTCTAAAAGCTACATGATGTCCACATAGACCCTTTGATGTTAAAAAGTCAAGTCAAGTCCGCCAGACAGTAGTCCATATGGGAAATTTTGAACGTTTTTTCTGCTAAGAGGGTCCCCAGAAGGTCTAAAAGCTACATGATGTCCTCATAGACTCTTTCTGATGTTAAAAAGTCAAGTCAAGTCCGCCAGACAGTAGTCCTTATTGGAGCTTTTGAACTTTTTTTCTGCTCAGAGGGTCCCAAGAAGGTCTAAAAGCTACATGATGTGCTTAAAGACTCTTTCTGATGTTAAAAAGTCAAGTCAAGTCCTCCAGACAGTAGTCCATATGGAACTTTGAACTTTTTTTCTCCTCAGAGGGTCCCCAGAAGGTCTAAAAGCTACAGATGTTCTCATAGACTCTTTTTGATGTTTAAAATTCAAGTCAAGTCCGCCAGACAGTAGTCCATATGGGATATTTTGAACTTTTTTTCTGCTCCTAGGGTCCCCAGAAGGTCTAATAGCTACATGATGTCCTCATAGACTCTTTCTGATGTCAAAAAGTCAAGTCAAGTCCGCCAGACAGTAGTCCATATGGGACCTTTTGAACTTTTTTTCTGCTCATAGGGTCCCCAGAAGGTCTAAAAGCTACATGATGTGCTCAAAGACTCTTTCTGGTGATAAAGTCAAGTCAAGTCCGCCAGGCAGTTGTCCATATGGGATCTTTTGAACTTTTTTTCTCCTCAGAGGGTCCCCAGAAGGTCTAAAAGCTACAGATGTTCTCATAGACTCTTTCTGATGTTTAAAATTCAAGTCAAGCCCGCCAGACACTAGTCCATATGTGATCTTTTGAACTTTTTTTCTGCTCAGAGGGTCCCTAGAAGGTCTAATAGCTACATGATGTCCTCATAGACTCTTTCTGATGTTAAAAAGTCAAGTCAAGTTCACCAGACAGTGCACAGTCCATACGGTACCTTTTGAACTTTTTTTCTGCTCAGAGAGTCCCACGAAGGTCTAAAAGCTACATGATGTGCTTAAAGACTCTTTCTGATGATAGAAAGTCAAGTCAAGTCCGCCAGACAGTAGTCCATATGGGAGCTTTTGAACTTTTTTCTGCTCAGGGTGTCCACAGAAGGTCTAAAAGCTACATGATGTCCACATAGACTCTTTGATGTTAAAACGTCAAGTCAAGTCCGCCAGACAGTAGTCCATATGGGAGCTTTTGATCTTTGTTTCTCCTCAGAGGGTCCCCAGAAGGTCTAAAAGCTACAGATGTTCTCATAGACTCTTTTTGATGTTTAAAATTCAAGTCAAGTCCGCCAGACAGTAGTCCATATGGGATATTTTGAACTTTTTTTCTGCTCATAGGGTCCCCAGAAGGTCTAATAGCTACATGATGTCCTCATAGACTCTTTCTGGTGATAAAGTCAAGTCAAGTCCGCCAGACAGTAGTCCATATGGGATCTTTTGAACTTTTTTTTCTCCTCAGAGGGTCCCCAGAAGGTCTAAAAGCTACAGATGTTCTCATAGACTCTTTCTGATGTTTAAAATTCAAGTCAAGCCCGCCAGACACTAGTCCATATGTGATCTTTTGAACTTTTTTTCTGCTCAGAGGGTCCCTAGAAGGTCTAATAGCTACATGATGTCCTCATAGACTCTTTCTGATGTTAAAAAGTCAAGTCAAGTTCACCAGACAGTGCACAGTCCATACGGGACCTTTTGAACTTTTTTTCTGCTCAGAGGGTCCCACGAAGGTCTAAAAGCTACATGATGTGCTTAAAGACTCTTTCTGATGATAGAAAGTCAAGTCAAGTCCGCCAGACAGTAGTCCATATGGGAGCTTTTGAACTTTTTTCTGCTCAGGGTGTCCACAGAAGGTCTAAAAGCTACATGATGTCCACATAGACTCTTTGATGTTAAAACGTCAAGTCAAGTCCGCCAGACAGTAGTCCATATGGGAGCTTTTGATCTTTGTTTCTCCTCAGAGGGTCCCCAGAAGGTCTAAAAGCTACAGATGTTCTCATAGACTCTTTTTGATGTTTAAAATTCAAGTCAAGTCCGCCAGACAGTAGTCCATATGGGATATTTTGAACTTTTTTTCTGCTCATAGGGTCCCCAGAAGGTCTAATAGCTACATGATGTCCTCATAGACTCTTTCTGATGTCAAAAAGTCAAGTCAAGTCCGCCAGACAGTAGTCCATATGGGACCTTTTGAACTTTTTTTCTGCTCATAGGGTCCCCAGAAGGTCTAAAAGCTACATGATGTGCTTAAAGACTCTTTCTGGTGATAAAGTCAAGTCAAGTCCGCCAGACAGTAGTCCATATGGGATCTTTTGAACTTTTTTTCTCCTCAGAGGGTCCCCAGAAGGTCTAAAAGCTACTTGATGTCCTCATAGACTCTTTCTGATGTTAAAAGGTCAAGTCAAGCCCGCCAGACAATAGTCCATATGTGATCTTTTGAACTTTTTTTCTGCTCAGAGGGTCCCTAGAAGGTCTAATAGCTACATGATGTCCTCATAGACTCTTTCTGATGTTAAAAAGTCAAGTCAAGTCCACCAGACAGTGGACAGTCCATATGGGACCTTTTGAACTTTTTTTCTGCTCAGAGGGTCCCACGAAGGTCTAAAAGCTACATGATGTGCTTAAAGACTCTTTCTGATGATAGAAAGTCAAGTCAAGTCCGCCAGACAGTAGTCCATATGGGAGCTTTTGAACTTTTTTCTGCTCAGAATGTCCACAGAAGGTCTAAAAGCTACATGATGTCCACATAGACTCTTTGATGTTAAAAATTCAAGTCAAGTCCGCCAGACAGTAGTCCATATGGGAGCTTTTGATCTTTGTTTCTGCTCAGAGGGTCCCCAGAAGGTCTAAAACCAACAGATGTCCTCATTGACTCTTTCTGATGTTTAAAATTCAAGTCAAGTCCGCCAGACACTAGTCCATATTGGACCTTTTGAACTTTTTTTCTCCTCAGAGGGTCCACAAAAATTGCTAAAAGCTATGTGATGTCCTTAAAAACACTTTCTGATGTTCAAAAGTCAAGTCAAATCCACCACACAGTTTTCCTTATGGGACCTTTTAAACTTTTTTTCTCCTCAGAGGGTCCCCAGAAGGTCTAAAAGCTACATGATGTCCTCATAGACTCTTTCTGATGTTAAAAAGTTAAGTCAAGTACGCCAGACAGTAGTCCATATGGGACCTTTTGAATTTTATTTCTGCTTAGAGGGTCCCAGAAGGTCTAAAAGCTACATGAAGTCCTTGTTGACTCTTTCTGATGTTAAAACCGCCATACAGTAGTCCATATGGGACCTTTTGAACTTTTTTTCTGCTCAGATGGTCCACAAAAGGTCTAGAAGCTATGTGATGTCCTTATAAATACTTTCTGATGTTCAAAACAAGTCAAGTCCACCAGACAGTTTTCCTTATGGGACCTTTTGAACTTTTTTTCTCCTCAGAGGGTCCCCAGAAGGTCTAAAAGCTACATGATGTCCTCATAGACTCTTTCTGATGTTAAAAAGTCAAGTCCGCCAGACACTAGTCCATATGGGACCTTTTGAACTTTTTTTCTCCTCAGAGGGTCCCCAGAAGGTCTAAAAGCTACGTGATGTCCTTAAAGACTCTTTCTGATGTTAAAAAGTCAAGCCAAGTCCGCCAGACAGTAGTCCATATGGGAGATTTTGAACTTTTTTTCCCCTCAGAAGGTCCCCAGAAGGTCTAAAAGCTACATGATGTCCTTATAGACTCTTTCTGATGTTAAAAAGTCAAGTCAAGTCCGCCAGACACTAGTCCATATGGGACCTTTTGAATTTTTTTTCTCCTCAGAGGGTCCCCAGAAGGTCTAAAAGCTACGTGATGTCCTTAAAGACTCTTTCTGATGTTAAAAAGTCAAGCCAAGTCCGCCAGACAGTAGTCCATATGGGAGATTTTGAACTTTTTTTCTCCTCAGAGGGTCCCCAGAAGGTCTAAAAGCTACATGATGTCCTCATAGACTCTTTCTGATGTTAAAAAGTCAAGTCCGCCAGACACTAGTCCATATGGGACCTTTTGAACTTTTTTTCTCCTCAGAGGGTCCCCAGAAGGTCTAAAAGCTACATGATGTCCTCATAGACTCTTTCTGATGTTAAAAAGTCAAGTCAAGTCCGCCAGACACTAGTCCATATGGGACCTTTTGAACTTTTTTTCTCCTCAGAGGGTCCCAAGAAGGTCTAAAAACTAAAGATGTTCTCATAGACTCTTTCTGATGTTTAAAAGTCAAGTCAAGTCCGCCAGACAGTAGTCCATATGGGACCTTTTAAACTTTTTTTCTGCTCAGAGTGTCCCCAGAAGGTCTAAAAGCTACATGATGTGCTTAAAGACTCTTTCTGATGATAAAAAGTCAAGTCAAGTCCGCAAGACAGTAGTCCATATGGGATCTTTGAACTTTTTATTTCCTCAGAGGGTCCCCAGAAGGTCTAAAAGCTACATGATGTCCTCATAGACTCTTTCTGATGTTAAAAAGTCAAGTCAAGTCCGCCAGACACTAGTCCATATGGGACCTTTTGAACTTTTTTCTCCTCAGAGGGTCCCCAGAAGGTCTAAAAGCTACATGATGTCCTTAAAGACTCTTTCTGATGTTAAAAAGTCAAGCCAAGTCCGCCAGACAGTAGTCCATATGGGAGATTTTTAACTTTTTTTCTGCTCAGAGGGTCCCCAGAAGGTCTAAAAGCTACAGATGTTCTCATAGACTCTTTCTGATGTTTAAAATTTAAGTCAAGTCCGCCAGACACTAGTCCTTATGGGATCTTTTGAACTTTTTTACTGCTCAGAGGGTCCCCAGAAGGTCTAATAGCTACATGATGTCCTCATAGACTCTTTCTGAGGTTAAAAATTCAAGTCAAGTCCGCCAGACAGTAGTCCATATGGGGCCTTTTGAACTTTTTTTCTCCTCAGAGGGTCCCAAGAAGGTCTAAAAACTACAGATGTTCTCATAGACTCTTTCTGATGTTTAAAAGTCAAGTCAAGTCCGCCAGACAGTAGTCCATATGGGACCTTTTTAACTTTTTTTTCTGCTCAGAGGGTCCCCAGAAGGTCTAAAAGCTACATGATGTGCTTAAAGACTCTTTCTGATGATAAAAAGTCAAGTCAAGTCCGCCAGACAGTAGTCCATATGGGATCTTTTGAACTTTTTATTTCCTCAGAGGGTCCCCAGAAGGTCTAAAAGCTACATGATGTCCACATAGACCCTTTGATGTTAAAAAGTCAAGTCAAGTCCGCCAGACAGTAGTCCATATGGGAAATTTTGAACGTTTTTTCTGCTAAGAGGGTCCCCAGAAGGTCTAAAAGCTACATGATGTCCTCATAGACTCTTTCTGATGTTAAAAAGTCAAGTCAAGTCCGCCAGACAGTAGTCCTTATTGGAGCTTTTGAACTTTTTTTCTGCTCAGAGGGTCCCAAGAAGGTCTAAAAGCTACATGATGTGCTTAAAGACTCTTTCTGATGTTAAAAAGTCAAGTCAAGTCCTCCAGACAGTAGTCCATATGGAACTTTGAACTTTTTTTCTCCTCAGAGGGTCCCCAGAAGGTCTAAAAGCTACAGATGTTCTCATAGACTCTTTTTGATGTTTAAAATTCAAGTCAAGTCCGCCAGACAGTAGTCCATATGGGATATTTTGAACTTTTTTTCTGCTCCTAGGGTCCCCAGAAGGTCTAATAGCTACATGATGTCCTCATAGACTCTTTCTGATGTCAAAAAGTCAAGTCAAGTCCGCCAGACAGTAGTCCATATGGGACCTTTTGAACTTTTTTTCTGCTCATAGGGTCCCCAGAAGGTCTAAAAGCTACATGATGTGCTCAAAGACTCTTTCTGGTGATAAAGTCAAGTCAAGTCCGCCAGGCAGTTGTCCATATGGGATCTTTTGAACTTTTTTTCTCCTCAGAGGGTCCCCAGAAGGTCTAAAAGCTACAGATGTTCTCATAGACTCTTTCTGATGTTTAAAATTCAAGTCAAGCCCGCCAGACACTAGTCCATATGTGATCTTTTGAACTTTTTTTCTGCTCAGAGGGTCCCTAGAAGGTCTAATAGCTACATGATGTCCTCATAGACTCTTTCTGATGTTAAAAAGTCAAGTCAAGTTCACCAGACAGTGCACAGTCCATACGGTACCTTTTGAACTTTTTTTCTGCTCAGAGGGTCCCACGAAGGTCTAAAAGCTACATGATGTGCTTAAAGACTCTTTCTGATGATAGAAAGTCAAGTCAAGTCCGCCAGACAGTAGTCCATATGGGAGCTTTTGAACTTTTTTCTGCTCAGGGTGTCCACAGAAGGTCTAAAAGCTACATGATGTCCACATAGACTCTTTGATGTTAAAACGTCAAGTCAAGTCCGCCAGACAGTAGTCCATATGGGAGCTTTTGATCTTTGTTTCTCCTCAGAGGGTCCCCAGAAGGTCTAAAAGCTACAGATGTTCTCATAGACTCTTTTTGATGTTTAAAATTCAAGTCAAGTCCGCCAGACAGTAGTCCATATGGGATATTTTGAACTTTTTTTCTGCTCATAGGGTCCCCAGAAGGTCTAATAGCTACATGATGTCCTCATAGACTCTTTCTGGTGATAAAGTCAAGTCAAGTCCGCCAGACAGTAGTCCATATGGGATCTTTTGAACTTTTTTTTCTCCTCAGAGGGTCCCCAGAAGGTCTAAAAGCTACAGATGTTCTCATAGACTCTTTCTGATGTTTAAAATTCAAGTCAAGCCCGCCAGACACTAGTCCATATGTGATCTTTTGAACTTTTTTTCTGCTCAGAGGGTCCCTAGAAGGTCTAATAGCTACATGATGTCCTCATAGACTCTTTCTGATGTTAAAAAGTCAAGTCAAGTTCACCAGACAGTGCACAGTCCATACGGGACCTTTTGAACTTTTTTTCTGCTCAGAGGGTCCCACGAAGGTCTAAAAGCTACATGATGTGCTTAAAGACTCTTTCTGATGATAGAAAGTCAAGTCAAGTCCGCCAGACAGTAGTCCATATGGGAGCTTTTGAACTTTTTTCTGCTCAGGGTGTCCACAGAAGGTCTAAAAGCTACATGATGTCCACATAGACTCTTTGATGTTAAAACGTCAAGTCAAGTCCGCCAGACAGTAGTCCATATGGGAGCTTTTGATCTTTGTTTCTCCTCAGAGGGTCCCCAGAAGGTCTAAAAGCTACAGATGTTCTCATAGACTCTTTTTGATGTTTAAAATTCAAGTCAAGTCCGCCAGACAGTAGTCCATATGGGATATTTTGAACTTTTTTTCTGCTCATAGGGTCCCCAGAAGGTCTAATAGCTACATGATGTCCTCATAGACTCTTTCTGATGTCAAAAAGTCAAGTCAAGTCCGCCAGACAGTAGTCCATATGGGACCTTTTGAACTTTTTTTCTGCTCATAGGGTCCCCAGAAGGTCTAAAAGCTACATGATGTGCTTAAAGACTCTTTCTGGTGATAAAGTCAAGTCAAGTCCGCCAGACAGTAGTCCATATGGGATCTTTTGAACTTTTTTTCTCCTCAGAGGGTCCCCAGAAGGTCTAAAAGCTACTTGATGTCCTCATAGACTCTTTCTGATGTTAAAAGGTCAAGTCAAGCCCGCCAGACAATAGTCCATATGTGATCTTTTGAACTTTTTTTCTGCTCAGAGGGTCCCTAGAAGGTCTAATAGCTACATGATGTCCTCATAGACTCTTTCTGATGTTAAAAAGTCAAGTCAAGTCCACCAGACAGTGGACAGTCCATATGGGACCTTTTGAACTTTTTTTCTGCTCAGAGGGTCCCACGAAGGTCTAAAAGCTACATGATGTGCTTAAAGACTCTTTCTGATGATAGAAAGTCAAGTCAAGTCCGCCAGACAGTAGTCCATATGGGAGCTTTTGAACTTTTTTCTGCTCAGAATGTCCACAGAAGGTCTAAAAGCTACATGATGTCCACATAGACTCTTTGATGTTAAAAATTCAAGTCAAGTCCGCCAGACAGTAGTCCATATGGGAGCTTTTGATCTTTGTTTCTGCTCAGAGGGTCCCCAGAAGGTCTAAAACCAACAGATGTCCTCATTGACTCTTTCTGATGTTTAAAATTCAAGTCAAGTCCGCCAGACACTAGTCCATATTGGACCTTTTGAACTTTTTTTCTCCTCAGAGGGTCCACAAAAATTGCTAAAAGCTATGTGATGTCCTTAAAAACACTTTCTGATGTTCAAAAGTCAAGTCAAATCCACCACACAGTTTTCCTTATGGGACCTTTTAAACTTTTTTTCTCCTCAGAGGGTCCCCAGAAGGTCTAAAAGCTACATGATGTCCTCATAGACTCTTTCTGATGTTAAAAAGTTAAGTCAAGTACGCCAGACAGTAGTCCATATGGGACCTTTTGAATTTTATTTCTGCTTAGAGGGTCCCAGAAGGTCTAAAAGCTACATGAAGTCCTTGTTGACTCTTTCTGATGTTAAAACCGCCATACAGTAGTCCATATGGGACCTTTTGAACTTTTTTTCTGCTCAGATGGTCCACAAAAGGTCTAGAAGCTATGTGATGTCCTTATAAATACTTTCTGATGTTCAAAACAAGTCAAGTCCACCAGACAGTTTTCCTTATGGGACCTTTTGAACTTTTTTTCTCCTCAGAGGGTCCCCAGAAGGTCTAAAAGCTACATGATGTCCTCATAGACTCTTTCTGATGTTAAAAAGTCAAGTCCGCCAGACACTAGTCCATATGGGACCTTTTGAACTTTTTTTCTCCTCAGAGGGTCCCCAGAAGGTCTAAAAGCTACGTGATGTCCTTAAAGACTCTTTCTGATGTTAAAAAGTCAAGCCAAGTCCGCCAGACAGTAGTCCATATGGGAGATTTTGAACTTTTTTTCCCCTCAGAAGGTCCCCAGAAGGTCTAAAAGCTACATGATGTCCTTATAGACTCTTTCTGATGTTAAAAAGTCAAGTCAAGTCCGCCAGACACTAGTCCATATGGGACCTTTTGAATTTTTTTTCTCCTCAGAGGGTCCCCAGAAGGTCTAAAAGCTACGTGATGTCCTTAAAGACTCTTTCTGATGTTAAAAAGTCAAGCCAAGTCCGCCAGACAGTAGTCCATATGGGAGATTTTGAACTTTTTTTCTCCTCAGAGGGTCCCCAGAAGGTCTAAAAGCTACATGATGTCCTCATAGACTCTTTCTGATGTTAAAAAGTCAAGTCCGCCAGACACTAGTCCATATGGGACCTTTTGAACTTTTTTTCTCCTCAGAGGGTCCCCAGAAGGTCTAAAAGCTACATGATGTCCTCATAGACTCTTTCTGATGTTAAAAAGTCAAGTCAAGTCCGCCAGACACTAGTCCATATGGGACCTTTTGAACTTTTTTTCTCCTCAGAGGGTCCCAAGAAGGTCTAAAAACTAAAGATGTTCTCATAGACTCTTTCTGATGTTTAAAAGTCAAGTCAAGTCCGCCAGACAGTAGTCCATATGGGACCTTTTAAACTTTTTTTCTGCTCAGAGTGTCCCCAGAAGGTCTAAAAGCTACATGATGTGCTTAAAGACTCTTTCTGATGATAAAAAGTCAAGTCAAGTCCGCAAGACAGTAGTCCATATGGGATCTTTGAACTTTTTATTTCCTCAGAGGGTCCCCAGAAGGTCTAAAAGCTACATGATGTCCACATAGACCCTTTGATGTTAAAAAGTCAAGTCAAGTCCGCCAGACAGTAGTCCATATGGGACATTTTGAACGTTTTTTCTGCTAAGAGTGTCCCCAGAAGGTCTATAAGCTACATGATGTCCTCATAGACTCTTTCTGATGTTAAAAAGTCAAGTCAAGTCCACCAGACAGTTTTCCTTATGGGACCTTTTGAACTTTTTTCTCCTCAGAGGGTCCCCAGAAGGTCTAAAAGCTACATGATGTCCTCATAGACTCTTTCTGATGTTAAAAAGTCAAGTCAAGTCCGCCAGACATTAGTCCATATGGGACCTTTTGAACTTTTTTCTCCTCAGAGGGTCCCCAGAAGGTCTAAAAGCTACATGATGTCCTTAAAGACTCTTTCTGATGTTAAAAAGTCAAGCCAAGTACGCCAGACAGTAGTCCATATGGGAGATTTTTAACTTTTTTTCTGCTCAGAGGGTCCCCAGAAGGTCTAAAAGCTACAGATGTTCTCATAGACTCTTTCTGATGTTTAAAATTTAAGTCAAGTCCGCCAGACACTAGTCCTTATGGGATCTTTTGAACTTTTTTTCTGCTCAGAGGGTCCCCAGAAGGTCTAATAGCTACATGATGTCCTCATAGACTCTTTCTGAGGTTAAAAAGTCAAGTCAAGTCCGCCAGACAGTAGTCCATATGGGGCCTTTTGAACTTTTTTTCTCCTCAGAGGGTCCCAAGAAGGTCTAAAAACTACAGATGTTCTCATAGACTCTTTCTGATGTTTAAAAGTCAAGTCAAGTCCGCCAGACAGTAGTCCATATGGGACCTTTTTAACTTTTTTTTCTGCTCAGAGGGTCCCCAGAAGGTCTAAAAGCTACATGATGTGCTTAAAGACTCTTTCTGATGATAAAAAGTCAAGTCAAGTCCACCAGACAGTAGTCCATATGGGATCTTTTGAACTTTTTATTTCCTCAGAGGGTCCCCAGAAGGTCTAAAAGCTACATGATGTCCACATAGACCCTTTGATGTTAAAAAGTCAAGTCAAGTCCGCCAGACAGTAGTCCATATGGGAAATTTTGAACGTTTTTTCTGCTAAGAGGGTCCCCAGAAGGTCTAAAAGCTACATGATGTCCTCATAGACTCTTTCTGATGTTAAAAAGTCAAGTCAAGTCCGCCAGACAGTAGTCCTTATGGGAGCTTTTGAACTTTTTTTCTGCTCAGAGGGTCCCCAGAAGGTCTAAAAGATACAGATGTTCTCATAGACTCTTTTTGATGTTTAAAATTCAAGTCAAGTCCGCCAGACAGTAGTCCATATGGGATATTTTGAACTTTTTTTCTGCTCCTAGGGTCCCCAGAAGGTCTAATAGCTACATGATGTCCTCATAGACTCTTTCTGATGTCAAAAAGTCAAGTCAAGTCCGCCAGACAGTAGTCCATATGGGACCTTTTGAACTTTTTTTCTGCTCATAGGGTCCCCAGAAGGTCTAAAAGCTACATGATGTGCTCAAAGACTCTTTCTGGTGATAAAGTCAAGTCAAGTTCACCAGACAGTGCACAGTCCATACGGGACCTTTTGAACTTTTTTTCTGCTCAGAGGGTCCCACGAAGGTCTAAAAGCTACATGATGTGCTTAAAGACTCTTTCTGATGATAGAAAGTCAAGTCAAGTCCGCCAGACAGTAGTCCATATGGGAGCTTTTGAACTTTTTTCTGCTCAGGGTGTCCACAGAAGGTCTAAAAGCTACATGATGTCCACATAGACTCTTTGATGTTAAAACGTCAAGTCAAGTCCGCCAGACAGTAGTCCATATGGGAGCTTTTGATCTTTGTTTCTCCTCAGAGGGTCCCCAGAAGGTCTAAAAGCTACAGATGTTCTCATAGACTCTTTTTGATGTTTAAAATTCAAGTCAAGTCCGCCAGACAGTAGTCCATATGGGATATTTTGAACTTTTTTTCTGCTCATAGGGTCCCCAGAAGGTCTAATAGCTACATGATGTCCTCATAGACTCTTTCTGATGTCAAAAAGTCAAGTCAAGTCCGCCAGACAGTAGTCCATATGGGACCTTTTGAACTTTTTTTCTGCTCAGAGGGTCCCCAGAAGGTCTAAAAGCTACATGATGTGCTTAAAGACTCTTTCTGGTGATAAAGTCAAGTCAAGTCCGCCAGACAGTAGTCCATATGGGATCTTTTGAACTTTTTTTCTCCTCAGAGGGTCCCCAGAAGGTCTAAAAGCTACTTGATGTCCTCATAGACTCTTTCTGATGTTAAAAGGTCAAGTCAAGCCCGCCAGACAATAGTCCATATGTGATCTTTTGAACTTTTTTTCTGCTCAGAGGGTCCCTAGAAGGTCTAATAGCTACATGATGTCCTCATAGACTCTTTCTGATGTTAAAAAGTCAAGTCAAGTCCACCAGACAGTGGACAGTCCATATGGGACCTTTTGAACTTTTTTTCTGCTCAGAGGGTCCCACGAAGGTCTAAAAGCTACATGATGTGCTTAAAGACTCTTTCTGATGATAGAAAGTCAAGTCAAGTCCGCCAGAAAGTAGTCCATATGGGAGCTTTTGAACTTTTTTCTGCTCAGAATGTCCACAGAAGGTCTAAAAGCTACATGATGTCCACATAGACTCTTTGATGTTAAAAATTCAAGTCAAGTCCGCCAGACAGTAGTCCATATGGGAGCTTTTGATCTTTGTTTCTGCTCAGAGGGTCCCCAGAAGGTCTAAAACCAACAGATGTCCTCATTGACTCTTTCTGATGTTTAAAATTCAAGTCAAGTCCGCCAGACACTAGTCCATATTGGACCTTTTGAACTTTTTTTCTCCTCAGAGGGTCCACAAAAATTGCTAAAAGCTATGTGATGTCCTTAAAAACACTTTCTGATGTTCAAAAGTCAAGTCAAATCCACCACACAGTTTTCCTTTTGGGACCTTTTAAACTTTATTTCTCCTCAGAGGGTCCCCAGAAGGTCTAAAAGCTACATGATGTCCTCATAGACTCTTTCTGATGTTAAAAAGTTAAGTCAAGTACGCCAGACATTAGTCCATATGGGACCTTTTGAATTTTATTTCTGCTTAGAGGGTCCCAGAAGGTCTAAAAGCTACATGAAGTCCTTGTTGACTCTTTCTGATGTTAAAACCGCCATACAGTAGTCCATATGGGACCTTTTGAACTTTTTTTCTGCTCAGATGGTCCACAAAAGGTCTAGAAGCTATGTGATGTCCTTATAAATACTTTCTGATGTTCAAAACAAGTCAAGTCCACCAGACAGTTTTCCTTATGGGACCTTTTGAACTTTTTTTCTCCTCAGAGGGTCCCCAGAAGGTCTAAAAGCTACATGATGTCCTCATAGACTCTTTCTGATGTTAAAAAGTCAAGTCCGCCAGACACTAGTCCATATGGGACCTTTTGAACTTTTTTTCTCCTCAGAGGGTCCCCAGAAGGTCTAAAAGCTACGTGATGTCCTTAAAGACTCTTTCTGATGTTAAAAAGTCAAGCCAAGTCCGCCAGAAAGTAGTCCATATGGGAGATTTTGAACTTTTTTTCTCCTCAGAGGGTCCCCAGAAGGTCTAAAAGCTACATGATGTCCTCATAGACTCTTTCTGATGTTAAAAAGTCAAGTCCGCCAGACACTAGTCCATATGGGACCTTTTGAACTTTTTTTCTCCTCAGAGGGTCCCCAGAAGGTCTAAAAGCTACATGATGTCCTTAAAGACTCTTTCTGATGTTAAAAAGTCAAGTCAAGTCCGCCAGACACTAGTCCATATGGGACCTTTTGAACTTTTTTCTCCTCAGAGGGTCCCCAGAAGGTCTAAAAGCTACATGATGTCCTTAAAGACTCTTTCTGATGTTAAAAAGTCAAGCCAAGTCCGCCAGACAGTAGTCCACATGGGAGATTTTTAACTTTTTTTCTGCTCAGAGGGTCCCCAGAAGGTCTAAAAGCTACAGATGTTCTCATAGACTCTTTCTGATGTTTAAAATTTAAGTCAAGTCCGCCAGACACTAGTCCTTATGGGATCTTTTGAACTTTTTTTCTGCTCAGAGGGTCCCCAGAAGGTCTAATAGCTACATGATGTCCTCATAGACTCTTTCTGAGGTTAAAAAGTCAAGTCAAGTCCGCCAGACAGTAGTCCATATGGGGCCTTTTGAACTTTTTTTCTCCTCAGAGGGTCCCAAGAAGGTCTAAAAACTACAGATGTTTTCATAGACTCTTTCTGATATTTAAAAGTCAAGTCAAGTCCGCCAGACAGTAGTCCATATGGGACCTTTTTAACTTTTTTTTCTGCTCAGAGGGTCCCCAGAAGGTCTAAAAGCTACATGATGTGCTTAAAGACTCTTTCTGATGATAAAAAGTCAAGTCAAGTCCGCCAGACAGTAGTCCATATGGGATCTTTTGAACTTTTTATTTCCTCAGAGGGTCCCCAGAAGGTCTAAAAGCTACATGATGTCCACATAGACCCTTTGATGTTAAAAAGTCAAGTCAAGTCCGCCAGACAGTAGTCCATATGGGAAATTTTGAACGTTTTTTCTGCTAAGAGGGTCCCCAGAAGGTCTAAAAGCTACATGATGTCCTCATAGACTCTTTCTGATGTTAAAAAGTCAAGTCAAGTCCGCCAGACAGTAGTCCTTATGGGAGCTTTTGAACTTTTTTTCTGCTCAGAGGGTCCCAAGAAGGTCTAAAAGCTACATGATGTGCTTAAAGACTCTTTCTGATGTTAAAAAGTCAAGTCAAGTCCGCCAGGCAGTTGTCCATATGGGATCTTTTGAACTTTTTTTCTCCTCAGAGGGTCCCCAGAAGGTCTAAAAGCTACAGATGTTCTCATAGACTCTTTCTGATGTTTAAAATTCAAGTCAAGCCCGCCAGACACTAGTCCATATGTGATCTTTTGAACTTTTTTTCTGCTCAGAGGGTCCCTAGAAGGTCTAATAGCTACATGATGACCTCATAGACTCTTTCTGATGTTAAAAAGTCAAGTCAAGTTCACCAGACAGTGCACAGTCCATACGGGACCTTTTGAACTTTTTTTCTGCTCAGAGGGTCCCACGAAGGTCTAAAAGCTACATGATGTGCTTAAAGACTCTTTCTGATGATAGAAAGTCAAGTCAAGTCCGCCAGACAGTAGTCCATATGGGAGCTTTTGAACTTTTTTCTGCTCAGGGTGTCCACAGAAGGTCTAAAAGCTACATGATGTCCACATAGACTCTTTGATGTTAAAACGTCAAGTCAAGTCCGCCAGACAGTAGTCCATATGGGAGCTTTTGATCTTTGTTTCTCCTCAGAGGGTCCCCAGAAGGTCTAAAAGCTACAGATGTTCTCATAGACTCTTTTTGATGTTTAAAATTCAAGTCAAGTCCGCCAGACAGTAGTCCATATGGGATATTTTGAACTTTTTTTCTGCTCATAGGGTCCCCAGAAGGTCTAATAGCTACATGATGTCCTCATAGACTCTTTCTGATGTCAAAAAGTCAAGTCAAGTCCGCCAGACAGTAGTCCATATGGGACCTTTTGAACTTTTTTTCTGCTCATAGGGTCCCCAGAAGGTCTAAAAGCTACATGATGTGCTTAAAGACTCTTTCTGGTGATAAAGTCAAGTCAAGTCCGCCAGACAGTAGTCCATATGGGATCTTTTGAACTTTTTTTCTCCTCAGAGGGTCCCCAGAAAGTCTAAAAGCTACAGATGTTCTCATAGACTCTTTCTGATGTTTAAAATTCAAGTCAAGCCCGCCAGACACTAGTCCATATGTGATCTTTTGAACTTTTTTTCTGCTCAGAGGGTCCCTAGAAGGTCTAATAGCTACATGATGTCCTCATAGACTCTTTCTGATGTTAAAAAGTCAAGTCAAGTTCACCAGACAGTGCACAGTCCATACGGGACCTTTTGAACTTTTTTTCTGCTCAGAGGGTCCCACGAAGGTCTAAAAGCTACATGATGTGCTTAAAGACTCTTTCTGATGATAGAAAGTCAAGTCAAGTCCGCCAGACAGTAGTCCATATGGGAGCTTTTGAACTTTTTTCTGCTCAGGGTGTCCACAGAAGGTCTAAAAGCTACATGATGTCCACATAGACTCTTTGATGTTAAAACGTCAAGTCAAGTCCGCCAGACAGTAGTCCATATGGGAGCTTTTGATCTTTGTTTCTCCTCAGAGGGTCCCCAGAAGGTCTAAAAGCTACAGATGTTCTCATAGACTCTTTTTGATGTTTAAAATTCAAGTCAAGTCCGCCAGACAGTAGTCCATATGGGATATTTTGAACTTTTTTTCTGCTCATAGGGTCCCCAGAAGGTCTAATAGCTACATGATGTCCTCATAGACTCTTTCTGATGTCAAAAAGTCAAGTCAAGTCCGCCAGACAGTAGTCCATATGGGACCTTTTGAACTTTTTTTCTGCTCATAGGGTCCCCAGAAGGTCTAAAAGCTACATGATGTGCTTAAAGACTCTTTCTGGTGATAAAGTCAAGTCAAGTCCGCCAGACAGTAGTCCATATGGGATCTTTTGAACTTTTTTTCTCCTCAGAGGGTCCCCAGAAGGTCTAAAAGCTACTTGATGTCCTCATAGACTCTTTCTGATGTTAAAAGGTCAAGTCAAGCCCGCCAGACAATAGTCCATATGTGATCTTTTGAACTTTTTTTCTGCTCAGAGGGTCCCTAGAAGGTCTAATAGCTACATGATGTCCTCATAGACTCTTTCTGATGTTAAAAAGTCAAGTCAAGTCCACCAGACAGTGGACAGTCCATATGGGACCTTTTGAACTTTTTTTCTGCTCAGAGGGTCCCACGAAGGTCTAAAAGCTACATGATGTGCTTAAAGACTCTTTCTGATGATAGAAAGTCAAGTCAAGTCCGCCAGACAGTAGTCCATATGGGAGCTTTTGAACTTTTTTCTGCTCAGAATGTCCACAGAAGGTCTAAAAGCTACATGATGTCCACATAGACTCTTTGATGTTAAAAATTCAAGTCAAGTCCGCCAGACAGTAGTCCATATGGGAGCTTTTGATCTTTGTTTCTGCTCAGAGGGTCCCCAGAAGGTCTAAAACCAACAGATGTCCTCATTGACTCTTTCTGATGTTTAAAATTCAAGTCAAGTCCGCCAGACACTAGTCCATATTGGACCTTTTGAACTTTTTTTCTCCTCAGAGGGTCCACAAAAATTGCTAAAAGCTATGTGATGTCCTTAAAAACACTTTCTGATGTTCAAAAGTCAAGTCAAATCCACCACACAGTTTTCCTTATGGGACCTTTTAAACTTTTTTTCTCCTCAGAGGGTCCCCAGAAGGTCTAAAAGCTACATGATGTCCTCATAGACTCTTTCTGATGTTAAAAAGTTAAGTCAAGTACGCCAGACAGTAGTCCATATGGGACCTTTTGAATTTTATTTCTGCTTAGAGGGTCCCAGAAGGTCTAAAAGCTACATGAAGTCCTTGTTGACTCTTTCTGATGTTAAAACCGCCATACAGTAGTCCATATGGGACCTTTTGAACTTTTTTTCTGCTCAGATGGTCCACAAAAGGTCTAGAAGCTATGTGATGTCCTTATAAATACTTTCTGATGTTCAAAACAAGTCAAGTCCACCAGACAGTTTTCCTTATGGGACCTTTTGAACTTTTTTTCTCCTCAGAGGGTCCCCAGAAGGTCTAAAAGCTACATGATGTCCTCATAGACTCTTTCTGATGTTAAAAAGTCAAGTCCGCCAGACACTAGTCCATATGGGACCTTTTGAACTTTTTTTCTCCTCAGAGGGTCCCCAGAAGGTCTAAAAGCTACGTGATGTCCTTAAAGACTCTTTCTGATGTTAAAAAGTCAAGCCAAGTCCGCCAGACAGTAGTCCATATGGGAGATTTTGAACTTTTTTTCCCCTCAGAAGGTCCCCAGAAGGTCTAAAAGCTACATGATGTCCTTATAGACTCTTTCTGATGTTAAAAAGTCAAGTCAAGTCCGCCAGACACTAGTCCATATGGGACCTTTTGAATTTTTTTTCTCCTCAGAGGGTCCCCAGAAGGTCTAAAAGCTATGTGATGTCCTTAAAGACTCTTTCTGATGTTAAAAAGTCAAGCCAAGTCCGCCAGACAGAAGTCCATATGGGAGATTTTGAACCCCTTTTTTCTGCTCAGAGGGTCCCCAGAAGGTCTAAAAGCTACGTGATGTCCTTGTTGACTCTTTCTGATGTTAAAACCGCCATACAGTAGTCCATATGGGACCTTTTGAACTTTTTTTCTGCTCAGATGGTCCACAAAAGGTCTAAAAGCTATGTGATGTCCTTATAAACACTTTCTGATGTTCAAAACAAGTCAAGTCCACCAGACAGTTTTCCTTATGGGACCTTTTGAACTTTTTTTCTCCTCAGAGGGTCCCCAGAAGGTCTAAAAGCTACATGATGTCCTCATAGACTCTTTCTGATGTTAAAAAGTCAAGTCAAGTCCGCCAGACACTAGTCCATATGGGACCTTTTGAACTTTTTTTCTCCTCAGAGGGTCCCCAGAAGGTCTAAAAGCTACGTGATGTCCTTAAAGACTCTTTCTGATGTTAAAAAGTCAAGCCAAGTCCGCCAGACAGTAGTCCATATGGGAGATTTTGAACTTTTTTTCTGCTCAGAGGGTCCCCAGAAGGTCTAAAAGCTACGTGATGTCCTTGTTGACTCTTTCTGATGTTAAAACCGCCATACAGTAGTCCATATGGGACCTTTTGATCTTTTTTCTACTCAGAGGGTCCAGAGAAGGTCTAATAGCTACTTGATGTCCTCATAGACTCTTTCTGATGTTAAAAAGTCAAGTCAAGTCTGCCAGACAGTAGTCCATATGGGACCTTTCGAACTTTTTTCTGCTCAGAGGGTCCACAGAAGGTCTAAAAGCGACTTGATGTCCTCAAAGACTCTTTCTGATGTTAAAAAGTCGTCAAGTCCGCCAGACAGTAGTCCATATGGGACTTTTTGAACTTTTTTCTGCTCAGAGGGTCCCCAGAAGGTCTGATAGCTACAGGATTTCCTCCAAGACTCTTTTTGATGTTAAAAAGTCAAGTCAAGTCCGCCAGACAGTAGTCCATATGGGACTTTTTTAACTTTTTTTCTGCTCAGAGTGTCCCCAGAAGGTCTAATAGCTACATGATTTCCTCAAAGTCTAAAAGCTCAAGTCTAAAAGCTACTTGATGTCCTCATAGACTCTTTCTGATGTTAAAAGGTCAAGTCAATTCCGCCAGACAGTAGTCCTTTTGATCTTTTTTTCTAAACAGAGGGTCCACAGAAGTTCTAAAAGCTACATGATGTCCTCAAAGACTCTTTCTGATGTTAAAAGTCAGGTCAAGTCCACCAGACAGTAGTCCATATGGGACCTTTTGAAATTTGTTCTACTCAGATGGTCCCCAGAAGATCTAATAGCTACATGATGTTCTTAATGACTCTTTCTGATGTTAAAAGTCAAGTCCGCCAGACAGTAGTCCATATGGGACCTTTTGATCTTTTTTTCTACTCAGAGGGTCTACAGAAGGTCTAAAACCTACTTGATGTCCTCATAGACTCTTTATGATGTTAAATAGTCGTAAGGTCCGCCAGACAGTAGTCCATATGGGACCTTTTTATCTTTTTTCTGCTCATATAGTCCCCAGAAGGTCTAAAGGCTACATGATGTCCTTAAAGACTTTTTCTGATGTTAAAAAGTCAAGTCAAGTCCTCCAGACAGTTGTCCATATGGGACCTTTTGAACTTTTTTTCTCCTCAGAGGGTCCCCAGAATGTCTAAAAGCTACATATGTTCTCATAGACTCTTTGATGTTAAAAAGTCAAGTCAAGTCCGCCAGACAGTAGTCCTTATGGGAGCTTTTGATCTTTTTTCTGCTCAGAGGGTCCCCAGAAGGTCTAAAAGCTACATGATGTCCTTAAAGATATTTTCTGATTTTATAAACAAAGGCAAGTCCTCCAGACAGTAGTCCATATGGAACTTTTGATCTTTTTTTCTCCTCAGAGGGTCCCAAGAAGGTCTAAAAGCTACAGATGTTCTCATAGACTCTTTCTGATGTTTAAAATTCAATTCAAGTCCACCAGACACTAGTCCATATGGGATCTTTTGAACTTTTTTTCTGCTCAGGGGGTCCCCAGATGGTCTAATAGCTACATGATGTCCTCATAGACTCTTTCTGATGTTAAAAAGTCAAGTCAAGTCCGCCAGACAGTAGTCCATATGGGACCTTTTGAACTTTTTTTTCTGCTCAGAAGGTCCCCAGAAGGTCTAAAAGCTACATGATGTGCTATAAGACTCTTTCTGATGATAAAAAGTCAAGTCAAGTCCGCCAGACAGTAGTCCATATGGGATCTTTTGAACTTTTTATTTCCTCAGAGGGTCCCCAGAAGGTCTAAAAGCTACATGATGTCCACATAGACTCTTTGATGTTAAAAAGTCAAGTCAAGTCCGCCAGACAGTAGTCCATATGGGAGCTTTGATCTTTTTTTCTGCTCAGAGGGTCCACAGAAGGTCTAAAAGCTACTTGATGTCCTCAAAGACTCTTTCTGATTTTAAAAAGTCAAGTCAAGTCCACCAGACAGTAGTCTATATGGGACCTTTTGATCTTTTTTCTACTCAGAGGGTCCAGAGAAGGTCTAATAGCTACATGATGTCCTTAATGACTCTTTCTGATGTTAAAAGTCAAGTCAAATCCGCCACACAGTAGTCCATATGGGACCTTTTGATCTTTTTTTCTACTCAGAGGGTCCACAGAAGGTCTAAAAGCTACTTGAGGTCTTCATAGACTCTTTTTCCGATGTTAAAAAGTCAAGTCAAGTCCGCCAGACAGTAGTCCATATGGGACCTTTTGAACTTTTTTTTCTGCTCAGAGGGTCCCCAGAAGGTCTTAAAGCTGCATGATGTGCTTAAAGACTCTTTCTGATGATAAAAAGTCAAGTCAAATCCGCCAGACAGTAGTCCATATGGGATCTTTTGAACTTTTTATTTCCTCAGAGGGTCCCCAGAAGGTCTAAAAGCTACATGATGTCCACATAGACCCTTTGATGTTAAAAAGTCAAGTCAAGTCCGCCAGACAGTAGTCCATATGGGACCATTTGAATGTTTTTTCTGCTAAGAGGGTCCCCAGAAGGTCTAATAGCTACATGATGTCTTCATAAACTCTTTCTGATGTTAAAAAGTCAAGTCAAGTCCGCCAGACAGTAGTCCATATGGCACCTTTTGCACTTTTTTTCTGCTCAGAGGGTCCCCAGAAGGTCTAATAACTACATGAAGTCCAAATAGACTCTTTGATGTTAAAAAGTCAAGTCAAGTCCGCCAGACAGTAGTCCTTATGGGAGCTTTTGATCTTTTTCCTGCTCAGAGGGTCCCCAGAAGGTCTAAAAGCTATATGATGTCCTTAAAGACTTTTTCTGATGTTAAAAAGTCAAGTCAAGTCCTCCAGACAGTAGTCCATATGGAACTTTTGAACTTTTTTTCTCCTCAGAGGGTCCCCAGAAGGTCTAAAAGCTACAGATGTTCTCATAGACTCTTTGTGATGTTTAAAATTCAAGTCAAGTCCGCTAGACAGTAATCCATATGGGATCTTTTGAACTTTTTTTCTGCTCAGAGGGTCCCCAGAATGTCTAAAAGCTACATATGTTCTCATAGACTCTTTGATGTTAAAAAGTCAAGTCAAGTCCGCCAGACAGTAGTCCTTATGGGAGCTTTTGATCTTTTTTCTGCTCAGAGGGTCCCCAGAAGGTCTAAACGCTACATGATGTCCTTAAAGATATTTTCTGATGTTATAAAAAAGGCAAGTCCTCCAGACAGTAGTCCATATGGGACCTTTTGAACTTTTTTTCTCCTCAGAGGGTCCCAAGAAGGTCTAAAAGCTACAGATGTTCTCATAGACTCTTTCTGATGTTTAAAATTCAATTCAAGTCCACCAGACACTAGTCCATATGGGATCTTTTGAACTTTTTTTCTGCTCAGGGGGTCCCCAGAAGGTCTAATAGCTACATGATGTCCTCATAGACTCTTTCTGATGTTAAAAAGTCAAGTCAAGTCCGCCAGACAGTAGTCCATATGGGACCTTTTGAACTTTTTGTTCTGCTCAGAAGGTCCCCAGAAGGTCTAAAAGCTACATGATGTGCTTAAAGACTCTTTCTGATGATAAAAAGTCAAGTCAAGTCCGCCAGACAGTAGTCCATATGGGATCTTTTGAACTTTTTATTTCCTCAGAGGGTCCCCAGAAGGTCTAAAAGCTACATGATGTCCACATAGACTCTTTGATGTTAAAAAGTCAAGTCAAGTCCGCCAGACAGTAGTCCATATGGGAGCTTTTGATTTTTTTTCTGCTCAGAGGGTCCACAGAAGGTCTAAAAGCTACTTGATGTCCTCAAAGACTCTTTCTGATTTTAAAAAGTCAAGTCAAGTCCACCAGACAGTAGTCTATATGGGACCTTTTGATATTTTTTCTACTCAGAGGGTCCAGAGAAGGTCTAATAGCTACATGATGTCCTTAATGACTCTTTCTGATGTTAAAAGTCAAGTCAAATCCGCCACACAGTAGTCCATATGGGACCTTTTGATCTTTTTTTCTACTCAGAGGGTCCACAGAAGGTCTAAAAGCTACTTGATGTCCTCATAGACTCTTTCCGATGTTAAAAAGTCAAGTCAAGTCCGCCAGACAGTAGTCCTTATGGGACCTTTTGAACTTTTTTTCTGCTCAGAGGGTCCCCAGAAGGTCTTAAAGCTGCATGATGTGCTTAAAGACTCTTTCTGATGATAAAAAGTCAAGTCAAATCCGCCAGACAGTAGTCCATATGGGATCTTTTGAACTTTTTATTTCCTCAGAGGGTCCCCAGAAGGTCTAAAAGCTACATGATGTCCGCATAGACCCTTTGATGTTAAAAAGTCAAGTCAAGTCCGCCAGACAGTAGTCCATATGGGACCTTTTGAATGTTTTTTCTGCTAAGAGGGTCGCTAGAAGGTCTAATAGCTACATGATGTCCTCATAAACTCTTTCTGATGTTAAAAAGTCAAGTCAAGTCCGCCAGACAGTAGTCCATATGGGACCTTTTGAACTTTTTTTCTGCTCAGAGGATCCCCAGAAGGTCTAATAACTACATGAAGTCCACATAGACTCTTTGATGTTAAAAAGTCAAGTCAAGTCCGCCAGACAGTAGTCCTTATGGGAGCTTTTGATCTTTTTTCTGCTCAGAGGGTCCCCAGAAGGTCTAAAAGCTACATGATGTCCTTAAAGACTTTTTCTGATGTTAAAAAGTCAAGTCAAGTCCTCCAGACAGTAGTCCATATGGAACTTTTGAACTTTTTTTCTGCTCAGAGGGTCCCCAGAAGGTCTAATAGCTACATGATGTCCTCATAGACTCTTTCTGATGTTAAAAAGTCAAGTCAAGTCCGCCAAACAGTAGTCCATATGGGACCTTTTGAACTTTTTTTCTGCTCATAGGGTCCCCAGAAGGTCTAAAAGGTACATGATGTGCTTAAAGATTCTTTCTGATGATAAAAAAGTCAAGTCAAGTCCGCCAGACAGTAGTCCATATGGGATCTTTTGAACTTTTTTTCTCCTCAGAGGGTCCCCTGAAGGTCTAAAAGCTACAGATATTCTCATAGACTCTTTCTGATGTTTAAAATTCAAGTCAAGTCAGCCAGACATGAGTCCATATGTGATCTTTTGAACTTTTTTTCTGCTCAGAGGGTCCCCAGAAGGTCTAATAGCTACATGATGTGCTCAAAGACTCTCTTTGATGTTAAAAAATCAAGGCTAGTCCGCCAGACAGTAGTCCATATGGGACCTTTTGAACGTTTCTTCTGCTAAGAGGGTCCCCAGAAGGTCTAAAAGCTACATGATGTCCACATAGATTCTTTGATGTTAAAAAGTCAAGTCAAGTCCACCAGACAGTGGTCCTTATGGGAGCTTTTGATCTTTTTTCTGCTCAGAGGGTCCCCAGAAGGTCTAAAAGCTACATGATGTCCTTAAAGACTTTTTCTGATGTTAAAAAGTCAAGTCAAGTCCTCCAGACAGTAGTCCATGTAGGACCTTTTGAACTTTTTTTCTCCTCAGAGGGTCCCAAGAAGGTCTAAAAGCTACAGATGTTCTCATAGACTCTTTCTGATGTTTAAAATTCAAGTCAAGTCCGCCAGACATTAGTCCATATGGGATCTTTTGAACTTTTTTTCTGCTCAGAGGGTCCCCAGAAGGTCTAATAGCTACATGATGTCCTCATAGACTCTTTCTGATGTTAAAAAGTCAAGTTAAGTCCGCCAGACAGTAGTCCATATGGGACCTTTTCAACTTTTTTTCTCCTCAGAGGGTCCCAAGAAGGTCTAAAAGCTACAGATGTTCCCTTTCAAGGGAACTTCGAGCTGCGTCAAACGCTGCGGGAACGCCCCTGCGTTGTGCGTCATGAAGCACGTATGGAATCAGCCCAATGGAGAGATGAAACGTCATAGGCGGGTGACGTCATCGACCAGGAAACTATAAAGCACCCCAAAAACACAAGCATATTAGCTTCTGTGCTTTCAGTCGCGCTACATGTGAATCTGTCCCTGTGTGATATTGTCTGTCTTACATACCCTGCACCACACAAACAATTTATCCCTATATATATATATATTGAGAGATTATGGCGGACGAACAGCAGTTTAGAAAGTGTGTTCCTCCCTGCTCGCGTTATTTAACGAGCGGGGATACACATGATCTTTGTGTTGTTTGTTTGGGAGTTCAGCATGCCCAGTTTGCTCTCGAGGGAGCAGACTGTGAGCATTGCGAGCGTTTGCCGTTAAGGACGCTCCGCTCCCGCCGATCGCTCTTTGAGGAGAGCGGTTCGGTGCGCGCTCCCCGCGGTTCGGGTCCCGCTTCTGCCGAGGCAGAGCGGCGGCGCTTATCGTGGGGATCGCAGATGGATCTCACAGCGGGGTTTGAGACGGGCTCTGCCTTATCTCTCCCTTCACCTGTGAGATCCAGTGCCTCAGTCCCGGGTTCGGAAGCACGCGCTGCGGTTTCTTCCGCTCGGGCTGAGGCACCAATGCTGCAGCTATCCAGTTCTGAGGAACTTGATGTTGTTAGTGTTGAGGGAGATGTGGAGGATTCGCCACCCCACACTCCTGAGAGTGATGAGCTTATGGAGGTGTTAACAAGAGCTGTTGAAAAACTTAATATTGAATGGCCAGTGACTAGACAGGAGTCTGTTTCTAAATCAAAGTTGGATGAGAGATTTTTGCCGTCACGTGTGCAGCCTCCACGCCGGTGCCTGCCGTTTTTCCATGATCTCCACACCGAGGTGTCGAAATCATGGAGAAAACCGGTGTCATATAGAGTGTTTAGTCCCCAGACTTCAACATACGCTAATATTATGGGAGCCAAGGCTCATGGTTATGGTGCTTTGCCTCGTGTGGAAGAGACACTTGCGAGCCATCTCTCCCCCGAAGCAGCATCATCTTTTAAGGCACCGGCATTACCCACCAAGCCTTTAAGAAACACTTCGGCTTTGGTGGGTAAAGCATATTCGGCAGCAGGTCAGGCTGCGTCATGTCTGCATACTATGTCAATCTTGCAGGCATACCAGGCTGATCTGCTAAGGGACATGAGTGAGAGTGAGGAGGTCAGTACTGACGTAGTTCGCGAACTGCGTCAGGCTGCTGATTTATCCCTGCGTGCCACCAGAGAATCGGCCAAATTAATGGGTCGTTCTATGGCAGCTCTGGTGGCCGCAGAAAGACATTTGTGGTTAAATCAGACTAATATTAAAGAGAGAGAAAAAGCTTTTCTTTTAGATGCTCCTCTTTCTCCCATGGGGTTGTTTGGTGATGCTGTGAATTCAGTTATCGATAAATTCCAAGAAGAAAAGAAACAAACTGCAGCTTTTAAAAAGTTTCTTCCCCTTAAAGTTCATGTCCCTGGGGCTGCTGGGCGGGAGCAGCCCCGGCCGTCTTCGAGCTCATCACATAGAGCGCAGCAGAGGCAGAGTGTCGCGTCTCGTGCTCCCCCTGCTGGACAGTGGGCTCAGCCGCGACACTCTCAGCCGAAGCCTTCTCCCAGTAGAACTGATCTGAGGACAGTTATATTGGCTAAGAAGGCTTCGGCTAAGAAGAAGTCCTGACGCCAAGCCGTTCAGGATGCTGAGGGTGGTCCCCACCGAGGCGGAAAGGTGTTCACCTCTTTTTACGGTGCCCATTCCTCCTCGGTGCCCTCAGGGGCTCGTTCTGTCAACCCCGCCTTTATGCCGGGGCACAGACGATCCCAGCGAGCGCTTTCCCGAGGGACGCTCGCTCCCTCTGAGGAGGGTCTCAGAGCGGTCAGACCAGTTGTTCCCTGCCGGTGCGCCGTTACAGGGCGCTGCGTCTGCTGCTCAAGTTACACCAGAGGCCAGTCTCGAGAGGCTGGTACCCTTAGTAGAATTTCTGGCAGAGTGGAAAAGCCTTCCAAAAATATCTCATTGGGTCCTGCAGACAGTAGAAAAGGGTTATGCTATCCAGTTCAGGTGTCGTCCACCAAAATTCAGAGGGGTTCTGCACACAGTGGTGGGCCCCGAGCAGGCTCTGGTATTGGAACAAGAGGTGAAAACGCTCCTTCAAAAAGAGGCTATAGAACGGGTTCCTCCTCCCAGTTTGGAGTCAGGTTATTACAGCCGATATTTCATCGTTCCAAAGAAGGATGGGGGTTGCGTCCAATTTTAGACCTGCGCATATTGAATCGCTCGGTAGGGAAGCTAAAATTCAAGATGCTCACTATCAAGCAGATCGTGTCTCAAATCAGGTCCGAGGACTGGTTTGTCACGATAGATCTGAAGGACGCATACTTCCATGTGTCCATCCTTCCACAACACAGGAAGTTCCTGAGGTTCGCCTTCGGGGGCGAGGCGTACCAGTACAGGGTTCTTCCGTTTGGCCTAGCTTTATCTCCCCGCACTTTCACGAAATGCATGGATGCAGCACTAGTGCCTCTGAGGCTTCAGGGCATTCGTATTCTCAATTACATCGACGATTGGTTGATTTTAGCTCAGACCGAGCAGATGGCGGTTCGGCATCGAGATGTCGTCCTCGCTCATATCAGAAAGTTGGGGTTGAGGCTGAACGCAAAGAAAAGTGTATTATCTCCTTCCCAGAAGACCACTTTTCTGGGTGTCGTTTGGGATTCGGTATCGATGCGGGCGCGACTCTCTCCGACCCGCATCGCTTCGATTCTCTCAGCTGTGAAACAAGTGAAGCTAGGCCAGCTACTCACTGTCAAGCAGTTTCAGAGACTGTTGGGTCTGATGGCAGCAGCGTCCAACGTTATACCTTGCGGCCTGTTGTACATGAGACCGCTACAGTGGTGGCTCAGGACCAAGGGATTCTCCCCGAGGGGAAATCCGCTCCGCACGTTCAAAGTCACGCGGCGCTGCCTTCGTGCTCTGGTCATGTGGAGAGAAACTTGGTTCCTATCCAAAGGTCCTGTGCTGGGGGCTCTTTGTCGTCGCATAACGCTAACGACGGATGCTTCCCTCACAGGGTGGGGGGCGGTCATGAGTGGTCGCCCAGCCCAAGGTCTGTGGCAGGATCATCATCTTTCGTGGCACATAAATTGTCTAGAGATGTTGGCTGTGTTTCAGGCTCTGAAACACTTCCTAACAGACCTGAGAGGCCATCATGTGTTAGTTCAATCAGACAACATGTCGGTGGTCTCTTATATAAATCATCAGGGGGGCCTGCGGTCTCGCCGGCTTTACAAGTTGGCCCGTCAGATCCTCCTGTGGTCCCAAGGGAAGCTACTATCTCTGAGAGCAATGTATCTCCCTGGGTATTTGAATGTGGTAGCAGACTCCCTGTCGAGGCAGGGGCCGAGGCCAGGGGAATGGAGACTCCACCCCGAGGTGGTGGAGCTCCTTTGGTTGAGTTTCGGTCGCGCCGAGGTGGACCTATTCGCTTCCAAGGAGACCACTCATTGTCATCGGTGGTTCTCCATCACTCTTCCAGCCCCCCTGGGGTTGGATGCTATGGTGCAGCCGTGGCCGAGGTCACGTCTGTACGCCTTTCCCCCGATTGCTCTGTTACCAGGAGTTCTGGAGAGGGTCCGCCGGGACGGGGTCAGTCTACTACTAGTAGCCCCGTTCTGGCCGGCCCGAGTATGGTTTGCGGACCTGATTTCTCTCCTGGACGGTTCTCCTTTGGAGCTCCCGGTCAGGAGGGATCTACTCTCCCAGGCGGGGGGCACGATACTTCACCCCCGCCCAGAATTGTGGAAACTGTGGGCTTGGCCTCTGAGGGGGCCCAGCTCATAGACTCCGGTCTCTCAACCGAGGTTGTTGAGACCATTCTTAACTCCAGAGCTCCATCCACGAGGAAGCTTTATGCCTTGAAGTGGAAACTTTTCACTTCTTGGTGTGGAGAACACCTGCAGGACCCAGTTAACTGCCCAGTGGGTGCAGTGCTGGAATTCCTGCAGGAGCGCTTCTCCACAGGGTTATCCCCCTCCACACTAAAGGTGTATGTGGCGGCACTAGCTGCTTACCACGTCCCTTTCAGTGGAGTTTCTCTTGGGAGACACCCGCTTATAACTCGTTTCCTCCGTGGCACTTTGAGGCTGAGGCCAGCAGTTCGTACGAGGGTGCCGACTTGGGATCTGGCCATTGTATTAGAAGGTCTTTCCCTAGCTCCTTTTGAACCTATCGAAGAAGTTCCCGAGAAGTTTCTCACTTTTAAGACTATCTTTTTGCTTGCTATCTCTTCACTAAAAAGAATCGGAGATTTGCAGGCTCTGTCGGTTTCACCCTCGTGCCTGGAATTTGCACCTGGCATGGTTAAAGCTTTTCTGCATCCTAGACCAGGTTACGTTCCTAAGGTTCCTACTAATATTGTTAGACCTACGGTTCTGCAGGCTTTCTGTCCTCCTCCATTTATGTCATCGGACCAGGAGAAACTTAATTCACTCTGCCCTGTTAGGGCATTAGACGCTTATGTCCACAGAGCTGCCCTGTGGAGGAAATCAGAACAACTTTTTATGTTTCGGGCCACCCAGGAAAGGGTGTCCGGCGTCTAAACAGAGAATGAGCAGGTGGGTGGTTGAGGCTATCTCACTTGCTTATGAGTCGGCTGGCCAGCCTTCACCTTTGGTTGTCCGAGCTCACTCTACCAGGAGTATGGCTGCTTCTAAAGCTCTTTTGTCGGGGGTTTCCCTGAGTGATGTTTGTGATGCGGCTGGATGGTCTTCACCGCATACTTTTATTAAGTTCTATGACCTAGACTTAAGCTCTACCCCTGGGGCACAGGTGCTCTCGTCCTCTGTGCGCTAGTCTCACATGACGGTCATTTGGTCCTATGGCGACGTGGGTATTCGCGTTCCCGCAGCGTTTGACGCAGCTCGAAGTTCCCTTGAAAGGGAACGTCTCGGTTACGTATGTAACCCTAGTTCCCTGATAGGGAACGAGACGCTGCGTCGCTCCGCCATACTCCCGGCACTCCCGTTAGCGCTTCCTTCAAGCCTATCAGAAGCTAATGCGCTTGTGTTTTTGGGGTGCTTTATAGTTTCCTGGTCGATGACGTCACCCGCCTATGACGTTTCATCTCTCCATTGGGCTGATTCCATACGTGCTTCATGACGCACAACGCAGGGGCGTTCCCGCAGCGTTTGACGCAGCGTCTCGTTCCCTATCAGGGAACTAGGGTTACATAATTAACCGAGACGTTCTCATAGACTCTTTCTGATGTTAAAAAGTCAAGTTAAGTCCGTCAGACAGTGGTCCATATGGGACCTTTTGAACTTTTTTTCTCCTCAGAGGGTCCCCAGAAGGTCTAATAGCTACATTAAGTCCTTAATGACTCTTTCTGATGTTAAAAAGTCATCAAGTCCGCCAGACAGTAGTCCTTATGGGACCTTTTGAACTTTTTTCTCCTTAGAGAGTCCCCAGAAGGTCTAAAACCTCCATGATATCCTCATAGACTCCTTGTGATGTTAAAAAGTCAAGTCAAGTCCGTCAGACAGTAGCCCATATGGGACATTATGAACTTTTTTTCTGCTCAGAGGGTCCACAGAAGGTGGACCCTCTGAGAAAAAAAGCTACATGATGTCCTCAAAGACTCTTTCTGATGTTAAAAAGTCAAGTCAAGTCCGCCTGACAGTAGTCCATACGGGACTTTTTGAACTTTTTTTCTGCTCAGAGGGTCCACAGAAGGTCTAAAAGCTACATGATTTCCTCAAAGTCTAAAAGCTCAAGTCTAAAAGCTACTTGATATCCTCAAAGACTCTTTCTGGTGTTAAAAGTCAAGTCAAGTCCGCAAGGCAGTAGTCCATATGGGACCTTTTGATCTTTTTTTCTACTCAGAGGGTCCACAGAAGGTCTAAAAGCTACTTAATGTCCTCATAGACTCTTTCTGATGTTAAAAAGTCAAGTCAAGTCCGCCAGACAGTAGTACATATGGGACCTTTTGAACTTTTTTCTGCTCAGAGGGTCCCGAGAAGATCTAATAGCTACAGGATGTCCTCAAAGACTCTCTCTGATGTTAAAAAGTCAAGTCAAGTCCGCCAGACAGTAGTCTTATGGGACCTTTTGAACTTTTTTTCTGCTCAGAGGGTCCCCAGAAGGTCTAATAGCTTCATGATTTCCTCAAAGTCTAAAAGCTCAAGTCTAAAAGCTACTTGATGTCCTCAAAGGCTCTCTCTGATGTTAAAAAGTCGTCAAGTCCGCCGGACAGTAGTCCATATGGGACTTTTTGAACTTTTTTTCTGCTCAGAGGGTCCACAGAAGGTCTAAAAGCTACTTGATGTCCTCAAAGACTCTTTCTGATTTTAAAAAGTCAAGTCAAGTCAACCAGACAGTAGTCTATATGGGACCTTTTGATCTTTTTTCTGCTCGGAGGGTCCACAGAAGGTCTAAAAGCGACTTGATGTCCTCAAAGACTCTTTCTTATGTTAAAAAGTCGTCAAGTCCGCCAGACAGTAGTCCACATGGGACTTTTTGAACTTTTTTTCTGCTCAGAGGGTCCCCAGAAGGTCTAATAGCTACATGATTTCCTCCAAGACTCTTTCGTATGTTAAAAAGTCAAGTCAAGTCCGACCAGAGTCCATACGGGACTTTTTGAACTTTTTTTCTGCTCAGAGGGTACCCAGAAGGTCTAATAGCTACATGATTTCTTCAAAGTCTAAAAGCTCAAGTCTAAAAGCTACTTGTCCTCAAAGACTCTTTCTGATGTTAAAAGTCAAGTGAAGTCCGCCAGACAGTAGTCCATCTAGGACCTTTTGATCTTTTTTTCTACTCAGAGGGTCCACAGAAGGTCTAATAGCTACATGATGTCCTTAATGAGTCTTTCTGATGTTAAAAAGTCGTCAAGTCCGCCAGACAGTAGTCCATATGGGACCTTTTGATCTTTTTTTCTACTCAGAGGATCCAAAGAAGGTCTAAAAGCTACTTGATGTCCTCATAGACTCTTTCTGATGTTAAAAAGTCAAGTCAAGTCCGCCAGACAGTAGTCCATATGGGACTTTTTGAACTTTTTTTCTCCTCAGAGGGTCCCAAGAAGGTCTAAAAGCTACAGATGTTCTCATAGACTCTTTCTGATGTTTAAAATTCAAGTCAAGTCCGCCAGACACTAGTCCAAATGGGATCTTTTGAACTTTTTTTCTGCTCAGAGGGTCCCCAGAAGGTCTAATAGCTACATGATGTCCTCATAAGACTCTTTCTGATGTTAAAAAGTCAAGTTAAGTCCGCCAGACAGTAGTCCATATGGGACCTTTTCAACTTTTTTTCTCCTCAGAGGGTCCCAAGAAGGTCTAAAAGCTACAGATGTTCTCATAGACTCTTTCTGATGTTAAAAAGTCAAGTTAAGTCCGTCAGACAATGGTCCATATGGGACCTTTTGAACTTGTTTTCTCCTCAGAGGGTCCCCAGAAGGTCTAATAGCTACATTAAGTCCTTATTGACTCTTTCTGATGTTAAAAAGTCATCAAGTCCGCCAGACAGTAGTCCTTATGGGACCTTTTGAACTTTTTTCTCCTTAGAGAGTCCCCAGAAGGTCTAAAACCTCCATGATATCCTCATAGACTCCTTGTGATGTTAAAAAGTCAAGTCAAGTCAAGTCCGTCAGACAGTAGTCCATATGGGACCTTATGAACTTTTTTTCTGCTCAGAGGGTCCACAGAAGGTGTAAAAGCTACATGATGTCCTCAAAGACTCTTTCTGATGTTAAAAAGTCAAGTCAAGTCCGCCTGAAAGTAGTCCATACGGGACTTTTTGAACTTTTTTTCTGCTCAGAGGGTCCACAGAAGGTCTAAAAGCTACATGATTTCCTCAAAGTCTAAAAGCTCAAGTCTAAAAGCTACTTGATATCCTCAAAGACTCTTTCTGGTGTTAAAAGTCAAGTCAAGTCCGCCAGACAGTAGTCCATATGGGACCTTTTGATCTTTTTTTCTACTCAGAGGGTCCACAGAAGGTCTAAAAGCTACTTAATGTCCTCATAGACTCTTTCTGATGTTAAAAAGTCAAGTCAAGTCCGCCAGACAGTAGTACATATGGGACCTTTTGAACTTTTTTCTGCTCAGAGGGTCCCGAGAAGATCTAATAGCTACAGGATGTCCTCAAAGACTCTCTCTGATGTTAAAAAGTCAAGTCAAGTCCGCCAGACAGTAGTCTTATGGGACCTTTTGAACTTTTTTTCTGCTCAGAGGGTCCCCAGAAGGTCTAATAGCTTCATGATTTCCTCAAAGTCTAAAAGCTCAAGTCTAAAAGCTACTTGATGTCCTCAAAGGCTCTCTCTGATGTTAAAAAGTCGTCAAGTCCGCCGGACAGTAGTCCATATGGGACTTTTTGAACTTTTTTTCTGCTCAGAGGGTCCACAGAAGGTCTAAAAGCTACTTGATGTCCTCAAAGACTCTTTCTGATTTTAAAAAGTCAAGTCAAGTCAACCAGACAGTAGTCTATATGGGACCTTTTGATCTTTTTTCTGCTCGGAGGGTCCACAGAAGGTCTAAAAGCGACTTGATGTCCTCAAAGACTCTTTCTTATGTTAAAAAGTCGTCAAGTCCGCCAGACAGTAGTCCACATGGGACTTTTTGAACTTTTTTTCTGCTCAGAGGGTCCCCAGAAGGTCTAATAGCTACATGATTTCCTCCAAGACTCTTTCGTATGTTAAAAAGTCAAGTCAAGTCCGACCAGAGTCCATACGGGACTTTTTGAACTTTTTTTCTGCTCAGAGGGTACCCAGAAGGTCTAATAGCTACATGATTTCTTCAAAGTCTAAAAGCTCAAGTCTAAAAGCTACTTGTCCTCAAAGACTCTTTCTGATGTTAAAAGTCAAGTGAAGTCCGCCAGACAGTAGTCCATCTAGGACCTTTTGATCTTTTTTTCTACTCAGAGGGTCCACAGAAGGTCTAATAGCTACATGATGTCCTTAATGAGTCTTTCTGATGTTAAAAAGTCGTCAAGTCCGCCAGACAGTAGTCCATATGGGACCTTTTGATCTTTTTTTCTACTCAGAGGATCCAAAGAAGGTCTAAAAGCTACTTGATGTCCTCATAGACTCTTTCTGATGTTAAAAAGTCAAGTCAAGTCCGCCAGACAGTAGTCCATATGGGACTTTTTGAACTTTTTTTCTCCTCAGAGGGTCCCAAGAAGGTCTAAAAGCTACAGATGTTCTCATAGACTCTTTCTGATGTTTAAAATTCAAGTCAAGTCCGCCAGACACTAGTCCAAATGGGATCTTTTGAACTTTTTTTCTGCTCAGAGGGTCCCCAGAAGGTCTAATAGCTACATGATGTCCTCATAAGACTCTTTCTGATGTTAAAAAGTCAAGTTAAGTCCGCCAGACAGTAGTCCATATGGGACCTTTTCAACTTTTTTTCTCCTCAGAGGGTCCCAAGAAGGTCTAAAAGCTACAGATGTTCTCATAGACTCTTTCTGATGTTAAAAAGTCAAGTTAAGTCCGTCAGACAATGGTCCATATGGGACCTTTTGAACTTGTTTTCTCCTCAGAGGGTCCCCAGAAGGTCTAATAGCTACATTAAGTCCTTATTGACTCTTTCTGATGTTAAAAAGTCATCAAGTCCGCCAGACAGTAGTCCTTATGGGACCTTTTGAACTTTTTTCTCCTTAGAGAGTCCCCAGAAGGTCTAAAACCTCCATGATATCCTCATAGACTCCTTGTGATGTTAAAAAGTCAAGTCAAGTCCGTCAGACAGTAGTCCATATGGGACCTTATGAACTTTTTTTCTGCTCAGAGGGTCCACAGAAGGTGTAAAAGCTACATGATGTCCTCAAAGACTCTTTCTGATGTTAAAAAGTCAAGTCAAGTCCGCCTGAAAGTAGTCCATACGGGACTTTTTGAACTTTTTTTCTGCTCAGAGGGTCCACAGAAGGTCTAAAAGCTACATGATTTCCTCAAAGTCTAAAAGCTCAAGTCTAAAAGCTACTTGATATCCTCAAAGACTCTTTCTGGTGTTAAAAGTCAAGTCAAGTCCGCCAGACAGTAGTCCATATGGGACCTTTTGATCTTTTTTTCTACTCAGAGAATCCCCAGAAGGTCTAAAAGCTACTTAATGTCCTCATAGACTCTTTCTGATGTTAAAAAGTCAAGTCAAGTCGCCAGACAGTAGTCCATATGGGACCTTTTGAACTTTTTTCTGCTCAGAGGGTCCCAAGAAGATCTAATAGCTACAGGATGTCCTCAAAGACTCTCTATGATGTTAAAAAGTCAAGTCAAGTCCGCCAGACAGTAGTCTTATGGGACCTTTTGAACTTCTTTTCTGCTCAGAGGGTCCCCAGAAGGTCTAATAGCTTCATGATTTCCTCAAAGTCTAAAAGCTCAAGTCTAAAAGCTACTTGATGTCCTCAAAGGCTCTCTTTGATGTTAAAAAGTCGTCAAGTCCGCCAGACAGTAGTCCATATGGGACTTTTTGAACTTTTTTTCTGCTCAGAGGGTCCACAGAAGGTCTAAAAGCTGCTTGATGTCCTCAAAGACTCTTTCTGATTTTAAAAAGTCAAGTCAAGTCAACCAGACAGTAGTCTATATGGGACCTTTTGATCTTTTTTCTGCTCAGAGGGTCCACAGAAGGTCTAAAAGCGACTTGATGTCCTCAAAGACTCTTTCTGATGTTAAAAAGTCGTCAAGTCCGCCAGACAGTAGTCCACATGGGACTTTTTGAACTTTTTTTCTGCTCAGAGGGTCCCCAGAAGGTCTAATAGCTACATGATTTCCTCCAAGACTCTTTCGTATGTTAAAAAGTCAAGTCAAGTCCGACCAGAGTCCATACGGGACTTTTTGAACTTTTTTTCTGCTCAGAGGGTCCCCAGAAGGTCTAATAGCTACATGATTTCTTCAAAGTCTAAAAGCTCAAGTCTAAAAGCTACTTGTCCTCAAAGACTATTTCTGATGTTAAAAGTCAAGTGAAGTCCGCCAGACAGTAGTCCATCTAGGACCTTTTGATCTTTTTTTCTACTCAGAGGGTCCACAGAAGGTCTAATAGCTACATGATGTCCTTAATGAGTCTTTCTGATGTTAAAAAGTCGTCAAGTCCGCCAGACAGTAGTCCATATGGGACCTTTTGATCTTTTTTTCTACTCAGAGGATCCAAAGAAGGTCTAAAAGCTACATGATGTCCTCATAGACTCTTTCTGATGTTAAAAAGTCAAGTCAAGTCCGCCAGACAGTAGTCCATATGGGACTTTTTGAACTTTTTTTCTGCTCAGAGGGTCCCCAGAAGGTCTAAAAGCTACATGATGTGCTTAAAGACTCTTTCTGATGATAAAAAGTCAAGTCAAGACCGCCAGACAGTAGTCCATATGGGAGCTTTTGAACTTTTTTTTCTGCTCAGAGGGTCCCCAGAAGGTCTAATAGCTTTATGATTTCCTCAAAGTCTAAAAGCTCAAGTCTAAAAGCTACTGGATGTCCTCAAAGGCTCTCTCTGATGTTAAAAAGTCGTCAAGTCCGCCGGACAAAAGTCCATATGGGACTTTTTGAACTTTTTTTCTGCTCAGAGGGTCCACAAAAGGTCTAAAAGCTACTTGATGTCCTCAAAGACTCTTTCTGATTTTAAAAGTCAAGTCCACCAGACAGTACTCTATATGGGACCTTTTGATCTTTTTTCTACTTAGAGGGTCCAGAGAAGGTCTAATAGCTACATGATGTCCTTAATGACTCTTTCTGATGTTAAAAAGTCAAGTCAAGTCCGCCAGACTGTAGTCCATATGGGACCTTTTAATTTTTTTTCTAAACAGAGGGTCCACAGAAGGTCTAAAAGCTACATGATGTCCTCAAAGACTCTTTCTGATGTTAAAAGTCAGATCATGTCCGCCAGACAGTAGTCCATATGGGACCTTTTGAAATTTGTTGTACTCAGAGGGTCCCCAGAGGGTCTAATAGCTACATGATGTCCTTAATGACTCTTTCTGATGTTAAAAGTCAAGTCCGCCAGACAGTAGTCCATATGGGACCTTTTGATCTTTTTTTCTACTCAGAGGGTCTACAGAAGGTCTAAAAGCTACTTGATGTCCTCATAGACTCTTTCTGATGTTAAAAAGTCGTCAAGTCCGCCAGACAGTAGTCCATATGGGACCTTTTGAACTTTTTTTTTGCTCAGAGGGTCCCCAGAAGGTCTAAAAGCTACATGATGTCCTCATAAACTCTTTCTGATGTTAAAAGTCGTCAAGTCCGCCAGACAGTAGTCCATATGGGACCTTTTGATCTTTTTTTCTACTCAGAGGGTCCACAGAAGGTCTAAAAGCTACTTGATATCCTCATAGACTCTTTCTGATGTTAAAAAGTCAAGTCAAGTCTGCCAGACAATAGTCCATATGTGAGCTTTTGAACTTTTTTTCTTCTCAGAGGGTCTCCAGAAGGTCTAATATCTACATTAAGTCCTTAATGACTCTTTCTGATGTTAAAAAGTCATCAAGTCCGCCAGACAGTAGTCCTTATGGGACCTTTTGAACTTTTTTTCTCCTTAGAGAGTCCCCAGAAGGTCTAAAACCTCAATGATATCCTCATAGACTCTTTCTGATGTTAAAAAGTCAAGTCAAGTCCGCCAGACAGTAGTCCATATGGGACCTTTTGAACTTTTTTTCTGCTCAGAGGGTCCCCAGAAGGTCTAAAAGCTACATGATGTCCACATAGACTCTTTGATGTTCAAAAGTCAAGTCAAGTCCGCCAAACAGTAGTCCTTATGGGAGCTTTTGATCTTTTTTCTGCTCAGAGGGTCCCCAGAAGGTCTAAAAGATACATGATGTCCTCAAAGACTCTCTTTGATGTTAAAAAGTCGTCAAGTCCGCCAGACAGTAGTCCATATGGGACCTTTTGAACGTTTTTTCTCCTCAGAGGGTCCCAAGAAGGTCTAAAAGCTACAGATGTTCTCATAGACTCTTTCTGATGTTTAAAATTCAAGTCAAGTCCGCCAGACAGTAGTCCATATGGGACCTTTTGAACTTTTTTTCTGCTCAAAGGGTCCCCAGAAGGTCTAAAAGCTACATGATGTGCTTAAAGACTCTTTCTGATGATAGAAAGTCAAGTCAAGTCCGCCAGACAGTAGTCCATATGGGATCTTTTGAACTTTTTTTTCTGCTCAGAGGGTCCCCAGAAGGTCTAATAGCTACATGATGTCCTCAAAGACTCTCTTTGATGTTAAAAAGTCGTCAAGTCCGCCAGACAGTAGTCCATATGGGACCTTTTGAACGTTTTTTCTCCTCAGAGGGTCCCCAGAAGGAATAAAAGCTACATGATGTCTCTAAAGACTCTTTCTGATGTTAAAAAGAAGTCTGTAGTCCATATGGGACCTTTTAAACTTTTTTCTGCTCAGAGGGTCCCCAGAAGGTCTAAAAGCTACCTGATGTGCTTAAAGACTCTTTCTGATGATAAAAAGTCAAGTCAAGACCGCCAGACAGTAGTCCATATTGGACCTTTTGAACGTTTTTTCTGCTAAGAGGGTCCCCAGAAGGTCTAAAAGCTACATGATGTCCACATAGACTCTTTGATGTTAAAAAGTCAAGTCAAGTCCCCCAGACAGTAGTCCTTATGGGAGCTTTCGATCTTTTTTCTGCTCAGAGGGTCCCCAGAAGGTCTAAAAGCTACATGATGTCCTTAAAGACTTTTTCTGATGTTAAAAAGTCAAGTCAAGTCCTCCAGACAGTAGTCCATATGGGACCTTTTGAACTTTTTTTCTCCTCAGAGGGTCCCCAGAAGGTCTAAAAGATGTTCTCATAGACTCTTTCTGATGTTTAAAATTCAAGTCAAGTCCGCCAGACACTAGTCCATATGGGATCTTTTGAACTTTTTTTCTGCTCAGAGGGTCCCTAGAAGGTCTAATAGCTACATGATGTGCTTAAAGACTCTTTCTGATGATAAAAAGTCAAGTCCGCCTGACAGTAGTCCATATGGGATCTTTGGAACTTTTTTTCTGCTCAGAGGGTCCCCAGAAGGTCTAATAGCTACATGATGTCCTCAAAGACTCTCTTTGATGTTAAAAAGTCAAGTCTAGTCCGCCAGACAGTAGTCCATATGGGACCTTTTGAACGTTTTTTCTGCTAAGAGGGTCCCCAGAAGGTCTAAAAGCTACATGATGTCCACATAGACTCTTTGATGTTAAAAAGTCAAGTCAAGTCCGCCAGACAGTAGTCCTTATGGGAGCTTTTGATCTTTTTTCTGCTCAGAGGGTCCCCAGAAGGTCTAAAAGCTAGATGATGTCCTTAAAGACTTTTTCTGATGTTAAAAAGTCAAGTCAAGTCCTCCAGACAGTAGTCCATATGGGACCTTTTGAACTTTTTTTCTCCTCAGAGGGTCCCCAGAAGGTCTAAAAGCTACAGATGTTCTCATAGACTCTTTCTGATGTTTAAAATTCAAGTCAAGTCCGCCAGACAATAGTCCATATGTGAGCTTTTGAACTTTTTTTCTTCTCAGAGGGTCTCCAGAAGGTCTAATATCTACATTAAGTCCTTAATGACTCTTTCTGATGTTAAAAAGTCATCAAGTCCGCCAGACAGTAGTCCTTATGGGACCTTTTGAACTTTTTTTCTCCTCAGAGGGTCCCCAGAAGGTCTAAAAGCTACAGATGTTCTCATAGACTCTTTCTGATGTTTAAAATTCAAGTCAAGTCCGCCAGACAATAGTCCATATGTGAGCTTTTGAACTTTTTTTCTTCTCAGAGGGTCTCCAGAAGGTCTAATATCTACATTAAGTCCTTAATGACTCTTTCTGATGTTAAAAAGTCATCAAGTCCGCCAGACAGTAGTCCTTATGGGACCTTTTGAACTTTTTTTCTCCTTAGAGAGTCCCCAGAAGGTCTAAAACCTCAATGATATCCTCATAGACTCTTTCTGATGTTAAAAAGTCAAGTCAAGTCCGCCAGACAGTAGTCCATATGGGACCTTTTGAACTTTTTTTCTGCTCAGAGGGTCCCCAGAAGGTCTAAAAGCTACATGATGTCCACATAGACTCTTTGATGTTCAAAAGTCAAGTCAAGTCCGCCAAACAGTAGTCCTTATGGGAGCTTTTGATCTTTTTTCTGCTCAGAGGGTCCCCAGAAGGTCTAAAAGCTACATGATGTCCTTAAAGACTTTTTATGATGTTAAAAAGTCAAGTCAAGTCCTCCAGACAGTAGTCCATATGGGACCTTTTGAACTTTTTTTCTCCTCAGAGGGTCCCAAGAAGGTCTAAAAGCTACAGATGTTCTCATAGACTCTTTCTGATGTTTAAAATTCAAGTCAAGTCCGCCAGACAGTAGTCCATATGGGACCTTTTGAACTTTTTTTCTGCTCAAAGGGTCCCCAGAAGGTCTAAAAGCTACATGATGTGCTTAAAGACTCTTTCTGATGATAGAAAGTCAAGTCAAGTCCGCCAGACAGTAGTCCATATGGGATCTTTTGAACTTTTTTTTCTGCTCAGAGGGTCCCCAGAAGGTCTAATAGCTACATGATGTCCTCAAAGACTCTCTTTGATGTTAAAAAGTCGTCAAGTCCGCCAGACAGTAGTCCATATGGGACCTTTTGAACGTTTTTTCTCCTCAGAGGGTCCCCAGAAGGAATAAAAGCTACATGATGTCTCTAAAGACTCTTTCTGATGTTAAAAAGAAGTCTGTAGTCCATATGGGACCTTTTAAACTTTTTTCTGCTCAGAGGGTCCCCAGAAGGTCTAAAAGCTACCTGATGTGCTTAAAGACTCTTTCTGATGATAAAAAGTCAAGTCAAGACCGCCAGACAGTAGTCCATATTGGACCTTTTGAACGTTTTTTCTGCTAAGAGGGTCCCCAGAAGGTCTAAAAGCTACATGATGTCCACATAGACTCTTTGATGTTAAAAAGTCAAGTCAAGTCCCCCAGACAGTAGTCCTTATGGGAGCTTTCGATCTTTTTTCTGCTCAGAGGGTCCCCAGAAGGTCTAAAAGCTACATGATGTCCTTAAAGACTTTTTCTGATGTTAAAAAGTCAAGTCAAGTCCTCCAGACAGTAGTCCATATGGGACCTTTTGAACTTTTTTTCTCCTCAGAGGGTCCCCAGAAGGTCTAAAAGATGTTCTCATACACTCTTTCTGATGTTTAAAATTCAAGTCAAGTCCGCCAGACACTAGTCCATATGGGATCTTTTGAACTTTTTTTCTGCTCAGAGGGTCCCTAGAAGGTCTAAAAGCTACATGATGTGCTTAAAGACTCTTTCTGATGATAAAAAGTCAAGTCCGCCTGACAGTAGTCCATATGGGATCTTTGGAACTTTTTTTCTGCTCAGAGGGTCCCCAGAAGGTCTAATAGCTACATGATGTCCTCAAAGACTCTCTTTGATGTTAAAAAGTCAAGTCTAGTCCGCCAGACAGTAGTCCATATGGGACCTTTTGAACGTTTTTTCTGCTAAGAGGGTCCCCAGAAGGTCTAAAAGCTACATGATGTCCACATAGACTCTTTGATGTTAAAAAGTCAAGTCAAGTCCGCCAGACAGTAGTCCTTATGGGAGCTTTTGATCTTTTTTCTGCTCAGAGGGTCCCCAGAAGGTCTAAAAGCTAGATGATGTCCTTAAAGACTTTTTCTGATGTTAAAAAGTCAAGTCAAGTCCTCCAGACAGTAGTCCATATGGGACCTTTTGAACTT
Organism: Siphateles boraxobius; assembly: GCF_051911475.1. Taxonomy (NCBI): domain Eukaryota; kingdom Metazoa; phylum Chordata; class Actinopteri; order Cypriniformes; family Leuciscidae; genus Siphateles; species Siphateles boraxobius. The sequence goes on along the minus strand of NW_027509141.1, from coordinate 12,711,021 downwards.
TTTTTCTCCTCAGAGGGTCCCCAGAAGGTCTAAAAGCTACAGATGTTCTCATAGACTCTTTCTGATGTTTAAAATTCAAGTCAAGTCCGCCAGACAGTAGTCCATATGGGACCTTTTGAACTATTTTTCTGCTCATAGGGTCCCCAGAAGGTCTAAAAGCTACATGATGTGCTTAAAGACTCTTTCTGATGATAAAAAGTCAAGTCAAGTCCGCCAGAATGTAGTCCATATGGGATCTTTTGAACTTTTTTTCAGCTCAGAGGGTCCCTAGAAGGTCTAATAGCTACATGATATCCTCATAGACTCTTTCTGATGTTAAAAAGTCAAGTAAAGTCCACCAGACAGTAGTCCATATGGGACCTTTTGAACTTTTGTTCTGCTCAGAGGGTCCCCAGAAGGTCTAAAAGCTACATGATGTGCTTAAAGACTCTTTCTGATGATAAAAAGTCAAGTCCGCCAGACAGTAGTCCATATGGGATCTTTGGAACTTTTTTTCTGCTCAGAGGGTCCCCAGAAGGTCTAAAAGCTACGTGATGTCCTTAAAGACTCTTTCTGATGTTAAAAACTCAAGCCAAGTCCGCCAGACAGTAGTCCATATGGGAGATTTTGAACTTTTTTTCTGCTCAGAGGGTCCCCAGAAGGTCTAAAATCTACGTGATGTCCTTGTTGACTCTTTCTGATGTTAAAACCGCCATACAGTAGTCCATATGGGACCTTTTGAACTTTTTTTCTGCTCAGATGGTCCACAAAAGGTCTAAAAGCTATGTGATGTCCTTATAAACACTTTCTGATGTTCAAAACAAGTCAAGTCCACCAGACAATTTTCATTATGGGACCTTTTGAACTTTTTTTCTCCTCAGAGGGTCCCCAGAAGGTCTAAAAGCTACATGATGTCCTCATAGACTCTTTTTGATGTTAAAAAGTCAAGTCAAGTCCGCCAGACAGTAGTCCATATGGGACTTTTTGAACTTTTTTTCTGCTCAGAGGGTCCCCAGAAGGTCTAAAAGCTACATGATGTGCTTAAAGACTCTTTCTGATGATAAAAAGTCAAGTCAAGACCGCCAGACAGTAGTCCATATGGGAGCTTTTGAACTTTTTTTTCTGCTCAGAGGGTCCCCAGAAGGTCTAATAGCTTTATGATTTCCTCAAAGTCTAAAAGCTCAAGTCTAAAAGCTACTTGATGTCCTCAAAGACTCTTTCTGATTTTAAAAAGTCAAGTCAAGTCCACCAGACAGTAGTCTATATGGGACCTTTTGATCTTTTTTCTACTCAGAGGGTCCAGAGAAGGTCTAATAGCTACTTGATGTCCTCATAGACTCTTTCTGATGTTAAAAAGTCAAGTCAAGTCTGCCAGACAGTAGTCCATATGGGACCTTTCGAACTTTTTTCTGCTCAGAGGGTCCACAGAAGGTCTAAAAGCGACTTGATGTCCTCAAAGACTCTTTCTGATGTTAAAAAGTCGTCAAATCCGCCAGACAGTAGTCCATATGGGACTTTTTGAACTTTTTTTCTGCTCAGAGGGTCCCCAGAAGGTCTAATAACTACAGGATTTCCTCCAAGACTCTTTTTGATGTTAAAAAGACAAGTCAAGTCCGCCAGACAGTAGTCCATATGGGACTTTTTTAACTTTTTTTCTGCTCAGAGGGTCCCCAGAAGGTCTAATAGCTACATGATTTCCTCAAAGTCTAAAAGCCCAAGTCTAAAAGCTACTTGATGTCCTCAAAGACTCTTTCTGATGTTAAAAAGTCAAGTCAAGTCCGCCAGACAGTAGTCCATATGGGACCTTTTGATCTTTTTTTCTAAACAGAGGGTCCACAGAAGTTCTAAAAGCTACATGATGTCCTCAAAGACTCTTTCTGATGTTAAAAGTCAGGTCAAGTCCGCCAGACAGTAGTCCATATGGGACCTTTTGAAATTTGTTCTACTCAGATTGTCCCCAGAAGATCTAATAGCTACATGATGTCCTTAATGACTCTTTCTGATGTTAAAAGTCAAGTCCGCCAGACAGTAGTCCATATGGGACCTTTTGATCTTTTTTTCTACTCAGAGGGTCTACAGAAGGTCTAAAACCTACTTGATGTCCTCATAGACTCTTTATGATGTTAAATAGTCGTAAGGTCCGCCAGACAGTAGTCCATATGGGACCTTTTGATCTTTTTTCTGCTCATAGGGTCCCCAGAAGGTCTAAAGGCTACATGATGTCCTTAAAGACTTTTTCTGATGTTAAAAAGTCAAGTCAAGTCCTCCAGACAGTTGTCCATATGGGACCTTTTGAACTTTTTTTCTCCTCAGAGGGTCCCTAGAAGGTCTAATAGCTACATGATATCCTCATAGACTCTTTCTGATGTTAAAAAGTCAAGTAAAGTCCACCAGACAGTAGTCCATATGGGACCTTTTGGACTTTTGTTCTGCTCAGAGGGTCCCCAGAAGGTCTAAAAGCTACATGATGTGCTTAAAGACTCTTTCTGATGATAAAAAGTCAAGTCCGCCAGACAGTAGTCCATATGGGATCTTTGGAACTTTTTTTCTGCTCAGAGGGTCCCCAGAAGGTCTAAAAGCTACGTGATGTCCTTAAAGACTCTTTCTGATGTTAAAAACTCAAGCCAAGTCCGCCAGACAGTAGTCCATATGGGAGATTTTGAACTTTTTTTCTGCTCAGAGGGTCCCCAGAAGGTCTAAAAGCTACGTGATGTCCTTGTTGACTCTTTCTGATGTTAAAACCGCCATACAGTAGTCCATATGGGACCTTTTGAACTTTTTTTCTGCTCAGATGGTCCACAAAAGGTCTAAAAGCTATGTGATGTCCTTATAAACACTTTCTGATGTTCAAAACAAGTCAAGTCCACCAGACAATTTTCATTATGGGACCTTTTGAACTTTTTTTCTCCTCAGAGGGTCCCCAGAAGGTCTAAAAGCTACATGATGTCCTCATAGACTCTTTTTGATGTTAAAAAGTCAAGTCAAGTCCGCCAGACAGTAGTCCATATGGGACTTTTTGAACTTTTTTTCTGCTCAGAGGGTCCCCAGAAGGTCTAAAAGCTACATGATGTGCTTAAAGACTCTCTCTGATGATAAAAAGTCAAGTCAAGACCGCCAGACAGTAGTCCATATGGGAGCTTTTGAACTTTTTTTTCTGCTCAGAGGGTCCCCAGAAGGTCTAATAGCTTTATGATTTCCTCAAAGTCTAAAAGCTCAAGTCTAAAAGCTACTTGATGTCCTCAAAGACTCTTTCTGATTTTAAAAAGTCAAGTCAAGTCCACCAGACAGTAGTCTATATGGGACCTTTTGATCTTTTTTCTACTCAGAGGGTCCAGAGAAGGTCTAATAGCTACTTGATGTCCTCATAGACTCTTTCTGATGTTAAAAAGTCAAGTCAAGTCTGCCAGACAGTAGTCCATATGGGACCTTTCGAACTTTTTTCTGCTCAGAGGGTCCACAGAAGGTCTAAAAGCGACTTGATGTCCTCAAAGACTCTTTCTGATGTTAAAAAGTCGTCAAATCCGCCAGACAGTAGTCCATATGGGACTTTTTGAACTTTTTTTCTGCTCAGAGGGTCCCCAGAAGGTCTAATAGCTAGAGGATTTCCTCCAAGACTCTTTTTGATGTTAAAAAGTCAAGTCAAGTCCGCCAGACAGTAGTCCATATGGGACTTTTTTAACTTTTTTTCTGCTCAGAGGGTCCCCAGAAGGTCTAATAGCTACATGATTTCCTCAAAGTCTAAAAGCTCAAGTCTAAAAGCTACTTGATGTCCTCATAGACTCTTTCTGATGTTAAAAAGTCAAGTCAAGTCCGCCAGACAGTAGTCCATATGGGACCTTTTGATCTTTTTTTCTAAACAGAGGGTCCACAGAAGTTCTAAAAGCTACATGATGTCCTCAAAGACTCTTTCTGATGTTAAAAGTCAGGTCAAGTCCGCCAGACAGTAGTCCATATGGGACCTTTTGAAATTTGTTCTACTCAGATTGTCCCCAGAAGATCTAAAAGCTACATGATGTCCTTAATGACTCTTTCTGATGTTAAAAGTCAAGTCCGCCAGACAGTAGTCCATATGGGACCTTTTGATCTTTTTTTCTACTCAGAGGGTCTACAGAAGGTCTAAAACCTACTTGATGTCCTCATAGACTCTTTATGATGTTAAATAGTCGTAAGGTCCGCCAGACAGTAGTCCATATGGGACCTTTTGAACTTTTTTTCTCCTCAGAGGGTCCCCAGAATGTCTAAAAGCTACATATGTTCTCATAGACTCTTTGATGTTAAAAAGTCAAGTCAAGTCCGCCAGACAGTAGTCCTTATGGGAGCTTTTGATCTTTTTTCTGCTCAGAGGGTCCCCAGAAGGTCTAAAAGCTACATGATGTCCTTAAAGATATTTTCTGATGTTATAAAAAAAGGCAAGTCCTCCAGACAGTAGTCCATATGGGACATTTTGAATTTTTTTTCTCCTCAGAGGGTCCCAAGAAGGTCTAAAAGCTACAGATGTTCTCATAGACTCTTTCTGATGTTTAAAATTCAATTCAAGTCCACCAGACACTAGTCCATATGGGATCTTTTGAACTTTTTTTCTGCTCAGGGGGTCCCCAGAAGGTCTATTAGCTACATAATGTCCTTAAAGACTCTTTCTGATGATAAAAAGTCAAGTCAAGTCCGCCACACAGTAGTCCATATGGGATCTTTTGAACTTTTTATTTCCTCAGAGGGTCCCCAGAAGGTCTAAAAGCTACATGATGTCCACATAGACTCTTTGATGTTAAAAAGTCAAGTCAAGTCCGCCAGACAGTAGTCCATATGGGAGCTTTTGATCTTTTTTTCTGCTCAGAGGGTCCACAGAAGGTCTAAAAGCTACTTGAAGTCCTCAAAGACTCTTTCTGATTTTAAAAAGTCAAGTCAAGTCCACCAGACAGTAGTCTATATGGGACCTTTTGATCTTTTTTCTACTCAGAGGGTCCAGAGAAGGTCTAATAGCTACATGATGTCCTTAATGACTCTTTCTGATGTTAAAAGTCAAGTCAAATCCGCCACACAGTAGTCCATAATGGACCTTTTGATCTTTTTTTCTACTCAGAGGGTCCACAGAAGGTCTAAAAGCTACTTGATGTCCTCATAGACTCTTTCCGATGTTAAAAAGTCAAGTCAAGTCCGCCATACAGTAGTCCTTATGGGAGCTTTTGATCTTTTTTCTAATCAGAGGGTCCCCAGAAGGTCTAAAAGCTAGATGATGTCCTTAAAGACTTTTTCTGATGTTAAAAAGTCAAGTCAAGTCCTCCAGACAGTAGTCCGCATTGGACCTTTTGAACTTTTTTTCTCCTCAGAGGGTCCCAAGAAGGTCTAAAAGCTACAGATGTTCTCATAGACTCTTTCTGATGTTTAAAATTCAATTCAAGTCCACCAGACACTAGTCCATATGGGATCTTTTGAACTTTTTTTCTGCTCAGGGGGTCCCCAGAAGGTCTAATAGCTACATGTTGTCTTCATAGACTCTTTCTGATGTCAAAAAGTCAAGTCAAGTCCGCCAGACAGTCGTCCATATGGGACCTTTTGAACTTTTTTTCTGCTCATAGGGTCCCCAGAAGGTCTAAAAGCTACATGATGTGCTTAAAGACTCTTTCTGATGATAAAAGTCAAGTCAAGTCCGCCAGACAGTAGTCCATATTGGATCTTTTTTACTTTTTTTTTCCTCAGAGGGTCCCCAGAAGGTCTAAAAGCTACAGATGTTCTCATTGACTCTTTCTGATGTTTAAAATTCAAGTCAAGCCCGCCAGACACTAGTCCATATGTGATCTTTTGAACTTTTATTCTGCTCAAAGGGTTCCTAGAAGGTCTAATAGCTACATGATGTCCTCATAGATTCTTTCTGATGTTAAAAAGTCAAGTCAAGTCCACCAGACATTAGTCCATATGGGACCTTTTGAACTTTTTTTCTGCTCAGAGGGTCCCACGAAGGTCTAAAAGCTACATGATGTGCTTAAAGACTCTTTCTGATGATAGAAAGTCAATTCAAGTCCTCCAGACAGTAGTCCATATGGGATCTTTTGAACTTTTTTTCTGCTCAGAGGGTCCCCAGAAGGTCTAATAGCTACATGATGTCCTCAAAGACTGACTTTGATGTTAAAAAGTCAAGTCAAGTCCGCCAGACAGTAGTCCATATGGGACCTTTTGAACTTTGTTTCTGCTCAAAGGGTCCCCAGAAGGTCTAAAACCAACAGATGTCCTCATTGACTCTTTCTGATGTTTAAAATTCAAGTCAAGTCCGCCAGACACTAGTCCATATGGGACCTTTTGAACTTTTTTTCTCCTCAGAGGGTCCCCAGAAGGTCTAAAAGCTATGTGATGTCCTTAAAGACTCTTTCTGATGTTAAAACCGCCATACAGTAGTCCATATGGGACCTTTTGAACTTTTTTTCTGCTCAGAGGGTCCACAAAAATTGCTAAAAGCTATGTGATGTCCTTAAAAACACTTTCTGATGTTCAATAGTCAAGTCAAGTCCACCACACAGTTTTACTTATGGGACCTTTTGAACTTTTTTTCTCCTCAGAGGGTCCCCAGAAGGTCTAAAAGCTACATGATGTCCTCATAGACTCTTTCTGATGTTAAAGAGTTAAGTGAAGTACGCCAGAGAGTAGTCCATATGGGACCTTTTGAATTTTTTTTCTGCTTAGAGGGTCCCCAGAAGGTCTAAAAGCTACATGAAGTCCTTGTTGACTCTTTCTGATGTTAAAACCGCAATACAGTAGTCCATATGGGACCTTTTGAACTTTCTTTCTGCTCAGATGGTCCACAAAAGGTCTAAAAGCTATTAGATGTCCTTATAAACACTTTCTGATTTTCAAAACAAGTCAAGTCCACCAGACAGTTTTCCTTATGGGACCTTTTGAACTTTTTTTCTCCTCAGAGGGTCCCCAGAAGGTCTAAAAGCTACATGATGTCCTCATAGACTCTTTCTGATGTTAAAAAGTCAAGTCAAGTCCGCCAGACACTAGTCCATATTGGACCTTTTGAACTTTTTTTCTCATCAGAGGGTCCCCAGAAGGTCTAAAAGCTACGTGATGTCCTTAAAGACTCTTTCTGATGTTAAAAAGTCAAGCCAAGTCCGCCAGACAGTAGTCCATATGGGAGATTTTGAACTTTTTTTCTGCTCAGAGGATCCCCAGAAGGTCTAAAAGCTACGTGATGTCCTTGTTGACTCTTTCTGATGTTAAAAACGCCATACAGTAGTCCATATGGGACCTTTTGAACTTTTTTTCTGCTCAGATGGACCACAAAAGGTCTAAAAGCTATGTTATGTCCTTATAAACACTTTCTGATGTTCAAAACAAGTCAAGTCCACCAGACAGTTTTCCTTATGGGACCTTTTGAACTTTTTTTCTCCTCAGAGGGTCCCCAGAAGGTCTAAAAGCTACATGATGTCCTCATAGACTCTTTCTGATGTTAAAAAGTCAAGTCAAGTCCGCCAGACACTAGTCCATATGGGACCTTTTGAACTTTTTTTCTCCTCAGAGGGTCCCCAGAAAGTCTAAAAGCTACATGATGTCCTTAAAGACTCTTTCTGATGTTAAAAAGTCAAGCCAAGTCCGCCAGACAGTAGTCCATATGGGAGATTTTGAACTTTTTTTCTGCTCAGAGGGTCCCCAGAAAGTCTTATAGCTACGTGATGTCCTTGTTGACTCTTTCTGATGTTAAAACCGCCATACAGTAGTCCACATGGGACCTTTTTAACTTTTTTTCTGCTCAGATGGTCCACAAAAGGTCTAAAAGCTATGTGATGTCCTTATAAACAGTTTCTGATGTTCAAAACAAGTCAAGTCCACCAGACAGATTTCCTTATGGGACCTTTTGAACTTTATTTCTCCTCAGAGGGTCCCCAGAAGGTCTAAAAGCTACATGATGTCCTCATAGACTCTTTCTGATGATAAAAAGTCAAGTCAAGACCGCCAGACAGTAGTCCTTATGGGACCTTTCGAACTTTTTTTCTGCTCAGAAGGTCTAATAGCTACATGATGTCCTCAAAGACTCTCTTTGATGTTAAAAAGTCAAGTCTAGTCCGCCAGACAGTAGTCCATATGGGACCTTTTGAAGGTTTTTTCTGCTAAGAGGGTCCCCAGAAGGTCTAAAAGCTACATGATGTCCACATAGACTCTTTGATGTTAAAAAGTCAAGTCAAGTCCGCCAGCCTGTAGTCCTTATGGGAGCTTTTGATCTTTTTTCTGCTTAGAGGGTCCCCAGAAGGTCTAAAAGCTAGATGATGTCCTTAAAGACTTTTTCTGATGTTAAAAAGTCAAGTCAAGTCCTTCAGAGAGTAGTCCATATGGGACCTTTTGAACTTTTTTTCTCCTCAGAGGGTCCCCAGAAGGTCTAAAAGCTACAGATGTTCTCATAGACTCTTTCTGATGTTTAAAATTCAAGTCAAGTCCGCCAGACACTAGTCCATATGGGATCTTTTGAACTTTTTTTCTGCTCAGAGGGTCCCCAGAAGGTCTAATAGCTACATGATGTCCTCATAGACTCTTTCTGATGATAAAAAGTCAAGTCAAGTCCGCCAGACAGTAGTCCATATGGGATCTTTTGAATTTTTTTTTTCCTCAGTGGGTCCCCAGAAGGTCTAAAAGCTACAGATGTTCTCATAGACTCTTTCTGATGTTTAAAATTCAAGTCAAGTCCGCCAGACACTAGTCCATATGTGATCTTTTGAACTTTTTTTCTGCTCAGAGGGTCCTTAGAAGGTCTAATAGCTATATGATGTCCTCTTAGACTCTTTCTGATGTTAAAAAGTCAAGTCAAGTCCGCCAGACAGTAGTCCATATGGGACCTTTTGAACTTTTTTTCTGCTCAGAGGGTCCCCAGAAGGTGTAAAAGCTACATGATGTGCTTAAAGACTCTTTCTGATGATAGAAAGTCAAGTCAAGTCCGCCAGACAGTAGTCCATATGGGATCTTTTGAAACTTTTTTCTGCTCAGACGGGTCCCCAGAAGGTCTAATAGCTACATGATGTCCTCAAAGACTCTCTTTGATGTTAAAAAATCAAGGCTAGTCCGCCAGACAGTAATCCATATGGGACCTTTTGAACGTTTTTTCTGCTAAGAGGGTCCCCAGAAGGTCTAAAAGCTACATGATGTCCACATAGACTCTTTGATGTTAAAAAGTCGTCAAGTCCGCCAGACAGTAGTCCTTATGGGAGCTTTTGATCTTTTTTCTGCTCAGAGGGTCCCCAGAAGGTCTAAAAGCTACATGATGTCCTTAAAGACTTTTTCTGATTATTTAAAAAAAGGCAAGTCCTCCAGACAGTAGTCCATATGGGACCTTTTGAACTTTTTTTCTCCTCAGAGGGTCCCAAGAAGGTCTAAAAGCTACAGATGTTCTCATAGACTCTTTCTGATGTTTAAAATTCAATTCAAGTCCACCAGACACTAGTCCATATGGGATCTTTTGAACTTTTTTCTGCTCAGAGGGTCCCCAGAAGGTCTAATAGCTACATTATGTCCTCATAGACTCTTTCTGATGTTAAAAAGTCAAGTCAAGTCCGCCAGACAGTAGTCCATATGGGACCTTTTGAACTTTTTTTTCTGCTCAGAGGGTCCCCAGAAGGTCTAAAAGCTACATGATGTGCTTAAAGACTCTTTCTGATGATAAAAAGTCAAGTCAAGTCCGCCAGACAGTAGTCCATATGGGATCTATTGAATTTTTTATTTCCTCAGAGGGTCCCCAGAAGGTCTAAAAGCTACATGATGTCCACATAGACTCTTTGATGTTAAAAAGTCAAGTCAAGTCCACCAGACAGTAGTCCATATGGGAGCTTTTGATCTTTTTTTCTGCTCAGAGGGTCCACAGAAGGTCTAAAAGCTACTTGATGTCCTCAAAGACTCTTTCTGATTTTAAAAAGTCAAGTCAAGTCCACCAGACAGTAGTCTATAAGGGACCTTTTGAACTTTTTTTCTCCTCAGAGGGTTCCCAGAAGGTCTAAAAGCTACAGATGTTCTCATAGACTCTTTCTGATGTTTAAAATTCAAGTCAAGCCCGCCAGACACTAGTCCATATGTGATCTTTTGAACTTTTTTTCTGCTCAGAGGGTTCCTAGAAGGTCTAATAGCTACATGATGTCCTCATAGACTCTTTCTGATGTTAAAAAGTCAAGTCAAGTCCACCAGACAGTAATCCATATGGGACCTTTTGAACTTTTTTTCTGCTCAGAGGGTCCCACGAAGGTCTAAAAGCTACATGATGTGCTTAAAGACTCTTTCTGATGATAGAAAGTCAAGTCAAGTCCGCCAGACAGTAGTCCATATGGGATCTTTTGAACTTTTTTTCTGCTCAGAGGGTCCCCAGAAGGTCTAATAGCAACATGATGTCCTCAAAGACTGTCTTTGATGTTAAAAAGTCAAGTCAAGTCCGCCAGACAGTAGTCCATATGGGACCTTTTGAACGTTTTTCTGCTCAGAGGGTCCACAGAAGGTCTAAAAGCTACATGATGTCCACATAGACTATTTGATGTTAAAAAGTCAAGTCAAGTCCGCCAGACATTAGTCCATATGGGAGCTTTTGATCTTTGTTTCTGCTCAGAGGGTCCCCAGAAGGTCTAAAACCAACAGATGTCCTCATTGACTCTTTCTGATGTTTAAAATTCAAGTCAAGTCCGCCAGACACTAGTCCATATGGGACCTTTTGAACGTTTTTTCTCCTCAGAGGGTCCCCAGAAGGTCTAAAAGCTACGTGATGTCCTTAAAGACTCTTTCTGATGTTAAAACCGCTATACAGTAGTCCATATGGGACCTTTTGAACTTTTTTTCTGCTCAGAGGGTCCACAAAAATTGCTAAAAGCTATGTGATGTCCTTAAAAACACTTTCTGATGTTCAATAGTCCTGTCAAGTCTACCACACAGTTTTCCTTATGGGACCTTTTGAACTTTTTTTCTCCTCAGAGGGTCCCCAGAAGGTCTAAAAGCTACATGATGTCCTCATAGACTCTTTCTGATGTTAAAGAGTTAAGTCAAGTACGCCAGAGAGTAGTCCATATGGGACCTTTTGAATTTTTTTTCTGCTTAGAGGGTCCCCAGAAGGTCTAATAGCTACATGAAGTCCTTGTTGACTCTTTCTGATGTTAAAACCGCCATACAGTAGTCCATATGGGACCTTTTGAACTTTTTTTCTGCTCAGATGGTCCACAAAAGGTCTAAAAGCTATAAGATGTCCTTATAAACACTTTCTGATGTTCAAAACAAGTCAAGTCCACCAGACAGTTTTCCTTATGGGACCTTTTGAACTTTTTTTCTCCTCAGAGGGTCCCCAGAAGGTCTAAAAGCTACATGATGTCCTCATAGACTCTTTCTGATGTTAAAAAGTCAAGTCAAGTCCGCCAGACACTAGTCCATATGGGACCTTTTGAACTTTTTTTCTCCTCAGAGGGTCCCCAGAAGGTCTAAAAGCTACGTGATGTCCTTAAAGACTCTTTCTGATGTTAAAAAGTCAAGCCAAGTCCGCCAGAAAGTAGTCCATATGGGAGATTTTGAACTTTTTTTCTGATCAGAGGATCCCCAGAAGGTCTAAAAGCTACGTGATGTCCTTGTTGACTCTTTCTGATGTTAAAACCGCCATACAGTAGTCCATATGGGACCTTTTGAACTTTTTTTCTGCTCAGATGGTCCACAAAAGGTCTAAAAGCTATGTGATGTCCTTATAAACACTTTCTGATGTTCAAAACAAGTCAAGTCCACCAGACAGTTTTCCTTATGGGACCTTTTGAACTTTTTTTCTCCTCAGAGGGTCCCCAGAAGGTCTAAAAGCTACATGATGTCCTCATAGACTCTTTCTGATGTTAAAAAGTCAAGTCAAGTCCGCCAGACACTAGTCCATATGGGACCTTTTGAACTTTTTTTCTGCTCAGAGGGTCCCACGAAGGTCTAAAAGCTACATGATGTGCTTAAAGACTCTTTCTGATGATAGAAAGTCAAGTCAAGTCCGCCAGACAGTAGTCCATATGGGATCTTTTGAACTTTTTTTCTGCTCAGAGGGTCCCCAGAAGGTCTAATAGCAACATGATGTCCTCAAAGACTGTCTTTGATGTTAAAAAGTCAAGTCAAGTCCGCCAGACAGTAGTCCATATGGGACCTTTTGAACGTTTTTCTGCTCAGAGGGTCCACAGAAGGTCTAAAAGCTACATGATGTCCACATAGACTATTTGATGTTAAAAAGTCAAGTCAAGTCCGCCAGACATTAGTCCATATGGGAGCTTTTGATCTTTGTTTCTGCTCAGAGGGTCCCCAGAAGGTCTAAAACCAACAGATGTCCTCATTGACTCTTTCTGATGTTTAAAATTCAAGTCAAGTCCGCCAGACACTAGTCCATATGGGACCTTTTGAACGTTTTTTCTCCTCAGAGGGTCCCCAGAAGGTCTAAAAGCTACGTGATGTCCTTAAAGACTCTTTCTGATGTTAAAACCGCTATACAGTAGTCCATATGGGACCTTTTGAACTTTTTTTCTGCTCAGAGGGTCCACAAAAATTGCTAAAAGCTATGTGATGTCCTTAAAAACACTTTCTGATGTTCAATAGTCCTGTCAAGTCTACCACACAGTTTTCCTTATGGGACCTTTTGAACTTTTTTTCTCCTCAGAGGGTCCCCAGAAGGTCTAAAAGCTACATGATGTCCTCATAGACTCTTTCTGATGTTAAAGAGTTAAGTCAAGTACGCCAGAGAGTAGTCCATATGGGACCTTTTGAATTTTTTTTCTGCTTAGAGGGTCCCCAGAAGGTCTAATAGCTACATGAAGTCCTTGTTGACTCTTTCTGATGTTAAAACCGCCATACAGTAGTCCATATGGGACCTTTTGAACTTTTTTTCTGCTCAGATGGTCCACAAAAGGTCTAAAAGCTATAAGATGTCCTTATAAACACTTTCTGATGTTCAAAACAAGTCAAGTCCACCAGACAGTTTTCCTTATGGGACCTTTTGAACGTCTCGGTTACGTATGTAACCCTAGTTCCCTGATAGGGAACGAGACGCTGCGTCAAACGCTGCGGGAACGCCCCTGCGTTGTGCGTCATGAAGCACGTATGGAATCAGCCCAATGGAGAGATGAAACGTCATAGGCGGGTGACGTCATCGACCAGGAAACTATAAAGCACCCCAAAAACACAAGCGCATTAGCTTCTGATAGGCTTGAAGGAAGCGCTAACGGGAGTGCCGGGAGTATGGCGGAGCGACGCAGCGTCTCGTTCCCTATCAGGGAACTAGGGTTACATACGTAACCGAGACGTTCCCTTTCAAGGGAACTTCGAGCTGCGTCAAACGCTGCGGGAACGCGAATACCCACGTCGCCATAGGACCAAATGACCGTCATGTGAGACTAGCGCACAGAGGACGAGAGCACCTGTGCCCCAGGGGTAGAGCTTAAGTCTAGGTCATAGAACTTAATAAAAGTATGCGGTGAAGACCATCCAGCCGCATCACAAACATCACTCAGGGAAACCCCCGACAAAAGAGCTTTAGAAGCAGCCATACTCCTGGTAGAGTGAGCTCGGACAACCAAAGGTGAAGGCTGGCCAGCCGACTCATAAGCAAGTGAGATAGCCTCAACCACCCACTTGCTCATTCTCTGTTTAGACGCCGGACACCCTTTCCTGGGTGGCCCGAAACATACAAAAAGTTGTTCTGATTTCCTCCACAGGGCAGCTCTGTGGACATAAGCGTCTAATGCCCTAACAGGGCAGAGTGAATTAAGTTTCTCCTGGTCCGATGACATAAATGGAGGAGGACAGAAAGCCTGCAGAACCGTAGGTCTAACAATATTAGTAGGAACCTTAGGAACGTAACCTGGTCTAGGATGCAGAAAAGCTTTAACCATGCCAGGTGCAAATTCCAGGCACGAGGGTGAAACCGACAGAGCCTGCAAATCTCCGATTCTTTTTAGTGAAGAGATAGCAAGCAAAAAGATAGTCTTAAAAGTGAGAAACTTCTCGGGAACTTCTTCGATAGGTTCAAAAGGAGCTAGGGAAAGACCTTCTAATACAATGGCCAGATCCCAAGTCGGCACCCTCGTACGAACTGCTGGCCTCAGCCTCAAAGTGCCACGGAGGAAACGAGTTATAAGCGGGTGTCTCCCAAGAGAAACTCCACTGAAAGGGACGTGGTAAGCAGCTAGTGCCGCCACATACACCTTTAGTGTGGAGGGGGATAACCCTGTGGAGAAGCGCTCCTGCAGGAATTCCAGCACTGCACCCACTGGGCAGTTAACTGGGTCCTGCAGGTGTTCTCCACACCAAGAAGTGAAAAGTTTCCACTTCAAGGCATAAAGCTTCCTCGTGGATGGAGCTCTGGAGTTAAGAATGGTCTCAACAACCTCGGTTGAGAGACCGGAGTCTATGAGCTGGGCCCCCTCAGAGGCCAAGCCCACAGTTTCCACAATTCTGGGCGGGGGTGAAGTATCGTGCCCCCCGCCTGGGAGAGTAGATCCCTCCTGACCGGGAGCTCCAAAGGAGAACCGTCCAGGAGAGAAATCAGGTCCGCAAACCATACTCGGGCCGGCCAGAACGGGGCTACTAGTAGTAGACTGACCCCGACCCGGCGGACCCTCTCCAGAACTCCTGGTAACAGAGCAATCGGGGGAAAGGCGTACAGACGTGACCTCGGCCACGGCTGCACCATAGCATCCAACCCCAGGGGGGCTGGAAGAGTGATGGAGAACCACCGATGACAATGAGTGGTCTCCTTGGAAGCGAATAGGTCCACCTCGGCGCGACCGAAACTCAACCAAAGGAGCTCCACCACCTCGGGGTGGAGTCTCCATTCCCCTGGCCTCGGCCCCTGCCTCGACAGGGAGTCTGCTACCACATTCAAATACCCAGGGAGATACATTGCTCTCAGAGATAGTAGCTTCCCTTGGGACCACAGGAGGATCTGACGGGCCAACTTGTAAAGCCGGCGAGACCGCAGGCCCCCCTGATGATTTATATAAGAGACCACCGACGTGTTGTCTGATTGAACTAACACATGATGGCCTCTCAGGTCTGTTAGGAAGTGTTTCAGAGCCTGAAACACAGCCAACATCTCTAGACAATTTATGTGCCACGAAAGATGATGATCCTGCCACAGACCTTGGGCTGGGCGACCACTCATGACCGCCCCCCACCCTGTGAGGGAAGCATCCGTCGTTAGCGTTATGCGACGACAAAGAGCCCCCAGCACAGGACCTTTGGATAGGAACCAAGTTTCTCTCCACATGACCAGAGCACGAAGGCAGCGCCGCGTGACTTTGAACGTGCGGAGCGGATTTCCCCTCGGGGAGAATCCCTTGGTCCTGAGCCACCACTGTAGCGGTCTCATGTACAACAGGCCGCAAGGTATAACGTTGGACGCTGCTGCCATCAGACCCAACAGTCTCTGAAACTGCTTGACAGTGAGTAGCTGGCCTAGCTTCACTTGTTTCACAGCTGAGAGAATCGAAGCGATGCGGGTCGGAGAGAGTCGCGCCCGCATCGATACCGAATCCCAAACGACACCCAGAAAAGTGGTCTTCTGGGAAGGAGATAATACACTTTTCTTTGCGTTCAGCCTCAACCCCAACTTTCTGATATGAGCGAGGACGACATCTCGATGCCGAACCGCCATCTGCTCGGTCTGAGCTAAAATCAACCAATCGTCGATGTAATTGAGAATACGAATGCCCTGAAGCCTCAGAGGCACTAGTGCTGCATCCATGCATTTCGTGAAAGTGCGGGGAGATAAAGCTAGGCCAAACGGAAGAACCCTGTACTGGTACGCCTCGCCCCCGAAGGCGAACCTCAGGAACTTCCTGTGTTGTGGAAGGATGGACACATGGAAGTATGCGTCCTTCAGATCTATCGTGACAAACCAGTCCTCGGACCTGATTTGAGACACGATCTGCTTGATAGTGAGCATCTTGAATTTTAGCTTCCCTACCGAGCGATTCAATATGCGCAGGTCTAAAATTGGACGCAACCCCCCATCCTTCTTTGGAACGATGAAATATCGGCTGTAATAACCTGACTCCAAACTGGGAGGAGGAACCCGTTCTATAGCCTCTTTTTGAAGGAGCGTTTTCACCTCTTGTTCCAATACCAGAGCCTGCTCGGGGCCCACCACTGTGTGCAGAACCCCTCTGAATTTTGGTGGACGACACCTGAACTGGATAGCATAACCCTTTTCTACTGTCTGCAGGACCCAATGAGATATTTTTGGAAGGCTTTTCCACTCTGCCAGAAATTCTACTAAGGGTACCAGCCTCTCGAGACTGGCCTCTGGTGTAACTTGAGCAGCAGACGCAGCGCCCTGTAACGGCGCACCGGCAGGGAACAACTGGTCTGACCGCTCTGAGACCCTCCTCAGAGGGAGCGAGCGTCCCTCGGGAAAGCGCTCGCTGGGATCGTCTGTGCCCCGGCATAAAGGCGGGGTTGGCAGAACGAGCCCCTGAGGGCACCGAGGAGGAATGGGCACCGTAAAAAGAGGTGAACACCTTTCCGCCTCGGTGGGGACCACCCTCAGCATCCTGAACGGCTTGGCGTCAGGACTTCTTCTTAGCCGAAGCCTTCTTAGCCAATATAACTGTCCTCAGATCAGTTCTACTGGGAGAAGGCTTCGGCTGAGAGTGTCGCGGCTGAGCCCACTGTCCAGCAGGGGGAGCACGAGACGCGACACTCTGCCTCTGCTGCGCTCTATGTGATGAGCTCGAAGACGGCCGGGGCTGCTCCCGCCCAGCAGCCCCAGGGACATGAACTTTAAGGGGAAGAAACTTTTTAAAAGCTGCAGTTTGTTTCTTTTCTTCTTGGAATTTATCGATAACTGAATTCACAGCATCACCAAACAACCCCATGGGAGAAAGAGGAGCATCTAAAAGAAAAGCTTTTTCTCTCTCTTTAATATTAGTCTGATTTAACCACAAATGTCTTTCTGCGGCCACCAGAGCTGCCATAGAACGACCCATTAATTTGGCCGATTCTCTGGTGGCACGCAGGGATAAATCAGCAGCCTGACGCAGTTCGCGAACTACGTCAGTACTGACCTCCTCACTCTCACTCATGTCCCTTAGCAGATCAGCCTGGTATGCCTGCAAGATTGACATAGTATGCAGACATGACGCAGCCTGACCTGCTGCCGAATATGCTTTACCCACCAAAGCCGAAGTGTTTCTTAAAGGCTTGGTGGGTAATGCCGGTGCCTTAAAAGATGATGCTGCTTCGGGGGAGAGATGGCTCGCAAGCGTCTCTTCCACACGAGGCAACGCACCATAACCATGAGCCTTGGCTCCCATAATATTAGCGTATGTTGAAGTCTGGGGACTAAACACTCTATATGACACCGGTTTTCTCCATGATTTCGACACCTCGGTGTGGAGATCATGGAAAAACGGCAGGCACCGGCGTGGAGGCTGCACACGTGACGGCAAAAATCTCTCATCCAACTTTGATTTAGAAACAGACTCCTGTCTAGTCACTGGCCATTCAATATTAAGTTTTTCAACAGCTCTTGTTAACACCTCCAAAAGCTCATCACTCTCAGGAGTGTGGGGTGGCGAATCCTCCACATCTCCCTCAACACTAACAACATCAAGTTCCTCAGAACTGGATAGCATTGGTGCCTCAGCCCGAGCGGAAGAAACCGCAGCGCGTGCTTCCGAACCCGGGACTGAGGCACTGGATCTCACAGGTGAAGGGAGAGATAAGGCAGAGCCCGTCTCAAACCCCGCTGTGAGATCCATCTGCGATCCCCACGATAAGCGCCGCCGCTCTGCCTCGGCAGAAGCGGGACCCGAACCGCGGGGAGCGCGCACCGAACCGCTCTCCTCAAAGAGCGACCGGCGGGAGCGGAGCGTCCTTAACGGCAAACGCTCGCAATGCTCACAGTCTGCTCCCTCGAGAGCAAACTGGGCATGCTGAACTCCCAAACAAACAACACAAAGATCATGTGTATCCCCGCTCGTTAAATAACGCGAGCAGGGAGGAACACACTTTCTAAACTGCTGTTCGTCCGCCATAATCTCTCAATATATATATATATAGGGATAAATTGTTTGTGTGGTGCAGGGTATGTAAGACAGACAATATCACACAGGGACAGATTCACATGTAGCGCGACTGAAAGCACAGAAGCTAATGCGCTTGTGTTTTTGGGGTGCTTTATAGTTTCCTGGTCGATGACGTCACCCGCCTATGACGTTTCATCTCTCCATTGGGCTGATTCCATACGTGCTTCATGACGCACAACGCAGGGGCGTTCCCGCAGCGTTTGACGCAGCTCGAAGTTCCCTTGAAAGGGAACTTTTTTTCTCCTCAGAGGGTCCCCAGAAGGTCTAAAAGCTACATGATGTCCTCATAGACTCTTTCTGATGTTAAAAAGTCAAGTCAAGTCCGCCAGACACTAGTCCATATGGGACCTTTTGAACTTTTTTTCTCCTCAGAGGGTCCCCAGAAGGTCTAAAAGCTACGTGATGTCCTTAAAGACTCTTTCTGATGTTAAAAAGTCAAGCCAAGACCGCCAGAAAGTAGTCCATATGGGAGATTTTGAACTTTTTTTCTGATCAGAGGATCCCCAGAAGGTCTAAAAGCTACGTGATGTCCTTGTTGACTCTTTCTGATGTTAAAACCGCCATACAGTAGTCCATATGGGACCTTTTGAACTTTTTTTCTGCTCAGATGGTCCACAAAAGGTCTAAAAGCTATGTGATGTCCTTATAAACACTTTCTGATGTTCAAAACAAGTCAAGTCCACCAGACAGTTTTCCTTATGGGACCTTTTGAACTTTTTTTCTCCTCAGAGGGTCCCCAGAAGGTCTAAAAGCTACATGATGTCCTCATAGACTCTTTCTGATGTTAAAAAGTCAAGTCAAGTCCGCCAGACACTAGTCCATATGGGACCTTTTGAACTTTTTTTCTGCTCAGAGGGTCCCACGAAGGTCTAAAAGCTACATGATGTGCTTAAAGACTCTTTCTGATGATAGAAAGTCAAGTCAAGTCCGCCAGACAGTAGTCCATATGGGATCTTTTGAACTTTTTTTCTGCTCAGAGGGTCCCCAGAAGGTCTAATAGCTACATGATGTCCTCAAAGACTGTCTTTGATGTTAAAAAGTCAAGTCAAGTCCGCCAGACAGTAGTCCATATGGGACCTTTTGAACGTTTTTCTGCTCAGAGGGTCCACAGAAGGTCTAAAAGCTACATGATGTCCACATAGACTATTTGATGTTAAAAAGTCAAGTCAAGTCCGCCAGACATTAGTCCATATGGGAGCTTTTGATCTTTGTTTCTGCTCAGAGGGTCCCCAGAAGGTCTAAAACCAACAGATGTCCTCATTGACTCTTTCTGATGTTTAAAATTCAAGTCAAGTCCGCCAGACACTAGTCCATATGGGACCTTTTGAACGTTTTTTCTCCTCAGAGGGTCCCCAGAAGGTCTAAAAGCTACGTGATGTCCTTAAAGACTCTTTCTGATGTTAAAACCGCCATACAGTAGTCCATATGGGACCTTTTGAACTTTTTTTCTGCTCAGAGGGTCCACAAAAATTGCTAAAAGCTATGTGATGTCCTTAAAAACACTTTCTGATGTTCAATAGTCCTGTCAAGTCTACCACACAGTTTTCCTTATGGGACCTTTTGAACTTTTTTTCTCCTCAGAGGGTCCCCAGAAGGTCTAAAAGCTACATGATGTCCTCATAGACTCTTTCTGATGTTAAAGAGTTAAGTCAAGTACGCCAGAGAGTAGTCCATATGGGACCTTTTGAATTTTTTTTCTGCTTAGAGGGTCCCCAGAAGGTCTAATAGCTACATGAAGTCCTTGTTGACATTTTCTGATGTTAAAACCGCCATACAGTAGTCCATATGGGACCTTTTGAACTTTTTTTCTGCTCAGATGGTCCACAAAAGGTCTAAAAGCTATAAGATGTCCTTAAAAACACTTTCTGATGTTCAAAACAAGTCAAGTCCACCAGACAGTTTTCCTTATGGGACCTTTTGAACTTTTTTTCTCCTCAGAGGGTCCCCAGAAGGTCTAAAAGCTACATGATGTCCTCATAGACTCTTTCTGATGTTAAAAAGTCAAGTCAAGTCCGCCAGACACTAGTCCATATGGGACCTTTTGAACTTTTTTTCTCCTCAGAGGGTCCCCAGAAGGTCTAAAAGCTACGTGATGTCCTTAAAGACTCTTTCTGATGTTAAAAAGTCAAGCCAAGTCCGCCAGAAAGTAGTCCATATGGGAGATTTT
Source organism: Siphateles boraxobius (assembly GCF_051911475.1). NCBI lineage: Eukaryota > Metazoa > Chordata > Actinopteri > Cypriniformes > Leuciscidae > Siphateles > Siphateles boraxobius. The sequence goes on along the minus strand of NW_027509141.1, from coordinate 12,690,828 downwards.
GAACTTTTTTTCTGATCAGAGGATCCCCAGAAGGTCTAAAAGCTACGTGATGTCCTTGTTGACTCTTTCTGATGTTAAAACCGCCATACAGTAGTCCATATGGGACCTTTTGAACTTTTTTTCTGCTCAGATGGTCCACAAAAGGTCTAAAAGCTATGTGATGTCCTTATAAACACTTTCTGATGTTCAAAACAAGTCAAGTCCACCAGACAGTTTTCCTTATGGGACCTTTTGAATTTTTTTCTCCTCAGAGGGTCCCCAGAAGGTCTAAAAGCTACATGATGTCCTCATAGACTCTTTCTGATGTTATAAAAGTCAAGTCAAGTCCGCCAGACACTAGTCCATATGGGACCATTTGAACTTTTTTTCTCCTCAGAGGGTCCCCAGAAGGTCTAAAAGCTATGTGATGTCCTTAAAGACTCTTTCTGATGTTAAAAAGTCAAGCCAAGTCCGCCAGACAGTAGTCCATATGGGAGATTTTGAACTTTTTTTCTGCTCAGAGGGTCCCCAGAAAGTCTAATAGCTACGTGATGTCCTCGTTGACTCTTTCTGATGTTAAAACCGCCATACAGTAGTCCACATGGGACCTTTTTAGCTTTTTTTCTGCTCAGATGGTCCACAAAAGGTCTAAAAGCTATGTGATGTCCTTATAAAAAACTTTCTGATGTTCAAAACAAGTCAAGTCCACCAGACAGATTTCCTTATGGGACCTCTTGAACTTTATTTCTCCTCAGAGGGTCCCAGAAGGTCTAAAAGCTACATGATGTCCTCATAGACTCTTTCTGATGATAAAAAGTCAAGTCAAGACCGCCAGACAGTAGTCCTTATGGGACCTTTCGAACTTTTTTTCTGCTCAGAGGGTCCCCAGAAGGTCTAATAGCTACATGATGTCCTCAAAGACTCTCTTTGATGTTAAAAAGTCAAGTCTAGTCCACCAGACAGTAGTCCATATGGGACCTTTTGAACGTTTTTTCTGCTAAGAGGGTCCCCAGAAGGTCTAAAAGCTACATGATCTCCTGATAGACTCTTTCTGATGATAAAAAGTCAAGTCAAGTCCGCCAGACAGTAGTCCATATGGGACCTTTTGAACTTTTTTTTCTGCTCAGAGGGTCCCCAGAAGGTCTAAAAGCTACATGATGTGCTTAAAGACTCTTTCTGATGATAAAAAGTCAAGTCAAGTCCGCCAGACAGTAGTCCATATGGGATCTTTTGAATTTTTTATTTCCTCAGAGGGTCCCCAGAAGGTCTAAAAGCTACATGATGTCCACATAGACTCTTTGATGTTAAAAAGTCAAGTCAAGTCCACCAGACAGTAGTCCATATGGGAGCTTTTGATCTTTTTTTCTGCTCAGAGGGTCCACAGAAGGTCTAAAAGCTTCTTGATGTCCTCAAAGACTCTTTCTGATTTTAAAAAGTCAAGTCAAGTCCACCAGACAGTAGTCTATAAGGGACCTTTTGAACTTTTTTTCTCCTCAGAGGGTCCCCAGAAGGTCTAAAAGCTACAGATGTTCTCATAGACTCTTTCTGATGTTTAAAATTCAAGTCAAGCCCGCCAGACACTAGTCCATATGTGATCTTTTGAACTTTTTTTCTGCTCAGAGGGTTCCTAGAAGGTCTAATAGCTACATGATGTCCTCATAGACTCTTTCTGATGTTAAAAAGTCAAGTCAAGTCCACCAGACAGTAATCCATATGGGACCTTTTGAACTTTTTTTCTGCTCAGAGGGTCCCACGAAGGTCTAAAAGCTACATGATGTGCTTAAAGACTCTTTCTGATGATAGAAAGTCAAGTCAAGTCCGCCAGACAGTAGTCCATATGGGATCTTTTGAACTTTTTTTCTGCTCAGAGAGTCCCCAGAAGGTCTAATAGCAACATGATGTCCTCAAAGACTGTCTTTGATGTTAAAAAGTCAAGTCAAGTCCGCCAGACAGTAGTCCATATGGGACCTTTTGAACGTTTTTCTGCTCAGAGGGTCCACAGAAGGTCTAAAAGCTACATGATGTCCACATAGACTATTTGGTGTTAAAAAGTCAAGTCAAGTCCGCCAGACATTAGTCCATATGGGAGCTTTTGATCTTTGTTTCTGCTCAGAGGGTCCCCAGAAGGTCTAAAACCAACAGATGTCCTCATTGACTCTTTCTGATGTTTAAAATTCAAGTCAAGTCCGCCAGACAGTAGTCCATATGGGACCTTTTGAACGTTTTTCTGCTCAGAGGGTCCACAGAAGGTCTAAAAGCTACATGATGTCCACATAGACTATTTGGTGTTAAAAAGTCAAGTCAAGTCCGCCAGACATTAGTCCATATGGGAGCTTTTGATCTTTGTTTCTGCTCAGAGGGTCCCCAGAAGGTCTAAAACCAACAGATGTCCTCATTGACTCTTTCTGATGTTTAAAATTCAAGTCAAGTCCGCCAGACACTAGTCCATATGGGACCTTTTGAACGTTTTTTCTCCTCAGAGGGTCCCCAGAAGGTCTAAAAGCTACGTGATGTCCTTAAAGACTCTTTCTGATGTTAAAACCGCTATACAGTAGTCCATATGGGACCTTTTGAACTTTTTTTCTGCTCAGAGGGTCCACAAAAATTGCTAAAAGCTATGTGATGTCCTTAAAAACACTTTCTGATGTTCAATAGTCCTGTCAAGTCTACCACACAGTTTTCCTTATGGGACCTTTTGAACTTTTTTTCTCCTCAGAGGGTCCCCAGAAGGTCTAAAAGCTACATGATGTCCTCATAGACTCTTTCTGATGTTAAAGAGTTAAGTCAAGTACGCCAGAGAGTAGTCCATATGGGACCTTCTGAATTTTTTTTCTCCTCAGAGGGTCCCCAGAAGGTCTAAAAGCTATGTGATGTCCTTAAAGACTCTTTCTGATGTTAAAAAGTCAAGCCAAGTCCGCCAGAAAGTAGTCCATATGGGAGATTTTGAACTTTTTTTCTGATCAGAGGATCCCCAGAAGGTCTAAAAGCTACGTGATGTCCTTGTTGACTCTTTCTGATGTTAAAACCGCCATACAGTAGTCCATATGGGACCTTTTGAACTTTTTTTCTGCTCAGATGGTCCACAAAAGGTCTAAAAGCTATGTGATGTCCTTATAAACACTTTCTGATGTTCAAAACAAGTCAAGTCCACCAGACAGTTTTCCTTATGGGACCTTTTGAACTTTTTTTCTCCTCAGAGGGTCCCCAGAAGGTCTAAAAGCTACATGATGTCCTCATAGACTCTTTCTGATGTTAAAAAGTCAAGTCAAGTCCGCCAGACACTAGTCCATATGGGACCTTTTGAACTTTTTTTCAGTTCACGAAGGTCTAAAAGCTACATGATGTGCTTAAAGACTCTTTCTGATGATAGAAAGTCAAGTCAAGTCCGCCAGACAGTAGTCCATATGGGATCTTTTGAACTTTTTTTCTGCTCAGAGGGTCCCCAGAAGGTCTAATAGCTACATGATGTCCTCAAAGACTGTCTTTGATGTTAAAAAGTCAAGTCAAGTCCGCCAGACAGTAGTCCATATGGGACCTTTTGAACGTTTTTCTGCTCAGAGGGTCCACAGAAGGTCTAAAAGCTACATGATGTCCACATAGACTATTTGATGTTAAAAAGTCAAGTCAAGTCCGCCAGACATTAGTCCATATGGGAGCTTTTGATCTTTGTTTCTGCTCAGAGGGTCCCCAGAAGGTCTAAAACCAACAGATGTCCTCATTGACTCTTTCTGATGTTTAAAATTCAAGTCAAGTCCGCCAGACACTAGTCCATATGGGACCTTTTGAACGTTTTTTCTCCTCAGAGGGTCCCCAGAAGGTCTAAAAGCTACGTGATGTCCTTAAAGACTCTTTCTGATGTTAAAACCGCCATACAGTAGTCCATATGGGACCTTTTGAACTTTTTTTCTGCTCAGAGGGTCCACAAAAATTGCTAAAAGCTATGTGATGTCCTTAAAAACACTTTCTGATGTTCAATAGTCCTGTCAAGTCTACCACACAGTTTTCCTTATGGGACCTTTTGAACTTTTTTTCTCCTCAGAGGGTCCCCAGAAGGTCTAAAAGCTACATGATGTCCTCATAGACTCTTTCTGATGTTAAAGAGTTAAGTCAAGTATGCCAGAGAGTAGTCCATATGGGACCTTTTGAATTTTTTTTCTGCTTAGAGGGTCCCCAGAAGGTCTAATAGCTACATGAAGTCCTTGTTGACTCTTTCTGATGTTAAAACCGCCATACAGTAGTCCATATGGGACCTTTTGAACTTTTTTTCTGCTCAGATGGTCCACAAAAGGTCTAAAAGCTATAAGATGTCCTTATAAACACTTTCTGATGTTCAAAACAAGTCAAGTCCACCAGACAGTTTTCCTTATGGGACCTTTTGAACTTTTTTTCTCCTCAGAGGGTCCCCAGAAGGTCTAAAAGCTACATGATGTCCTCATAGACTCTTTCTGATGTTAAAAAGTCAAGTCAAGTCCACCAGACACTAGTCCATATGGGACCTTTTGAACTTTTTTTCTCCTCAGAGGGTCCCCAGAAGGTCTAAAAGCTACATGATGTCCTCATAGACTCTTTCTGATGATAAAAAGTCAAGTCAAGACCGCCAGACAGTAGTCCTTATGGGACCTTTCGAACTTTTTTTCTGCTCAGAGGATCCCCAGAAGGTCTAAAAACTACGTGATGTCCTTGTTGACTCTTTCTGATGTTAAAACCGCCATACAGTAGTCCATATGGGACCTTTTGAACTTTTTTTCTGCTCAGATGGTCCACAAAAGGTCTAAAAGCTATGTGATGTCCTTATAAACACTTTCTGATGTTCAAAACAAGTCAAGTCCACCAGACAGTTTTCCTTATGGTACCTTTTGAACTTTTTTTCTCCTCAGAGGATCCCCAGAAGGTCTAAAAGCTACATGATGTCCTCATAGACTCTTTCTGATGTTAAAAAGTCAAGTCAAGTCCGCCAGACACTAGTCCATATGCGACCTTTTGAACTTTTTTTCTCCTCAGAGGGTCCCCAGAAGGTCTAAAAGCTATGTGATGTCCTTAAAGACTCTTTCTGATGTTAAAAAGTCAAGCCAAGTCCGCCAGACAGTAGTCCATATGGGAGATTTTGAACTTTTTTTCTGCTCAGAGGGTCCCCAGAAAGTCTAATAGCTACGTGATGTCCTTGTTGACTCTTTCTGATGTTAAAACCGCCATACAGTAGTCCACATGGGACCTTTTTAGCTTTTTTTCTGCTCAGATGGTCCACAAAAGGTCTAAAAGCTATGTGATGTCCTTATAAAAAACTTTCTGATGTTCAAAACAAGTCAAGTCCACCAGACAGATTTCCTTATGGGACCTCTTGAACTTTATTTCTCCTCAGAGGGTCCCAGAAGGTCTAAAAGCTACATGATGTCCTCATAGACTCTTTCTGATGATAAAAAGTCAAGTCTAGTCCGCCAGACAGTAGTCCATATGGGACCTTTTGAACGTTTTTTCTGCTAAGAGGGTCCCCAGAAGGTCTAAAAGCTACATGATGTCCACATAGACTCTTTGATGTTAAAAAGTCAAGTCAAGTCCGCCAGACAGTAGTCCTTAAGGGAGCTTTTGATCTTTTTTCTGCTTAGAGGGTCCCCAGAAGGTCTAAAAGCTAGATGATGTCCTTAAAGACTTTTTCTGATGTTAAAAAGTCAAGTCAAGTCCTTCAGATAGTAGTCCATATGGGACCTTTTGAACTTTTTTTCTCCTCAGAGGGTCCCCAGAAGGTCTAAAAGCTACAGATGTTCTCATTGACTCTTTCTGATGTTTAAAATTCAAGTCAAGTCCGCCAGACACTAGTCCATATGGGATCTTTTGAAATTTTTTTTCTGCTCAGAGGGTCCCGAGAAGGTCTAATAGCTACATGATGTCCTCATAGACTCTTTCTGATGTTAAAAAGTCAAGTAAAGTCCACCAGACAGCAGTCCATATGGGACCTTTTGAACGTTTTTTCTGCTAAGAGGGTCCCCAGAAGGTCTAAAAGCTACATGATGTCCACATAGACTCTTTGATGTTAAAAAGTCAAGTCAAGTCCGCCAGACAGTAGTCCTTATGGGAGCTTTTGATCTTTTTTCTGCTCAGAGGGTCCCCAGAAGGTCTAATAGCTACATGATGTCCTCATAGACTCTTTCTGATGTTAAAAAGTCAAGTCAAGTCCGCCAGACAGTAGTCCATATGGGACATTTTGAACTATTTTCTCCTCAGAGGGTCCCCAGAAGGAATAAAAGCTACATGATGTCTCTAAAGACTCTTTCTGATGTTAAAAAGAAGTCTGTAGTCCATATGGGACCTTTTAAACTTCTTTCTGCTCAGAGGGTCCCCAGAAGGTCTAAAAGCTACCTGATGTGCTTAAAGACTCTTTCTGATGATAAAAAGTCAAGTCAAGACCGCCAGACAGTAGTCCTTATGGGACCTTTTGAACTTTTTTTCTGCTCAGAGGGTCCCCAGAAGGTCTAATAGCTACATGATGTCCTCAAAGACTCTCTTTGATGTTAAAAAGTCAAGTCTAGTCCGCCAGACAGTAGTCCATATGGGACCTTTTGAACGTTTTTTCTGATAAGAGGGTCCCCAGAAGGTCTAAAAGCTACATGATGTCCACATAGACTCTTTGATGTTAAAAAGTCAAGTCAAGTCCGCCAGACAGTAGTCCTTATGGGAGCTTTTGATCTTTTTTCTGCTTAGAGGGTCCCCAGAAGGTTTAAAAGCTAGATGATGTCCTTTTTTGACTCTTTCTGATGTTAAAAAGTCAAGTCAAGTCCGCCAGACACTAGTCCATATGGGACCTTTTGAACTTTTTTTCTCCTCAGAGGGTCCCCAGAAGGTCTAAAAGCTACGTGATGTCCTTAAAGACTCTTTCTGATGTTAAAAAGTCAAGCCAAGTCCGCCAGAAAGTAGTCCATATGGGAGATTTTGAAATTTTTTTCTGATCAGAGGATCCCCAGAAGGTCTAAAAGCTACGTGATGTCCTTGTTGACTCTTTCTGATGTTAAAACCGCCATACAGTAGTCCATATGGGACCTTTTGAACTTTTTTTCTGCTCAGATGGTCCACAAAAGGTCTAAAAGCTATGTGATGTCCTTATAAAAACTTTCTGGTGTTCAAAACAAGTCAAGTCCACCAGACAGTTTTCCTTATGGGACCTTTTGAACTTTTTTTCTCCTCAGAGGGTCCCCAGAAGGTCTAAAAGCTACATGATGTCCTCATAGACTCTTTCTGATGTTAAAAAGTCAAGTCAAGTCCGCCAGACACTAGTCCATATGGGACCTTTTGAACTTTTTTTCTCCTCAGAGGGTCCCCAGAAGGTCTAAAAGCTATGTGATGTCCTTAAAGACTCTTTCTGATGTTAAAAAGTCAAGCCAAGTCCGCCAGACAGTAGTCCATATGGGAGATTTTGAACTTTTTTTCTGCTCAGAGGGTCCCCAGAAAGTCTAATAGCTACGTGATGTCCTTGTTGACTCTTTCTGATGTTAAAACCGCCATACAGTAGTCCACATGGGACCTTTTTAGCTTTTTTTCTGCTCAGATGGTCCACAAAAGGTCTAAAAGCTATGTGATGTCCTTATAAAAAACTTTCTGATGTTCAAAACAAGTCAAGTCCACCAGACAGATTTCCTTATGGGACCTTTTGAACTTTATTTCTCCTCAGAGGGTCCCCAGAAGGTCTAAAAGCTACATGATGTCCTCATAGACTCTTTCTGATGATAAAAAGTCAAGTCAAGACCGCCAGACAGTAGTCCTTATGGGACCTTTCGAACTTTTTTTCTGCTCAGAGGGTCCCCAGAAGGTCTAATAGCTACATGATGTCCTCAAAGACTCTCTTTGATGTTAAAAAGTCAAGTCTAGTCCGCCAGACAGTAGTCCATATGGGACCTTTTGAACGTTTTTCTGCTAAGAGGGTCCCCAGAAGGTCTAAAAGCTACATGATGTCCACATAGACTCTTTGATGTTAAAAAGTCAAGTCAAGTCCGCCAGACAGTAGTCCTTAAGGGAGCTTTTGATCTTTTTTCTGCTTAGAGGGTCCCCAGAAGCTAGATGATGTCCTTAAAGACTTTTTCTGATGTTAAAAAGTCAAGTAAAGTCCTTCAGACAGTAGTCCATATGGGACCTTTTGAACTTTTTTTCTCCTCAGAGGGTCCCCAGAAGGTCTAAAAGCTACAGATGTTCTCATAGACTCTTTCTGATGTTTAAAATTCAAGTCAAGTCCGCCAGACACTAGTCCATATGGGATCTTTTGAACTTTTTTTCTGCTCAGAGGGTCCCCAGAAGGTCTAATAGCTACATGATGTCCTCATAGACTCTTTCTGATGTTAAAAAGTCAAGTCAAGTCCGCCAGACAGTAGTCCATATGGGACCTTTTGAACTTTTTTTCTGCTCATAGTGTCCCCAGAAGGTCTAAAAGCTACATGATGTGCTTAAAGACTCTTTCTGATGATAAAAAGTCAAGTCAAGTCCGCCAGAATGTAGTCCATATGGGATCTTTTGAACTTTTTTTCTGCTCAGAGGGTCCCTAGAAGGTCTAATAGCTACATGATATCCTCATAGACTCTTTCTGATGTTAAAAAGTCAAGTAAAGTCCACCAGACAGCAGTCCATATGGGACCTTTTGAACTTTTTTTCTGCTCAGAGGGTCCCCAGAAGGTCTAAAAGCTACATGATGTGCTTAAAGACTCTTTCTGATGATAAAAAGTCAAGTCCGCCAGACAGTAGTCCATATGGGATCTTTGGAACTTTATTTCTGCTCAGAGGGTCCCCAGAAGGTCTAATAGCTACATGATGTCCTCAAAGACTCTCTTTGATGTTAAAAAGTCAAGTCTAGTCAGCCAGACAGTAGTCCATATGGGACCTTTTGAACGTTTTTTCTGCTAAGAGGGTCACCAGAAGGTCTAAAAGCTACATGATGTGCTTAAAGACTCTTTCTGATGATAAAAAGTCAAGTCCGCCAGACAGTAGTCCATATGGGATCTTTGGAACTTTTTTTCTGCTCAGAGGGTCCCCAGAAGGTCTAATAGCTACATGATGTCCTCAAAGACTCTCTTTGATGTTAAAAAGTCAAGTCTAGTCCGCCAGACAGTAGTCCTTATGGGACCTTTTGAACGTTTTTTCTGCTAAGAGGGTCCCCAGAAGGTCTAAAAGCTACATGATGTCCACATAGACTCTTTGATGTTAAAAAGTCAAGTCAAGTCCGCCAGACAGTAGTCCTTAAGGGAGCTTTTGATCTTTTTTCTGCTTAGAGGGTCCACAGAAGGTCTAAAAGCTAGATGATGTCCTTAAAGACTTTTTCTGATGTTAAAAAGTCAAGTCAAGTCCTTCAGACAGTAGTCCATATGGGACCTTTTGAACTTTTTTTCTCCTCAGAGGGTCCCCAGAAGGTCTAAAAGCTACAGATGTTCTCATAGACTCTTTCTGATGTTTAAAATTCAAGTCAAGTCCGCCAGACACTAGTCCATATGGGATCTTTTGAACTTTTTTTCTGCTCAGAGGGTCCCCAGAAGGTCTAATAGCTACATGATGTCCTCATAGACTCTTTCTGATGTTAAAAAGTCAAGTCAAGTCCGCCAGACAGTAGTCCATATGGGACCTTTTGAACTTTTTTTCTGCTCATAGTGTCCCCAGAAGGTCTAAAAGCTACATGATGTGCTTAAAGACTCTTTCTGATGATAAAAAGTCAAGTCAAGTCCGCCAGAATGTAGTCCATATGGGATCTTTTGAACTTTTTTTCTGCTCAGAGGGTCCCTAGAAGGTCTAATAGCTACATGATATCCTCATAGACTCTTTCTGATGTTAAAAAGTCAAGTAAAGTCCACCAGACAGCAGTCCTTATGGGACCTTTTGAACTTTTTTTCTGCTCAGAGGGTCCCCAGAAGGTCTAAAAGCTACATGATGTGCTTAAAGACTCTTTCTGATGATAAAAAGTCAAGTCCGCCAGACAGTAGTCCATATGGGATCTTTGGAACTTTTTTTCTCCTCAGAGGGTCCCCAGAAGGTCTAATAGCTACATGATGTCCTCAAAGACTCTCTTTGATGTTAAAAAGTCAAGTCTAGTCCGCCAGACAGTAGTCCATATGGGACCTTTTGAACGTTTTTTCTGCTAAGAGGGTCCCCAGAAGGTCTAAAAGCTACATGATGTCCACATAGACTCTTTGATGTTAAAAAGTCAAGTCAAGTCCGCCAGACAGTAGTCCTTATGGGAGCTTTTGATCTTTTTTCTGCTCAGAGGGTCCCCAGAAGGTCTAATAGCTACATGATGTCCTCATAGACTCTTTCTGATGTTAAAAAGTCAAGTTAAGTCCGCCAGACAGTAGTCCATATGGGACCTTTTGAACTTTTTTTCTGCTCTTAGGGTCCCCAGAAGGTCTAAAAGCTACATGATGTGCTTAAAGACTCTTTCTGTTGATAAAAAGTCAAGTCAAGTCCGCCAGACAGTAGTCCATATGGGATCTTTTGAACTTTTTTTCTCCTCAGAGGGTCCCCAGAAGGTCTAAAAGCTACAGATGTTCTCATAGACTCTTTCTGATGTTTAAAATTCAAGTCAAGTCCGCCAGACACTAGTCCATATGGGATCTTTTGAACTTTTTTTCTGCTCAGAGGGTCCCTAGAAGGTCTAATAGCTACATGATGTCCTCATGGACTCTTTCTGATGTTAAAAAGTCAAGTCAAGTACGTCAGACTGTAGTCCATATGGGACCTTTTGAACTTTTTTTCTGCTCAAAGGGTCCCCAGAAGGTCTAAAAGCTACATGGTGTGCTTAAAGACTCTTTCTGATGATAGAAAGTCAAGTCAAGTCCGCCAGACAGTAGTCCATATGGGATCTTTTGAACTTTTTTTCTGCTCAGAGGGTCCCCAGAAGGTCTAATAGCTACATGATGTCCTCAAAGACTCTCTTTGATGTTAAAAAGTCGTCAAGTCCGCCAGACAGTAGTCCATATGGGACCTTTTGAACTTTTTTCTCCTCAGAGGGTCCCCAGAAGGTCTAAAAGCTACATGATCTCTCTAAAGACTCTTTCTGATGTTAAAAAGAAGTCTGTAGTCCATATGGGACCTTTTAAACTTTTTTCTGCTCAGAGGGTCCCCAGAAGATCTAAAAGCTACCTGATGTGCTTAAAGACTCTTTCTGATGATAAAAAGTCAAGTCAAGACCGCCAGACAGTAGTCCTTATGGGACCTTTCGAACTTTTTTTCTGCTCAGAGGGTCCCCAGAAGTTCTAAAAGCTACATGATGTCCTTAAAGACTTTTTCTGATGTTAAAAAGTCAAGTCAAGTCCTCCAGACAGTAGTCCATATGGGACCTTTTGAACTTTTTTTCACCTCAGAGGGTCCCCAGAAGGTCTAAAAGCTACAGATGTTCTCATAGAATCTTTCTGATGTTTAAAATTCAAGTCAAGTCCGCCAGACACTAGTCCATATGGGATCTTTTGAACTTTTTTTCTGCTCAGAGGGTCCCTAGAAGGTTAATAGCTACATGATGTCCTCATAGACTCTTTCTGATGTTAAAAAGTCAAGTCAAGTCCGCCAGACAGTAGTCCATATGGGCCCTTTTGAACTTTTTTTCTGCTCAGAGGGTCCCCAGAAGGTCTAAAAGCTACATGATGTGCTTAAAGACTCTAAAGATGATAAAAAGTCAAGTCCGCCAGACAGTAGTCCATATGGGATCTTTGGAACTTTTTTTCTGCTCAGAGGGTCCCCAGAAGGTCTAATAGCTACATCATGTCCTCAAAGACTCTCTTTGATGTTAAAAAGTCAAGTCTAGTCCGCCAGACAGTAGTCCATATGGGACCTTTTGAACGTTTTTTCTGCTAAGAGGGTCCCCAGAAGGTCTAAAAGCTACATGATGTCCACATAGACTCTTTGATGTTAAAAAGTCAAGTCAATTCCGCCAGACAGTAGTCCTTATGGGAGCTTTTGATCTTTTTTCTGCTCAGAGGGTCCCCAGAAGGTCTAATAGCTACATGATGTCCTCATAGACTTTCTGATGTTAAAAAGTCAAGTCAAGTCCGCCAGACAGCAGTCCATATGGGACCTTTTGAACTTTTTTTCTGCTCATAGGGTCCCCAGAAGGTCTAAAAGCTACATGATGTGCTTAAAGACTCTTTCTGTTGATAAAAAGTCAAGTCAATTCCGCCAGACAGTAGTCCATATGGGATCTTTTGAACTTTTTTTCTCCTCAGAGGGTCCCCAGAAGGTCTAAAAGCTACAGATGTTCTCAAAGACTCTTTCTGATGTTTAAAATTCAAGTCAAGTCCGCCAGACACTAGTCCATATGGGATCTTTTGAACTTTTTTTCTGCTCAGAGGGTCCCTTGAAGGACTAATAGCTACATGATGTCCTCATAGACTCTTTCTGATGTTAAAAAGTCAAGTCAAGTACGTCAGACAGTAGTCCATATGGGACCTTTTGAACTTTTTTTCTGCTCAAAGGGTCCCCAGAAGGTCTAAAAGCTACATGATGTGCTTAAAGACTCTTTCTGATGATAGAAAGTCAAGTCAAGTCCGCCAGACAGTAGTCCATATGGGATCTTTTGAACTTTTTTTCTGCTGAGAGGGTCCCCAGAAGGTCTAATAGCTACATGATGTCCTCATAGACTCTTTCTGATGTTAAAAAGTCAAGTCAAGTCCGCCAGACAGTAGTCCATATGGGCCCTTTTGAACTTTTTTTCTGCTCAGAGGGTCCCCAGAAGGTCTAAAAGCTACATGATGTGCTTAAAGACTCTAAAGATGATAAAAAGTCAAGTCCGCCAGACAGTAGTCCATATGGGATCTTTGGAACTTTTTTTCTGCTCAGAGGGTCCCCAGAAGGTCTAATAGCTACATGATGTCCTCAAAGACTCTCTTTGATGTTAAAAAGTCAAGTCTAGTCCGCCAGACAGTAGTCCATATGGGACCTTTTGAACGTTTTTTCTGCTAAGAGGGTCCCCAGAAGGTCTAAAAGCTACATGATGTCCACATAGACTCTTTGATGTTAAAAAGTCAAGTCAAGTCCGCCAGACAGTAGTCCTTATGGGAGCTTTTGATCTTTTTTCTGCTCAGAGGGTCCCCAGAAGGTCTAATAGCTACATGATGTCCTCATAGACTTTCTGATGATAAAAAGTCAAGTCAAGTCCGCCAGACAGCAGTCCATATGGGACCTTTTGAACTTTTTTTCTGCTCATAGGGTCCCCAGAAGGTCTAAAAGCTACATGATGTGCTTAAAGACTCTTTCTGTTGATAAAAAGTCAAGTCAATTCCGCCAGACAGTAGTCCATATGGGATCTTTTGAACTCTTTTTCTCCTCAGAGGGTCCCCAGAAGGTCTAAAAGCTACAGATGTTCTCAAAGACTCTTTCTGATGTTTAAAATTCAAGTCAAGTCCGTCAGACAGTAGTCCATATGGGACCTTTTGAACTTTTTTTCTGCTCAAAGGGTCCCCAGAAGGTCTAAAAGCTACATGATGTGCTTAAAGACTCTTTCTGATGATAGAAAGTCAAGTCAAGTCCGCCAGACAGTAGTCCATATGGGATCTTTTGAACTTTTTTTCTGCTGAGAGGGTCCCCAGAAGGTCTAATAGCTACATGATGTCCTCAAAGACTCTCTTTGATGTTAAAAAGTCGTCAAGTCCGCCAGACAGTAGTCCATATGGGACCATTTGAACTTTTTTTTCCTCAGAGGGTCCCCAGAAGGAATAAAAGCTACATGATGTCCACATAGACTCTTTGATGTTAAAAAGTCAAGTCAAGTCCGCCAGACAGTAGTCCTTATGGGAGCTTTTGATCTTTTTTCTGCTCAGAGGGTCCCCAGAAGGTCTAAAAGCTACATGATGTCCTTAAAGACTTTTTCTGATGTTAAAAAGTCAAGTCAAGTCCTCCAGACAGTAGTCCATATGGGACCTTTTGAACTTTTTTTCACCTCAGAGGGTCCCCAGAAGGTCTAAAAGCTACAGATGTTCTCATAGAATCTTTCTGATGTTTAAAATTCAAGTCAAGTCCGCCAGACACTAGTCCATATGGGATCTTTTGAACTTTTTTTCTGCTCAGAGGGTCCCTAGAAGGTCTAATAGCTACATGATATCCTCATAGACTCTTTCTGATGTTAAAAAGTCAAGTAAAGTCCACCAGACAGTAGTCCATATGGGACCTTTTGAACTTTTTTTCTGCTCAGAGGGTCCCCAGAAGGTCTAAAAGCTACATGATGTGCTTAAAGATCTTTCTGATGATAAAAAGTCAAGTCCGCCTGACAGTAGTCCATATGGGATCTTTGGAACTTTTTTCTGCTCAGAGGGTCCCCAGATGGTCTAATAGCTACATGATGTCCTCAAAGACTCTCTTTGATGTTAAAAAGTCAAGTCTAGTCCGCCAGACAGTAGTCCATATGGGACCTTTTGAACGTTTTTTCTGCTAAGAGGGTCCCCAGAAGGTCTAAAAGCTACATGATGTCCACATAGACTCTTTGATGTTAAAAAGTCAAGTCAAGTCCGCCAGACAGTAGTCCTTATGGGAGCTTTTGATCTTTTTTCTGCTCAGAGGGTCCCCAGAAGGTCTAAAAGCTAGATGATATCCTTAAAGACTTTTTCTGATGTTAAAAAGTCAAGTCAAGTCCTCCAGACAGTAGTCCATATGGGACCTTTTGAACTTTGTTTCTCCTCAGAGGGTCCCCAGAAGGTCTAAAACCTGCAGATGTTCTCATAGACGTTTTTTCTGCTAAGAGGGTCCACAGAAGGTCTAAAAGCTACATGATGTCAACATAGACTCTTTGCTGTTAAAAAGTCAAGTCAAGTCCGCCAGACAGTAGTCCATATGGGACCTTTTGAATTTTTTTTCTGCTCTGAGGGACCCCAGAAGGTCTAAAAGCTACATGATGTGCTTAAAGACTCTTTCTGATGTTAAAAAGTCAAGTCTAGTGCACCATACGGTAGTCCATATGGGACCTTTTGAACTTTTTTTCTGCTTAGAGGGTCCACAGAAGGTCTAAAAGCTACATAATGTCCTTTTTGACTCTTTCTGATGTTAAAAAGTCAAGTCAAGTCCGCCAGACAGTAGTCCATATTGGACCTTTTGAACTTTTTTTTCTCCTCAGAGGGTCCATAAAAGGTGTAAAAGCTACATGATGTCCTTATAGACTCTTTCTGATGTTAAAAAGTCAAGTCAAGTCCGCCAGACAGTAGTCAATATGGGACCTTTTGAACGTTTTTCTCCTCAGAGGGTTCCCAGAAGGTCTAAAAGCTACATGATGTCCTCATGGACTCTTTCTGATGTTAAAAAGTCCTCAAGTCCGCCAGAGAGTAGTCCACATGGGACCTTTTGAACTTTTTTCTCCTCAGAGTGTCCCCAGAAGGGATAAAAGCTACATGATGTCTCTAAAGACTCTTTCTGATGTTAAAAAGAAGTCTGTAGTCCATATGGGACCTTTTAAGCTTTTTTTTCTGCTCAGAGGGTCCACAGAAGGTCTAAAAGCTACATGATGTCCTCATGGACTCTTTCTGATGTTAAAAAGTCGTCAAGTCCGCCAGACAGTAGTCCACATGGGACCTTTTGAACTTTTTTCTCCTCAGAGGGTCCCCAGAAGGGATAAAAGCTACATGATTTCTCTAAAGACTCTTTCTGATGTTAAAAAGAAGTCTGTAGTCCATATGGGACCTTTTAAGCTTTTTTTCTGCTCAGAGGGTCCACAGAAGGTCTAAAAGCTACATGATGTCCTCATAGACTCTTTCTGATGTTAAAAAGTCAAGTCAAGTACGTCAGACAGTAGTCCATATGGGACCTTTTGAACTTTTTTTCTGCTCATTGGTCCACAAAAGGTCTAAAAGCTACATGATGTGCTTAAAGACTCTTTCTGATGATAGAAAGTCAAGTCAAGTCTGCCAGACAGTAGTCCATATGGGATCTTTTGAACTTTTTTTCTGCTCAGAGGGTCCCCAGAAGGTCTAATAGCTACATGATGTCCTCAAAGACACTCTTTGATGTTAAAAAGTCGTCGTCCGCCAGACAGTAGTCCATATGGGACCTTTTGAACTTTTTTCTCCTCAGAGGGTCCCTAAAAGGAATAAAAGCTACATGATGGCTCTAAAGACACTTTCTGATGTTAAAAAGAAGTCTGTAGTCCATATGGGAACTTTTAAGCTTTTTTCTGCTCAGAGGGTCCCCAGAAGGTCTAAAAGCTACATGATGTGCTTAAAGACTCTTTCTGATGATAAAGTCAAGTCAAGACCGCCAGACAGTAGTCCATATGGGACCTTTCAAACTTTTTTTCTGCTCAGAGGGTCCACAAAAGGTCTAAAAGCTATGAATGTCCTTATAAACACTTTCTGATGTTCAAAAGTCAAGTCAAGTCCACCACACAGTTTTCTTATGGGACCTTTTGAACTTTTTTTCTACTAAGAGGGTCCCCAAAAGGTCTAAAAGCTACATGATGTCCTCATAGACTCTTTGTGCTGTTAAAAAGGGGTCAAGTCCGCCAGACAGTAGTCCATATGGGACCTTTTGAATTTTTTTTCTGCTCAGAGGGTCCCCAGAAGGTCTAAAAGCTACATGATGTGCTTAAAGACTCTTTCTGATGATAAAAAGTCAAGTCAAGTCCGCCAGACAGTACTCCATATGGAATCTTTTGAACTTTTTTTCTGCTCAGAGGGTCCCCAGAAGGTCTAATAGCTACATGATGTCCTCAAAGACTCTCTCTGATGTTAAAATTCAAGTCTAGTGTGCCATACGGTAGTCCATATGGGACCTTTTGAACTTTTTTTCTGCTCAGAGGGTCCCCAGAAGGTCTAAAAGCTACGTGATGTCCTTGTTGACTCTTTCTGATGTTAAAACCGCCATACAGTAGTCCATATGGGACCTTTTGAACTTTTTTTCTGCTCATTGGTCCACAAAAGGTCTGAAAGCTACATGATTTGCTTAAAGACTCTTTCTGATGATAAAAAGTCAAGTCAAGTCCGCCAGACAGTAGTCCATAAGGGATCTTTTGAACTGTTTTTCTGCTCAGAGGGTCCTTAGAAGGTCTAATAGATACATGATGTCCTCAAAGACTCTCTTTGATGTTAAAAAGTAAAGTCTGGTCCGCCATACAGTAGTCCATATTGGACCTTTTGAAAGTTTTTTCTGCTAAGAGGGTCCCCAGAAGGTCTAAAAGCTACATGATGTCCACATAGACTCTTTGATGTTAAAAAGTCAAGTCAAGTCCGCCAGACAGTAGTCCTTATGTGAGCTTTTGATCTTTTTTCTGCTCAGAGGGTCCCCAGAAGGTCTAAAAGCTACATGATGTCCTTAAAGACTTTTTCTGATGTTAAAAAGTCAAGTCAAGTCCGCCAGACAGTAGTCCATATGGGCCCTTTTGAACTTTTTTCCTGCTCAGAGGGTCCCTAGAAGGTCTAATAGCTACATGATGTCCTCATAGACTCTTTCTGATGTTAAAAAGTCAAGTCAAGTCCGCCAGACAGTAGTCCATATGGGCCCTTTTGAACTTTTTTTCTGCTCAGAGGGTCCCCAGAAGGTCTAAAAGCTACGTGATGTCCTTGTTGACTCTTTCTGATGTTAAAACCGCCATACAGTAGTCCATATGGGACCTTTTGAATTTTTTTTCTGCTCATTGGTCCACAAAAGGTCTAAAAGCTACATGATGTGCTTAAAGACTCTTTCTGATGATAAAAAGTCAAGTCAAGTCCGCCAGACAGTAGTCCATAAGGGATCTTTTGAACTTTTTTTCTGCTCAGAGGGTCCTTACAAGGTCTAATAGATACATGATGTCCTCAAAGACTCTCTTTGATGTTAAAAAGTCAAGTCTGGTCCGCCATACAGTAGTCCATATTGGACCTTTTGAACGTTTTTTCTGCTAAGAGGGTCCCCAGAAGGTCTAAAAGCTACATGATGTCCACATAGACTCTTTGATGTTAAAAAGTCAAGTCAAGTCCGCCAGACAGTATTCCTTATGGGAGCTTTTGATCTTTTTTCTGCTCAGAGGGTCCCCAGAAGGTCTAAAAGCTACATGATGTCCTTAAAGACTTTTTCTGATGTTAAAAAGTCCAGTCCGCCAGACAGTAGTCCATATGGGCCCTTTTGAACTTTTTTCCTGCTCAGAGGGTCCCTAGAAGGTCTAATAGCTACATGATGTCCTCATAGACTCTTTCTGATGTTAAAAAGTCAAGTCAAGTCCGCCAGACAGTCGTCCATATGGGACCTTTTGAACTTTTTTTCTGCTCATAGGGTCCCCAGAAGGTCTAAAAGCTACATGATGTGCTTAAAGACTCTTTCTGATGATAAAAGTCAAGTCAAGTCCGCCAGACAGTAGTCCATATTGGATATTTTTAACTTTTTTTCTCCTCAGAGGGTCCCCAGAAGGTCTAAAAGCTACAGATGTTCTCATAGACTCTTTCTGATGTTTAAAATTCAAGTCAAGCCCGCCAGACACTAGTCCATATGTGATCTTTTGAACTTTTATTCTGCTGAGAGGGTTCCTAGAAGGTCTAATAGCTACATGATGTCCTCATAGACTCTTTCTGATGTTAAAAAGTCAGGTCAAGTCCACCAGACAGTAGTCCATATGGGACCTTTTGAAATTTTTTTCTGTTCAGAGGGTCCCCAGAAGGTCTAAAAGCTACGTGATGTCCTTGTTGACTCTTTCTGATGTTAAAACTGCCATACAGTAGTCCATATGGAACCATTTGAACTTTTTTTCTGCTCAAAGGGTCCACAAAAGGGCTAAAAGCTACATGATGTCCTTAAAAACACTTTCTGATGTTCAAAAGTCAAGTCAAGTCCACCAGACAGTTTTCCTCATGGGACTTTTGAACTTTTTTTCTACTAAGAGGGTCCCCAGAAGGTCTAAAAGCTACATGATGTCCTCATAGACTCTTTGTGATGTTAAAAAGGGGTCATGTCCGCCAGACAGTAGTCCATATGGGACCTTTTGAATTTTTTTCTGCTCAGAGGGTCCCCAGAAGGTCTAAAAGCTGCATGATGTGCTTAAAGACTCTTTCTGATGATAAAAAGTCAAGTCAAGTCCGCCAGACAGTACTCCATATGGAATCTTTTGAACTTTTTTTCTGCTCGAGGGTCCCCAGAAGGTCTAATAGCTACATGATGTCCTCAAAGACTCTCTCTGATGTTAAAAAGTCAAGTCTAGTGCGCCATACGGTAGTCCATATGGGACCTTTTGAACTTTTTTTCTGCTCAGAGGGTCCCCAGAAGGTCTAAAAGCTACGTGATGTCCTTGTTGACTCTTTCTGATGTTAAAACTGCCATACAGTAGTCCATATGGGACCTTTTGAACTTTTTTTCTGCTCATTGGTCCACAAAAGGTCTAAAAGCTACATGATGTGCTTAAAGACTCTTTCTGATGATAAAAAGTCAAGTCAAGTCCGCCAGACAATAGTCCATAAGGGATCTTTTGAACTTTTTTTCTGCTCAGAGGGTCCTTAGAAGGTCTAATAGATACATGATGTCCTCAAAGACTCTCTTTGATGTTAAAAAGTAAAGTCTGGTCCGCCATACAGTAGTCCATATTGGACCTTTTGAAAGTTTTTTCTGCTAAGAGGGTCCCCAGAAGGTCTAAAAGCTACATGATGTCCACATAGACTCTTTGATGTTAAAAAGTCAAGTCAAGTCCGCCAGACAGTAGTCCTTATGGGAGCTTTTGATCTTTTTTCTGCTCAGAGGGTCCCCAGAAGGTCTAAAAGCTACATGATGTCCTTAAAGACTTTTTCTGATGTTAAAAAGTCAAGTCAAGTCCGCCAGACAGTAGTCCATATGGGCCCTTTTGAACTTTTTTCCTGCTCAGAGGGTCCCTAGAAGGTCTAATAGCTACAAGATGTCCTCATAGACTCTTTCTGATGTTAAAAAGTCAAGTCAAGTCCGCCAGACAGTAGTCCATATGGGCCCTTTTGAACTTTTTTTCTGCTCAGAGGGTCCCCAGAAGGTCTAAAAGCTACGTGATGTCCTTGTTGACTCTTTCTGATGTTAAAACCGCCATACAGTAGTCCATATGGGACCTTTTGAACTTTTTTTCTGCTCATTGGTCCACAAAAGGTCTAAAAGCTACATGATGTGCTTAAAGACTCTTTCTGATGATAAAAAGTCAAGTCAAGTCCGCCAGACAGTAGTCCATAAGGGATCTTTTGAACTGTTTTTCTGCTCAGAGGGTCCTTAGAAGGTCTAATAGATACATGATGTCCTCAAAGACTCTCTTTGATGTTAAAAAGTAAAGTCTGGTCCGCCATACAGTAGTCCATATTGGACCTTTTGAAAGTTTTTTCTGCTAAGAGGGTCCCCAGAAGGTCTAAAAGCTACATGATGTCCACATAGACTCTTTGATGTTAAAAAGTCAAGTCAAGTCCGCCAGACAGTAGTCCTTATGGGAGCTTTTGATCTTTTTTCTGCTCAGAGGGTCCCCAGAAGGTCTAAAAGCTACATGATGTCCTTAAAGACTTTTTCTGATGTTAAAAAGTCAAGTCAAGTCCGCCAGACAGTAGTCCATATGGGCCCTTTTGAACTTTTTTCCTGCTCAGAGGGTCCCTAGAAGGTCTAATAGCTACATGATGTCCTCATAGCCTCTTTCTGATGTTAAAAAGTCAAGTCAAGTCCGCCAGACAGTAGTCCATATGGGCCCTTTTGAACTTTTTTTCTGCTCAGAGGGTCCCCAGAAGGTCTAAAAGCTACGTGATGTCCTTGTTGACTCTTTCTGATGTTAAAACCGCCATACAGTAGTCCATATGGGACCTTTTGAACTTTTTTTCTGCTCATTGGTCCACAAAAGGTCTAAAAGCTACATGATGTGCTTAAAGACTCTTTCTGATGATAAAAAGTCAAGTCAAGTCCGCCAGACAGTAGTCCATAAGGGATCTTTTGAACTTTTTTTCTGCTCAGAGGGTCCTTAGAAGGTCTAATAGATACATGATGTCCTCAAAGACTCTCTTTGATGTTAAAAAGTCAAGTCTGGTCCGCCATACAGTAGTCCATATTGGACCTTTTGAACGTTTTTTCTGCTAAGAGGGTCCCCAGAAGGTCTAAAAGCTACATGATGTCCACATAGACTCTTTGATGTTAAAAAGTCAAGTCAAGTCCGCCAGACAGTAGTCCTTATGGGAGCTTTTGATCTTTTTTCTGCTCAGAGGGTCCCCAGAAGGTCTAAAAGCTACATGATGTCCTTAAAGACTTTTTCTGATGTTAAAAAGTCAAGTCCGCCAGACAGTAGTCCATATGGGCCCTTTTGAACTTTTTTCCTGCTCAGAGGGTCCCTAGAAGGTCTAATAGCTACATGATGTCCTCATAGACTCTTTCTGATGTTAAAAAGTCAAGTCAAGTCCGCCAGACAGTCGTCCATATGGGACCTTTTGAACTTTTTTTCTGCTCATAGGGTCCCCAGAAGGTCTAAAAGCTACATGATGTGCTTAAAGACTCTTTCTGATGATAAAAGTCAAGTCAAGTCCGCCAGACAGTAGTCCATATTGGATCTTTTTAACTTTTTTTCTCCTCAGATGGTCCCCAGAAGGTCTAAAAGCTACAGATGTTCTCATAGACTCTTTCTGATGTTTAAAATTCAAGTCAAGCCCGCCAGACACTAGTCCATATGTGATCTTTTGAACTTTTATTCTGCTGAGAGGGTTCCTAGAAGGTCTAATAGCTACATGATGTCCTCATAGACTCTTTCTGATGTTAAAAAGTCAGGTCAAGTCCACCAGACAGTAGTCCATTTGGGACCTTTTGAAATTTTTTTCTGTTCAGAGGGTCCCCAGAAGGGCTAAAAGCTACATGATGTCCTTAAAAACACTTTCTGATGTTCAAAAGTCAAGTCAAGTCCACCAGACAGTTTTCCTCATGGGACCTTTTGAACTTTTTTTCTACTAAGAGGGTCCCCAGAAGGTCTAAAAGCTACATGATGTCCTCATAGACTCTTTGTGATGTTAAAAAGGGGTCATGTCCGCCAGACAGTAGTCCATATGGGACCTTTTGAATTTTTTTTTGCTCAGAGGGTCCCCAGAAGGTCTAAAAGCTGCATGATGTGCTTAAAGACTCTTTCTGATGATAAAAAGTCAAGTCAAGTCCGCCAGACAGTACTCCATATGGAATCTTTTGAACTTTTTTTCTGCTCGAGGGTCCCCAGAAGGTCTAATAGCTACATGATGTCCTCAAAGACTCTCTCTGATGTTAAAAAGTCAAGTCTAGTGCGCCATACGGTAGTCCATATGGGACCTTTTGAACTTTTTTTCTGCTCAGAGGGTCCCCAGAAGGTCTAAAAGCTACGTGATGTCCTTGTTGACTCTTTCTGATGTTAAAACTGCCATACAGTAGTCCATATGGGACCTTTTGAACTTTTTTTCTGCTCATTGGTCCACAAAAGGTCTAAAAGCTACATGATGTGCTTAAAGACTCTTTCTGATGATAAAAAGTCAAGTCAAGTCCGCCAGACAATAGTCCATAAGGGATCTTTTGAACTTTTTTTCTGCTCAGAGGGTCCCCAGAAGGTCTAAGAACTAACTTATTCCTTTGTGCAATGAACAAGCTAACCATAATCATTTGTGTATGAAGGTAAATCATAGCTTCAGTTGTTGAAAAGACAACTCACGGCATATTGTTTTTCGTATTGCATACAGCTCATTAATTTGTGTACTCACGGGAAATCATCACAAAGCTGCCGCTTTCCAATGCATGCAGTAACTAACTATTTTCAATGTTCAACGAAGAGGCTGTTGCAGCGTGCTGTTGCATTGCACAAGCGTTTTTTTTTTTTAATCCCTTTATTTTCATTTTCATGAAGACAACTCACATGCACAACGTCACCAAATCAGTAACTATACAAGAGTATACGACTAAATACACTTTCTAAGCAGTACCTATGTACATGTTACATTGAGCTAGGTATACTTACAGCTTTTTAAATTAGAGCATCCCTCCCCCCTCCTCCCACAATATTGCAATGATTGTAGAAGGTGTCTTCAAGTGCTCTACAAACAAAAACATTTTGTAAATGGGCAAAGAATAAACATATACAGTCTTTTAATCTAGTGAATGGCTATAACAGAAATTAAAATAACATACAAAGCTTGTTCAGTCCATCTGTAAGAATTTTCTTATTGGTTCCCAAATTTTAATGAAAATGGATCTTTTGTATTTTAATATAAATCTCAGTTCTTCCAAGTACAACATTTTTCCCAGTTCCCTAGCCCACATCTCAAAAATGGGGCAGACTCTGCTTTCCACATTTGTAAAATCAGTCTTTTTGTCAACATCATACACAGCGAAATGGCCTGTGCCTGATATTTATTACATAAAGCATTATCTGCTCCTAAAAGTCTAGTGCATGGCCCAGGCTCCAACTCAATAGAATGTGCTTCAGAAATAAATTTAAATATACATTCCCAAAATGGCTGAATTTTACTACATGACCATAAAGAATGAAACAGTGTGCCTTCTGACAATTTACACTTATTACATAGTGGAGAAATCGTGGGATATATTTTATATGCAGCCAATGAATTACCTTGAACTGAATCAAATTGTGTCTAGCATTCACAGAACATGTATGTATGTTTCTCAAGCATGCATCCCACACTTTTTCATGAAAGTTAAAACCAATTTCCTCCTCCCAGTCATGTTTTATTTTCTCTGTGTTACTGTCCACATTTTCTAGCAGTAATGTTGCACAAGCGTTTTGCATGGAAGAATAACATTTAAAAGCAATATACACTTTGTTGCATTGTAATGCATTCAATAACTAATGCGTTTTTATTCCATTGTAACAGCGTGCTGTTACATTGCACAAGCGTTTTGCATGGAAGAATAACATTTAAAAGTAATATGGACTTTGTTGCATTGCAATGCATTCAAGAACTAATGCGTTTCCTTTCATTGTAACAGCATGGGGTTGCGTTGCACAAGCGTTTTTCATGGAAGAATAACATTTAAAAGTAATATGCACTCTGTTGCATTGCAATGCATTCAAGAACTAATGCGTTTCATTGTGACAGCATGCTGTTGCGTTGCACAAGCGTTTTGCATGGAAGAATAACATTTAAAAGTAATATGCACTCTGTTGCATTGCAATGCATTCAAGAACTAATGCGTTTCATTGTAACAGCATGCTGTTGCGTTGCACAAGCGTTTTGCATGGAAGAATAACATTTAAAAGTAATATGCACTCTGTTGCATTGCAATGCATTCAAGAACTAATGCGTTTCATTGCAACAGCGTGCTGTTGCATTGCACAAGCGTTTTGCAAAGAAGAATAACATTTAAAAGTAATATGCACTTTGTTCCATTGCAATGCATTCAAGTACTAATGAGTTTCATTCCATTGCAACAGCGTGCTGTTACATTGCACAAGCGTTTTGCATGGAAGAATAACATTTAAAAGTAAAATGCACTCTGTTGCATTGCAATGCATTCAAGAACTAATGCGTTTCATTCCATTGCAACGGAATTGCACAAGCGTTTTGCATCGAAGAATAACATTTAAAAGTAATATGCACTCTGTTGCATTGCAATGCATTCAAGAACTAATGCGTTTCATTGCAACAGCGTGCTGTTACGTTGCACAAGCGTTTTGCATGGAAAAATAACATTTAAAAGTAATATGCACTCTTTTGCATTGCAATGCACTCAAGAACTAATACGTTTCATTGCAACAGCGTGCTGTTGCATTTGCACAAGCGTTATCCATGGAAGAATAACATTTAAAAGTAATATGCACTTTGTTACGTTGCAAATGCATTCAAGAATTAATGCGTTTCATTCCATTGCATCAGCGTGCTGTTGCATTGCACATGGAAGAATAACATTTAAAAGTAATATAAACTCTGTTGCATTAAAATGCATTCAAGAACTAATGCATTACATTGCACAAGCGTTTTGCATGGAAAAATAACATTTAAAAGTTATAATGCGTTTCATTCCATTAAAACGGCATGCTGTTGCATTGCACAAGTGTTTTGCATGGAAGAATAACATTTAAAAGTAATATGCACTCTTTTTTTGCAATGCATTCAAAAACTAATGCAATGCAATGCATTCAAGAACTAATGCGTTTCATTGCAACAGCGTGCTGTTACGTTGCACAAGCGTTTTTGCATGGAAGAATAACATTTAAAAGTAATATGCACTTAGTTGCGTCGCAAATGCATTCAAGAACTAATGCGTTTCATTCCATTGCAGCAGCGTGCTGTTGCATTGCACAAGCGTTTCTCATGGAAGAATAACATTTAAAAGTAATATGCACTCTGTTGCATTGCAATGCATTCAAGAACTAATGCGTTTCATTGCAACAGCGTGCTGTTGCATTGCACAAGCGTTTTGCATGGAAGAATAACATTTAAAAGTAATATAAACTCTGTTGCATTAAAATGCATTCAAGAACTAATACATTACATTGCACAAGCGTTTTGCATGGAAGAATAACATTTAAAAGTAATATGCACTCTGTTGCATTGCAATGCATTCAAAAACTAATGCGTTTCATTCCATTACAACAGCGTGCTGTTGCATTGCACAAGCGTTTTGCTTGGAAGAATAACATTGAAAAGTAATATACACTTGCATTAAAATGCATTCAAGAACTTATGCGTTTCATTAGATTGCACAAGCGTTTTGCATGGAACAATAACATTTAAAAGTAATATGCACTCTGTTGCTTTGCAATACATTCAAGAACTAATGCGTTTCATTGCGACAGCGTGCTGTTGCGTTGCACAAGCGTTTTGCATGGAAGAATAACATTTAAAAGTAATATGCACTCTGTTGCATTGCAATGCATTCAAGAACTAATGCGTTTCATTGCAACGGCGTGCTGTTGCATTGCACAAGCGTTTTGCAAGGAAGAATAACATTTAAAAGTAATATGCACTTTGTTGCATTTCAATGCATTCAAGAACTAATGCGTTTCATTCCATTGCAACAACGTGCTTTTGAAATGCACAAGCGTTTTGCATGGAAGAATAACATTTAAAAGTAATATGCACTCTGTTGCTTTGCAATGTATTCAAGAACTAATGCGTTTCATTCCATTGCAACGGCATGCTGTTGCATTGCACAAGCGTTTTGCATGGAAGAATAACATTTAAAAGTAATATGCACTCTGTTGCATTGCAATGCATTCAAGAACTAATGCGTTTCATTGCAACAGCGTGCTGTTGCATTGCACAAGCGTTTTGCATGGAAGAATAACATTTAAAAGTAATATGCACTTTGTTGCATTGCAATGCATTCAAGAACTAATGCGTTTCATTCCATTGTAAAAGCGTGCTGTTGCATTGCACAAGCGTTTTGGAAGGAAGAATAACATTTAAAAATAATATGCAGTTTGTTGCATTGCAATGCACTCAAGAACTAATGCGTTTCATTACATTCCAACAGCGTGCTGTTGCATTACACAAGCTTTTTGCCTGGAAGAATAACATTTAAAAGTAATATACACCTTGTTAGATTGCAATGCATCCAAGATTCAAGAACTGAAACTCATTCCGTTTTTTATAATATAACTAAAAACATGTTTTAAGGTAGTCTATGTCCTACTCTTAAACCGACATGATTTTAATTATTGCTATTGCCCTGCTAATTTTATCAGTATTGATGTACTTTCACTGATTCTAGCTTCTCTCCTTTCTGTCTCTTTCTTTTCATGTGAAATGAGTAGTCTAACCATGCATACATTCATAAATATAAACTTTATTTCTATTAAATTTTTAAAACAATTTCAACATGTGTAACATGATGATGTTAAGACCGCCAGACAGTAGTCCATATCGGACCTATTGAACTTTTTTTCTGCTCAAAATTCTAAACTATACATGATGTCCTTACAGACTCTTTCTCATGTTAAAAAATCAGTTCAGAGGTCCCCACAAGGTCTAAAAGCTACATGGTGATGTCCTTATAGACACATTCTGATGTTAAAAAGTCAAGTCCTTAAGACAGCTACATGAAAAGCTACACGATGACACATCTGTCACATGACATATAGAATCTTTCTGATGTTCAAAAGTCAAGTCAAGTCCACCACACAGTTTTCTTATGGGACCTTTTGAACTTTTTTTCTACTAAGAGGGTCCACAGAAGGTCTAAAAGCTACATGATGTCCTCATGGACTCTTTCTGATGTTAAAAAGTCGTCAAGTCCGCCAGACAGTAGTCCATATGGGACCTTTTGAACTTTTTTCTCCTCAGACGGTCCCCAGAAGGGATAAAAGCTACATGATGTCTCTAAAGACTCTTTCTGATGTTAAAAAGAAGTCTGTAGTCCATATGGGACCTTTTAAGCTTTTTTTCTGCTCAAGAGGTCCCCAGAAGGACTAAAAGCTACATGATGTGCTTAAAGACTCTTTCTGATGATAAAAAGTCAAGTCAAGACCGCCAGACAGTATATATGGGACCAGTGTATATGGGACCTTTTGAACGTTTTTTCTGCTAAGAGGGTCCCAAGAAGGTCTAAAAGCTACATGATGTCCACATAGACACTTTGATGTTAAAAAGTCAAGTCAAGTCCTCCAGACAGTTGTCCATATGGGACCTTTTGAACTTTTTTTCTCCTCAGAGGGTCCCCAGAAGGTCTAAAAGCTACATATGTTCTCATAGACTCTTTCTGATGTTTAAAATTCAAGTCAAGTCCGCCAGACACTAGTCTATATGGGAACTTTTGAACTTTTTTTCTGTTCAGAGGGTCCCCAGAAGGTCTAATAGCTACATGATGTCCTCATAGACACTTTCTGATGTTAAAAAGTCAAGTCAAGTCCGCCAGACAGTAGTCCATATGGGACCTTTTGAACTTTTTTCTGCTCAGAGGGTCCCCAGAAGGTGTAAAAGCTACATGATGTGCTTAAAGACTCTTTCTGATGATAGAAAGTCAAGTCAAGACCGCCAGACAGTAGTCCATATGGGATCTTTTGAACTTTTTTTCTGCTCATAGGGTCCCCAGAAGGTCTAATAGCTACATGATGTCCTCAAAAACTCTCTTTGATGTTAAAAAATCAAGGCTAGTCCGCCAGACAGTAGTCCATATGGGACCTTTTGAACGTTTTTTCTGCTAAGAGGGTCCCCAGAAGGTCTAAAAGCTACATGATGTCCTTAAAGACTTTTTCTGATGTTATAAAAAAAAGGCAAGTCCTCCCGACAGTAGTCCATATGGGACCTTTTGAACTTTTTTTCTCCTCAGAGGGTCCCAAGAAGGTCTAAAAGCTATAGATGTTCTCATTGACTCTTTCTGATGTTTAAAATTCAATTCAAGTCCACCAGACACTAGTCCATATGGGATATTTTGAACTTTTTTTCTGCTCAGGGGGTCCCCAGAAGGTCTAATAGCTACATGATGTCCTCAGAGACTCTTTCTGATGTTAAAAAATCAAGTCCGCCAGAGAGTAGTCTATATGGGACCTTTTGAACTTTTTTTTCTGCTCAGAGGGTCCCCAGAAAGTCTAAAAGCTACATGATGTGCTTAAAGACTCTTTCTGATGATAAAAAGTCAAGTCAAGTCCGCCAGACAGTAGTCCATATGGGATCTTTTGAACTTTTTATTTCCTCAGAAGGTCCCCAGAAGGTCTAAAAGCTACATGATATCCACATATACTCTTTGATGTTAAAAAGTCAAGTCTATTCCGCCCGACAGTAGTCCATATGGGAGCTTTTGATCTCTTTTTCTGCTCAGAGGGTCCACAGAAGGTCTAAAAGCTACTTGATGTCCTCAAAGACTCTTTCTGATTTTAAAAAGTCAAGTCAAGTCCACCAGACAGTAGTCTATAAGGGACCTTTTTGATCTTTTTTCTACTCAGAGGGTCCAGAGAAGGTCTAATAGCTACATGATGTCCTTAATGACTCTTTCTGATGTTAAAAGTCAAGTCAAATCCGCCAGACAGTAGTCCTTATGGGACCTTTTGATCTTTTTTTCTACTCAGAGGGTCCACAGAAGGTCTAAAAGCTACTTGATGTCCTCATAGACTCTTTCTGATGATAAAAATTCAAGTCAAGTCCGCCAGACAGTAGTCCATATGGGATCTTTTGAACTTTTTATTTCCTCAGAGGGTCCCCAGAAGGTCTAAAAGCTAAATGATGTCCACATAGACCCTTTGATGTTAAAAAGTCAAGTCAAGTCCGCCAGACAGTAGTCCATATGGGACCTTTTGAAATTTTTTTTTGCTAAGAGGGTCCCCAGAAGGTCTAATAGCTACATGATGTCCTCAAAGACTCTCTTTGATGTTAAAAAGTCAAGTCTAGTCCGCCATACAGTATATATGGGACCAGTGTATATGGGACCTTTTGAACGTTTTTTCTGCTAAGAGGGTCCCAAGAAGGTCTAAAAGCTACATGATGTCCACATAGACTCTTTGATGTTAAAAAGTCAAGTCAAGTCCGCCTGACAGTAGTCCTTATGGGAGCTTTTGATCTTTTTTCTGCTCAGAAGGTCCCCAGAAGGTCTAAAGGCTACATGATGTCCTTAAAGACTTTTTCTGATGTTAAAAAGTCAAGTCAAGTCCTCCAGACAGTAGTCCATATGGGACCTTTTGAACTTTTTTTCTCCTCAGAGGGTCCCCAGAATGTCTAAAAGCTACATATGTTCTCATAGTCTCTTTCTGATGTTTAAAATTCAAGTCAAGTCCGCCAGACACTAGTCTATATGGGAACTTTTGAACTTTTTTTCTGTTCAGAGGGTCCCCAGAAGGTCTAATAGCTACATGATGTCCTCATAGACACTTTCTGATGTTAAAAAGTCAAGTCAAGTCCGCCAGACAGTAGTCCATATGGGACCTTTTGAACTTTTTTCTGCTCAGAGGGTCCCCAGAAGGTGTAAAAGCTACATGATGTGCTTAAAGACTCTTTCTGATGATAGAAAGTCAAGTCAAGACCGCCAGACAGTAGTCCATATGGGATCTTTTGAACTTTTTTTCTGCTCATAGGGTCCCCAGAAGGTCTAATAGCTACATGATGTCCTCAAAGACTCTCTTTGATGTTAAAAAATCAAGGCTAGTCCGCCAGACAGTAGTCCATATGGGACCTTTTGAACGTTTTTTCTGCTAAGAGGGTCCCCTGAAGGTCTAAAAGCTACATGGTGTCCACATAGACTCTTTGAAGTTAAAAAGTCAAGTCAAGTCCGCCAGACAGTAGTCCTTATGGGAGCTTTTGATCTTTTTTCTGCTCAGAGGGTCCCCAGAAGGTCTAAAAGCTACATGATGTCCTTAAAGACTTTTTCTGATGTTATAAAAAAAAGGCAAGTCCTCCCGACAGTAGTCCATATGGGACCTTTTGAACTTTTTTTCTCCTCAGAGGGTCCCAAGAAGGTCTAAAAGCTACAGATGTTCTCATTGACTCTTTCTGATGTTTAAAATTCAATTCAAGTCCACCAGACACTAGTCCATATGGGATATTTTGAACTTTTTTTCTGCTCAGGGGGTCCCCAGAAGGTCTAATAGCTACATGATGTCCTCATAGACTCTTTCTGATGTTAAAAAGTCGTCAAGTCCGCCAGAGAGTAGTCTATATGGGACCTTTTGAACTTTTTTTTCTGCTCAGAGGGTCCCCAGAAGGTCTAAAAGCTACATAATGTGCTTAAAGACTCTTTCTGATGATAAAAAGTCAAGTCAAGTCCGCCAGACAGTAGTCCATATGGGATCTTTTGAACTTTTTATTTCCTCAGAAGGTCCCCAGAAGGTCTAAAAGCTACATGATGTCCACATATACTCTTTGATGTTAAAAAGTCAAGTCAAGTCCGCCCGACAGTAGTCCATATGGGAGCTTTTGATCTTTTTTTCTGCTCAGAGGGTCCACAGAAGGTCTAAAAGCTACTTGATGTCCTCAAAGACTCTTTCTGATTTTAAAAAGTCAAGTCAAGTCCACCAGACAGTAGTCTATAAGGGACCTTTTTGATCTTTTTTCTACTCAGAGGGTCCAGAGAAGGTCTAATAGCTACATGATGTCCTTAATGACTCTTTCTGATGTTAAAAGTCAAGTCAAATCCGCCAGACAGTAGTCCATATGGGACCTTTTGATCTTTTTTTCTACTCAGAGGGTCCACAGAAGGTCTAAAAGCTACTTGATGTCATCATAGACTCTTTCTGATGATAAAAAATCAAGTCAAGTCCGCCAGACAGTAGTCCATATGGGATCTTTTGAACTTTTTATTTCCTCAGAGGGTCCCCAGAAGGTCTAAAAGCTACATGATGTCCACATAGACTCTTTGATGTTAAAAAGTCAAGTCAAGTCCGCCTGACAGTAGTCCTTATGGGAGCTTTTGATCTTTTTTCTGCTCAGAAGGTCCCCAGAAGGTCTAAAGGCTATATGATGTCCTTAAAGACTTTTTCTGATGTTAAAAAGTCAAGTCAAGTCCTCCAGACAGTTGTCCATATGGGACCTTTTGAACTTTTTTTCTCCTCAGAGGGTCCCCAGAATGTCTAAAAGCTACATATGTTCTCATAGACTCTTTCTGATGTTTAAAATTCAAGTCAAGTCCGCCAGACACTAGTCTATATGGGAACTTTTGAACTTTTTTTCTGTTCAGAGGGTCCCCAGAAGGTCTAATAGCTACATGATGTCCTCATAGACACTTTCTGATGTTAAAAAGTCAAGTCAAGTCCGCCAGACAGTAGTCCATATGGGACCTTTTGAACTTTTTTCTGCTCAGAGGGTCCCCAGAAGGTGTAAAAGCTACATGATGTGCTTAAAGACTCTTTCTGATGATAGAAAGTCAAGTCAAGACCGCCAGACAGTAGTCCATATGGGATCTTTTGAACTTTTTTTCTGCTCAGAGGGTCCCCTGAAGGTCTAAAAGCTACATGATGTCCACATAGACTCTTTGAAGTTAAAAAGTCAAGTCAAGTCCGCCAGACAGTAGTCCTTATGGGAGCTTTTGATCTTTTTTCTGCTCAGAGGGTCCCCAGAAGGTCTAAAAGCTACATGATGTCCTTAAAGACTTTTTCTGATGTTATAAAAAAAAGGCAAGTCCTCCCGACAGTAGTCCATATGGGACCTTTTGAACTTTTTTTCTCCTCAGAGGGTCCCAAGAAGGTCTAAAAGCTACAGATGTTCTCATTGACTCTTTCTGATGTTTAAAATTCAATTCAAGTCCACCAGACACTTGTCCATATGGGATATTTTGAACTTTTTTTCTGCTCAGGGGGTCCCCAGAAGGTCTAATAGCTACATGATGTCCTCATAGACTCTTTCTGATGTTAAAAAGTCGTCAAGTCCGCCAGAGAGTAGTCTATATGGGACCTTTTGAACTTTTTTTTCTGCTCAGAGGGTCCCCAGAAGGTCTAAAAGCTACATGATGTGCTTAAAGACTCTTTCTGATGTTAAAAGTCAAGTCAAATCCGCCAGAAAGTAGTCCATATGGGACCTTTTGATCTTTTTTTCTACTCAGAGGGTCCACAGAAGGTCTAAAAGCTACTTGATGTCCTCATAGACTCTTTCTGATGATAAAAATTCAAGTCAAGTCCGCCAGACAGTAGTCCATATGGGATCTTTTGAACTTTTTATTTCCTCAGAGGGTCCCCAGAAGGTCTAAAAGCTACATGATGTCCACATAGACCCTTTGATGTTAAAAAGTCAAGTCAAGTCCGCCAGACAGTAGTCCATATGGGACCTTTTGAAATTTTTTTTTGCTAAGAGGGTCCCTAGAAGGTCTAATAGCTACATGATTTCCTCATAGACTCTTTCTGATGTTAAAAAGTCAAGTCAAGTCCGCCAGACAGTAGTCCATATGGAACTTTTGAACTTTTTTTCTGCTCAGAGGGTCCCCAGAAGGTCTAAAAGGTACATGATGTGCTTAAAGACTCTTTCTGATGTTAAAAAGTCAAGTCAAGTCCGCAAGACAGTAGTCCATATGGGACCTTTTGAACTTTTTTCTGCTCAGAGGGTCCCCAGAAGGTGTAAAAGCTACATGATGTGCTTAAAGACTCTTTCTGATGATAGAAAGTCAAGTCAAGACCGCCAGACACTAGTCTATATGGGAACTTTTGATCTTTTTTTCTGTTCAGAGGGTCCCCAGAAGGTCTAATAGCTACATGATGTCCTCATAGACACTTTCTGATGTTAAAAAGTCAAGTCAAGTCCGCCAGACAGTAGTCCATATGGGACCTTTTGAACTTTTTTCTGCTCAGAGGGTCCCCAGAAGGTGTAAAAGCTACATGATGTGCTTAAAGACTCTTTCTGATGATAGAAAGTCAAGTCAAGACCGCCAGACAGTAGTCCATATGGGATCTTTTGAACTTTTTTTCTGCTCATAGGGTCCCCAGAAGGTCTAATAGCTACATGATGTCCTCAAAGACTCTCTTTGATGTTAAAAAATCAAGGCTAGTCCGCCAGACAGTAGTCCATATGGGACCTTTTGAACGTTTTTTCTGCTAAGAGGGTCCCCTGAAGGTCTAAAAGCTACATGATGTCCACATAGACTCTTTGAAGTTAAAAAGTCAAGTCAAGTCCGCCAGACAGTAGTCCTTATGGGAGCTTTTGATCTTTTTTCTGCTCAGAGGGTCCCCAGAAGGTCTAAAAGCTACATGATGTCCTTAAAGACTTTTTCTGATGTTATAAAAAAAAGGCAAGTCCTCCCGACAGTAGTCCATATGGGACCTTTTGAACTTTTTTTCTCCTCAGAGGGTACCAAGAAGGTCTAAAAGCTACAGATGTTCTCATTGACTCTTTCTGATGTTTAAAATTCAATTCAAGTCCACCAGACACTAGTCCATATGGGATATTTTTAACTTTTTTTCTGCTCAGGGGGTCCCCAGAAGGTCTAATAGCTACATGATGTCCTCATAGACTCTTTCTGATGTTAAAAAGTCGTCAAGTCCGCCAGAGAGTAGTCTATATGGGACCTTTTGAACTTTTTTTTCTGCTCAGAGGGTCCCCAGAAGGTCTAAAAGCTACATAATGTGCTTAAAGACTCTTTCTGATGATAAAAAGTCAAGTCAAGTCCGCCAGACAGTAGTCCATATGGGATCTTTTGAACTTTTTATTTCCTCAGAAGGTCCCCAGAAGGTCTAAAAGCTACATGATGTCCACATATACTCTTTGATGTTAAAAAGTCAAGTCAAGTCCGCCCGACAGTAGTCCATATGGGAGCTTTTGATCTTTTTTTCTGCTCAGAGGGTCCACAGAAGGTCTAAAAGCTACTTGATGTCCTCAAAGACTCTTTCTGATTTTAAAAAGTCAAGTCAAGTCCACCAGACAGTAGTCTATAAGGGACCTTTTTGATCTTTTTTCTACTCAGAGGGTCCAGAGAAGGTCAAATAGCTACATGATGTCCTTAATGACTCTTTCTGATGTTAAAAGTCAAGTCAAATCCGCCAGACAGTAGTCCATATGGGACCTTTTGATCTTTTTTTCTACTCAGAGGGTCCACAGAAGGTCTAAAAGCTACTTGATGTCATCATAGACTCTTTCTGATGATAAAAAATCAAGTCAAGTCCGCCAGACAGTAGTCCATATGGGATCTTTTGAACTTTTTATTTCCTCAGAGGGTCCCCAGAAGGTCTAAAAGCTACATGATGTCCACATAGACTCTTTGATGTTAAAAAGTCAAGTCAAGTCCGCCTGACAGTAGTCCTTATGGGAGCTTTTGATCTTTTTTCTGCTCAGAAGGTCCCCAGAAGGTCTAAAGGCTACATGATGTCCTTAAAGACTTTTTCTGATGTTAAAAAGTCAAGTCAAGTCCTCCAGACAGTTGTCCATATGGGACCTTTTGAACTTTTTTTCTCCTCAGAGGGTCCCCAGAATGTCTAAAAGCTACATATGTTCTCATAGACTCTTTCTGATGTTTAAAATTCAAGTCAAGTCCGCCAGACACTAGTCTATATGGGAACTTTTGAACTTTTTTTCTGTTCAGAGGGTCCCCAGAAGGTCTAATAGCTACATGATGTCCTCATAGACACTTTCTGATGTTAAAAAGTCAAGTCAAGTCCGCCAGACAGTAGTCCATATGGGACCTTTTGAACTTTTTTCTGCTCAGAGGGTCCCCAGAAGGTGTAAAAGCTACATGATGTGCTTAAAGACTCTTTCTGATGATAGAAAGTCAAGTCAAGACCGCCAGACAGTAGTCCATATGGGATCTTTTGAACTTTTTTTCTGCTAAGAGGGTCCCCTGAAGGTCTAAAAGCTACATGATGTCCACATAGACTCTTTGAAGTTAAAAAGTCAAGTCAAGTCCGCCAGACAGTAGTCCTTATCGGAGCTTTTGATCTTTTTTCTGCTCAGAGGGTCCCCAGAAGGTCTAAAAGCTACATGATGTCCTTAAAGACTTTTTCTGATGTTATAAAAAAAAGGCAAGTCCTCCCGACAGTAGTCCATATGGGACCTTTTGAACTTTTTTTCTCCTCAGAGGGTCCCAAGAAGGTCTAAAAGCTACAGATGTTCTTATTGACTCTTTCTGATGTTTAAAATTCAATTCAAGTCCACCAGACACTTGTCCATATGGGATATTTTGAACTTTTTTTCTGCTCAGGGGGTCCCCAGAAGGTCTAATAGCTACATGATGTCCTCATAGACTCTTTCTGATGTTAAAAAGTCGTCAAGTCCGCCAGAGAGTAGTCTATATGGGACCTTTTGAACTTTTTTTTCTGCTCAGAGGGTCCCCAGAAGGTCTAAAAGCTACATGATGTGCTTAAAGACTCTTTCTGATGTTAAAAGTCAAGTCAAATCCGCCAGACAGTAGTCCATATGGGACCTTTTGATCTTTTTTTCTACTCAGAGGGTCCACAGAAGGTCTAAAAGCTACTTGATGTCCTCATAGACTCTTTCTGATGATAAAAATTCAAGTCAAGTCCGCCAGACAGTAGTCCATATGGGATCTTTTGAACTTTTTATTTCCTCAGAGGGTCCCCAGAAGGTCTAAAAGCTACATGATGTCCACATAGACCCTTTGATGTTAAAAAGTCAAGTCAAGTCCGCCAGACAGTAGTCCATATGGGACCTTTTGAAATTTTTTTTTGCTAAGAGGGTCCCTAGAAGGTCTAATAGCTACATGATTTCCTCATAGACTCTTTCTGATGTTAAAAAGTCAAGTCAAGTCCGCCAGACAGTAGTCCATATGGAACTTTTGAACTTTTTTTCTGCTCAGAGGGTCCCCAGAAGGTCTAAAAGGTACATGATGTGCTTAAAGACTCTTTCTGATGTTAAAAAGTCAAGTCAAGTCCGCAAGACAGTAGTCCATATGGGACCTTTTGAACTTTTTTCTGCTCAGAGGGTCCCCAGAAGGTGTAAAAGCTACATGATGTGCTTAAAGACTCTTTCTGATGATAGAAAGTCAAGTCAAGACCGCCAGACACTAGTCTATATGGGAACTTTTGAACTTTTTTTCTGTTCAGAGGGTCCCCAGAAGGTCTAATAGCTACATGATGTCCTCATAGACACTTTCTGATGTTAAAAGTCAAGTCAAGTCCGCCAGACAGTAGTCCATATGGGACCTTTTGAACTTTTTTCTGCTCAGAGGGTCCCCAGAAGGTGTAAAAGCTACATGATGTGCTTAAAGACTCTTTCTGATGATAGAAAGTCAAGTCAAGACCGCCAGACAGTAGTCCATATGGGATCTTTTGAACTTTTTTTCTGCTCATAGGGTCCCCAGAAGGTCTAATAGCTACATGATGTCCTCAAAGACTCTCTTTGATGTTAAAAAATCAAGGCTAGTCCGCCAGACAGTAGTCCATATGGGACCTTTTGAACGTTTTTTCTGCTAAGAGGGTCCCCTGAAGGTCTAAAAGCTACATGATGTCCACATAGACTCTTTGAAGTTAAAAAGTCAAGTCAAGTCCGCCAGACAGTAGTCCTTATGGGAGCTTTTGATCTTTTTTCTGCTCAGAGGGTCCCCAGAAGGTCTAAAAGCTACATGATGTCCTTAAAGACTTTTTCTGATGTTATAAAAAAAAGGCAAGTCCTCCCGACAGTAGTCCATATGGGACCTTTTGAACTTTTTTTCTCCTCAGAGGGTCCCAAGAAGGTCTAAAAGCTATAGATGTTCTCATTGACTCTTTCTGATGTTTAAAATTCAATTCAAGTCCACCAGACACTAGTCCATATGGGATATTTTGAACTTTTTTTCTGCTCAGGGGGTCCCCAGAAGGTCTAATAGCTACATGATGTCCTCATAGACTCTTTCTGATGTTAAAAAGTCAAGTCCGCCAGAGAGTAGTCTATATGGGACCTGTTGAACTTTTTTTTCTGCTCAGAGGGTCCCCAGAAGGTCTAAAAGCTACATGATGTGCTTAAAGACTCTTTCTGATGATAAAAAGTCAAGTCAAGTCCGCCAGACAGTAGTCCATATGGGATCTTTTGAACTTTTTATTTCCTCGGAAGGTCCCCAGAAGGTCTAAAAGCTACATGATGTCCACATATACTCTTTGATGTTAAAAAGTCGTCAAGTCCGCCCGACAGTAGTCCATATGGGAGCTTTTGATCTTTTTTTCTGCTCAGAGGGTCCACAGAAGGTCTAAAAGCTACTTGATGTCCTCAAAGACTCTTTCTGATGTTAAAAGTTAAGTCAAATCCGCCAGACAGTAGTCCATATGGGACCTTTTGATCTTTTTTTCTACTCAGAGGGTCCACAGAAGGTCTAAAAGCTACTTGATGTCCTCATAGACTCTTTCTGATGATAAAAATTCAAGTCAAGTCCGCCAGACAGTAGTCCATATGGGATCTTTTGAACTTTTTATTTCCTCAGAGGGTCCCCAGAAGGTCTAAAAGCTACATGATGTCCACATAGACCCTTTGATGTTAAAAAGTCAAGTCAAGTCCGCCAGACAGTAGTCCATATGGGACCTTTTGAAAATTTTTTTTGCTAAGAGGGTCCCCAGAAGGTCTAATAGCTACATGATGTCCTCAAAGACTCTCTTTGATGTTAAAAAGTCAAGTCTAGTCCGCCATACAGTATATATGAGACCAGTGTATATGGGACCTTTTGAACGTTTTTTCTGCTAAGAGGGTCCCAAGAAGGTCTAAAAGCTACATGATGTCCACATAGACTCTTTGATGTTAAAAAGTCAAGTCAAGTCCGCCTGACAGTAGTCCTTATGGGAGCTTTTGATCTTTTTTCTGCTCAGAAGGTCCCCAGAAGGTCTAAAGGCTACATGATGTCCTTAAAGACTTTTTCTGATGTTAAAAAGTCAAGTCAAGTCCTCCAGACAGTTGTCCATATGGGACCTTTTGAACTTTTTTTCTCCTCAGAGGGTCCCCAGAATGTCTAAAAGCTACATATGTTCTCATAGACTCTTTCTGATGTTTAAAATTCAAGTCAAGTCCGCACAACACTAGTCTATATGGGAACTTTTGAACTTTTTTTCTGTTCAGAGGGTCCCCAGAAGGTCTAATAGCTACATGATGTCCTCATAGACACTTTCTGATGTTAAAAAGTCAAGTCAAGTCCGCCAGACAGTAGTCCATATGGGACCTTTTGAACTTTTTTCTGCTCAGAGGGTCCCCAGAAGGTGTAAAAGCTACATGATGTGCTTAAAGACTCTTTCTGATGATAGAAAGTCAAGTCAAGACCGCCAGACAGTAGTCCATATGGGATCTTTTGAACTTTTTTTCTGCTCATAGGGTCCCCAGAAGGTCTAATAGCTACATGATGTCCTCAAAGACTCTCTTTGATGTTAAAAAATCAAGGCTAGTCCGCCAGACAGTAGTCCATATGGGACCTTTTGAACGTTTTTTCTGCAAAGAGGGTCCCCTGAAAGTCTAAAAGCTACATGATGTCCACATAGACTCTTTGAAGTTAAAAAGTCAAG
This sequence comes from Siphateles boraxobius, assembly GCF_051911475.1. Taxonomy (NCBI): domain Eukaryota; kingdom Metazoa; phylum Chordata; class Actinopteri; order Cypriniformes; family Leuciscidae; genus Siphateles; species Siphateles boraxobius. The sequence goes on along the minus strand of NW_027509141.1, from coordinate 12,652,190 downwards.
TCAAGTCCGCCAGACAGTAGTCCTTATGGGAGCTTTTGATCTTTTTTCTGCTCAGAGGGTCCCCAGAAGGTCTAAAAGCTACATGATGTCCACATATACTCTTTGATGTTAAAAAGTCAAGTCAAGTCCGCCCGACAGTAGTCCATATGGGAGCTTTTGATCTTTTTTTCTGCTCAGAGGGTCCACAGAAGGTCTAAAAGCTACTTGATGTCCTCAAAGACTCTTTCTGATTTTAAAAAGTCAAGTCAAGTCCACCAGACAGTAGTCTATAAGGGACCTTTTTGATCTTTTTTCTACTCAGAGGGTCCAGAGAAGGTCTAATAGCTACATGATGTCCTTAATGACTCTTTCTGATGTTAAAAGTCAAGTCAAATCCGCCAGACAGTAGTCCATATGGGACCTTTTGATCTTTTTTTCTACTCAGAGGGTCCACAGAAGGTCTAAAAGCTACATGATGTCCTTAAAGACTTTTTCTGATGTTATAAAAAAAAGGCAAGTCCTCCCGACAGTAGTCCATATGGGACCTTTTGAACTTTTTTTCTCCTCAGAGGGTCCCAAGAAGGTCTAAAAGCTACAGATGTTCTCATTGACTCTTTCTGATGTTTAAAATTCAATTCAAGTCCACCAGACACTAGTCCATATGGGATATTTTGAACTTTTTTTCTAATCAGGGGGTCCCCAGAAGGTCTAATAGCTACATGATGTCCTCATAGACTCTTTCTGATGTTAAAAAGTCGTCAGGTCCGCCAGAGAGTAGTCTATATGGGACCTTTTGAACTTTTTTTTCTGCTCAGAGGGTCCCCAGAAGGTCTAAAAGCTACATAATGTGCTTAAAGACTCTTTCTGATGATAAAAAGTCAAGTCAAGTCCGCCAGACAGTAGTCCATATGGGATCTTTTGAACTTTTTATTTCCTCAGAAGGTCCCCAGAAGGTCTAAAAGCTACATGATGTCCACATATACTCTTTGATGTTAAAAAGTCAAGTCAAGTCCGCCCGACAGTAGTCCATATGGGAGCTTTTGATCTTTTTTTCTGCTCAGAGGGTCCACAGAAGGTCTAAAAGCTACTTGATGTCCTCAAAGACTCTTTCTGATTTTAAAAAGTCAAGTCAAGTCCACCAGACAGTAGTCTATAAGGGACCTTTTTGATCTTTTTTCTACTCAGAGGGTCCAGAGAAGGTCTAATAGCTACATGATGTCCTTAATGACTCTTTCTGATGTTAAAAGTCAAGTCAAATCCGCCAGACAGTAGTCCATATGGGACCTTTTGATCTTTTTTTCTACTCAGAGGGTCCACAGAAGGTCTAAAAGCTACTTGATGTCATCATAGACTCTTTCTGATGATAAAAAATCAAGTCAAGTCCGCCAGACAGTAGTCCATATGGGATCTTTTGAACTTTTTATTTCCTCAGAGGGTCCCCAGAAGGTCTAAAAGCTACATGATGTCCACATAGACTCTTTGATGTTAAAAAGTCAAGTCAAGTCCGCCTGACAGTAGTCCTTATGGGAGCTTTTGATCTTTTTTCTGCTCAGAAGGTCCCCAGAAGGTCTAAAGGCTACATGATGTCCTTAAAGACTTTTTCTGATGTTAAAAAGTCAAGTCAAGTCCTCCAGACAGTTGTCCATATGGGACCTTTTGAACTTTTTTTCTCCTCAGAGGGTCCCCAGAATGTCTAAAAGCTACATATGTTCTCATAGACTCTTTCTGATGTTTAAAATTCAAGTCAAGTCCGCCAGACACTAGTCTATATGGGAACTTTTGAACTTTTTTTCTGTTCAGAGGGTCCCCAGAAGGTCTAATAGCTACATGATGTCCTCATAGACACTTTCTGATGTTAAAAAGTCAAGTCAAGTCCGCCAGACAGTAGTCCATATGGGACCTTTTGAACTTTTTTCTGCTCATAGGGTCCCCAGAAGGTGTAAAAGCTACATGATGTGCTTAAAGACTCTTTCTGATGATAGAAAGTCAAGTCAAGACCGCCAGACAGTAGTCCATATGGGATCTTTTGAACTTTTTTTCTGCTAAGAGGGTCCCCTGAAGGTCTAAAAGCTACATGATGTCCACATAGACTCTTTGAAGTTAAAAAGTCAAGTCAAGTCCGCCAGACAGTAGTCCTTATGGGAGCTTTTGATCTTTTTTCTGCTCAGAGGGTCCCCAGAAGGTCTAAAAGCTACATGATGTCCTTAAAGACTTTTTCTGATGTTATAAAAAAAAGGCAAGTCCTCCCGACAGTAGTCCATATGGGACCTTTTGAACTTTTTTTCTCCTCAGAGGGTCCCAAGAAGGTCTAAAAGCTACAGATGTTCTCATTGACTCTTTCTGATGTTTAAAATTCAATTCAAGTCCACCAGACACTTGTCCATATGGGATATTTTGAACTTTTTTTCTGCTCAGGGGGTCCCCAGAAGGTCTAATAGCTACATGATGTCCTCATAGACTCTTTCTGATGTTAAAAAGTCGTCAAGTCCGCCAGAGAGTAGTCTATATGGGACCTTTTGAACTTTTTTTTCTGCTCAGAGGGTCCCCAGAAGGTCTAAAAGCTACATGATGTGCTTAAAGACTCTTTCTGATGTTAAAAGTCAAGTCAAATCCGCCAGACAGTAGTCCATATGGGACCTTTTGATCTTTTTTTCTACTCAGAGGGTCCACAGAAGGTCTAAAAGCTACTTGATGTCCTCATAGACTCTTTCTGATGATAAAAATTCAAGTCAAGTCCGCCAGACAGTAGTCCATATGGGATCTTTTGAACTTTTTATTTCCTCAGAGGGTCCCCAGAAGGTCTAAAAGCTACATGATGTCCACATAGACCCTTTGATGTTAAAAAGTCAAGTCAAGTCCGCCAGACAGTAGTCCATATGGGACCTTTTGAAATTTTTTTTTGCTAAGAGGGTCCCTAGAAGGTCTAATAGCTACATGATTTCCTCATAGACTCTTTCTGATGTTAAAAAGTCAAGTCAAGTCCGCCAGACAGTAGTCCATATGGAACTTTTGAACTTTTTTTCTGCTCAGAGGGTCCCCAGAAGGTCTAAAAGGTACATGATGTGCTTAAAGACTCTTTCTGATGTTAAAAAGTCAAGTCAAGTCCGCAAGACAGTAGTCCATATGGGACCTTTTGAACTTTTTTCTGCTCAGAGGGTCCCCAGAAGGTGTAAAAGCTACATGATGTGCTTAAAGACTCTTTCTGATGATAGAAAGTCAAGTCAAGACCGCCAGACACTAGTCTATATGGGAACTTTTGAACTTTTTTTCTGTTCAGAGGGTCCCCAGAAGGTCTAATAGCTACATGATGTCCTCATAGACACTTTCTGATGTTAAAAAGTCAAGTCAAGTCCGCCAGACAGTAGTCCATATGGGACCTTTTGAACTTTTTTCTGCTCAGAGGGTCCCCAGAAGGTGTAAAAGCTACATGATGTGCTTAAAGACTCTTTCTGATGATAGAAAGTCAAGTCAAGACCGCCAGACAGTAGTCCATATGGGATCTTTTGAACTTTTTTTCTGCTCATAGGGTCCCCAGAAGGTCTAATAGCTACATGATGTCCTCAAAGACTCTCTTTGATGTTAAAAAATCAAGGCTAGTCCGCCAGACAGTAGTCCATATGGGACCTCTTGAACGTTTTTTCTGCTAAGAGGGTCCCCTGAAGGTCTAAAAGCTACATGATGTCCACATAGACTCTTTGAAGTTAAAAAGTCAAGTCAAGTCCGCCAGACAGTAGTCCTTATGGGACCTTTTGAACTTTTTTCTCCTCAGAGCGTCCCCAGAAGTGATAAAAGCTACATGATGTCTCTAAAGACTCTTTCTGATGTTAAAAAGAAGTCTGTAGTCCATATGGGACCTTTTAAGCTTTTTTTCTGCTCAGAGGGTCCACAGAAGGTCTAAAAGCTACATGATGTCCTCATAGACTCTTTCTGATGTTAAAAAGTCAAGTCAAGTCCGCCAGACAGTAGTCCATATGGGAGATTTTGAACTTTTTTTCTGCTCAGAGGGTCCCCAGAAGGTCTAAAAGCTACGTGATGTCCTTGTTGACTCTTTCTGATGTTAAAACCGCCATACAGTAGTCCATATGGGACCTTTTGAACTTTTTTTCTGCTCAAAAGGCCCACAAAAGGGCTAAAAGCTATGTGATGTCCTTAAAAACACTTTCTGATGTTCAAAAGTCAAGTCAAGTCCACCAGACAGTTTTCCTTATGGGACCTTTTGAACTTTTTTTCTCCTCAGAGGGACCTTAGAAGGTCTAAAAGCAACATGATGTCCTCATAGACTCTTTCTGATGTTAAAAATTGAAGTCAAGTCCGCCAGACAGTAGTCCATATGGGACCTTTTGAATTTTTTTTCTGCTCAGAGGGTCCCCAGAAGGTCTAAAAGCTACATGATGTGCTTAAAGACTCTTTCTGATGATAAAGTCAAATCAAGTCCGCCAGACAGTACTCCATATGGAATCTTTTGAACTTTTTTCTGCTCAGAGGGTCCCCAGAAGGTCTAATAGCTACATGATGTCCTCAAAGACTCTCTCTGATGTTAAAAAGTCAAGTCTAGTGCGCCATACGGTAGTCCATATGGGACCTTTTGAACTTTTTTTCTGCTCAGAGGGTCCCCAGAAGGTCTAAAAGCTACGTGATGTCCTTGTTGACTCTTTCTGATGTTAAAACCGCCATACAGTAGTCCATATGGGACCTTTTGAACTTTTTTTCTGCTCATTGGTCCACAAAAGGTCTAAAAGCTTCATGATGTGCTTAAAGACTCTTTCTGATGATAAAAAGTCAAGTCCGCCAGACAGTAGTCCAAATGGGATCTATTGAACTTTTTTTCTGCTCAGAGGGTCCCCAGAAGGTCAAAGAACTAACTTATTCCTTTGTGCAATGAACCATGAACCAACTAACCATAATCATTTGTGTATGAAGGTAAATCATTGCTTCAGTTGTTGAAAAGACAACTCACGGCATATTGTTTTTCGTATTGCATACAGCTCATTAATTTGTGTACTCACGGGAAAACATCACAAAGCTGTCGCTTTCCAATGCATGCAGTAACTAACTATTTCCAATGTTCAACGAAGAGGCTGTTGCAGCGTGCTGTTGCATTGCACAAGCGTTTTTTTTTTTTTTATCCCTTTATTTTCATTTTCATGAAGACAACTCACATGCACAATGTCACCAAATCAGTAACTATACAAGAGTATACGACTAAATACACTTTCTAAGCAGTACCATTGTACATGTTACATTGAGCTAGGTATACTTACAGCTTTTTAAATTAGAGCATCCCTCCCCCCTCCCCCCACAATATTGCAATGATTGTAGAAGGTGTCTTCAAGTGCTCTACAAACAAAACCATTTTGTAGATGGGCAAAGAATAAACATATACAGTCTTTTATCCTAGTGAATGGCTATAACAGAAATTAAAATAACATACAAAGCTTGTTCAGTCCATCTGTAAGAATTTTCTTATTGGTTCCCAAATTTTAATGAAAATGGATCTTTTGTATTTTAATATAAATCTCAGTTCTTCCAAGTACAACATATTTCCCAGTTCCCTAGCCCACATCTCAAAAATGGGGCAGACTCTGCTTTCCACATTTGTAAAATCAGTCTTTTTGTCAACATCATACACAGCGAAATGGCCTGTGCCTGATATTTATTACATAAAGCATTATCTGCTCCTAAAAGTCCAGTGCATGGCCCAGGCTCCAACTCAATAGAATGTGCTTCAGAAATAAATTTAAATATACATTCCCAAAATGGCTGAATTTTACTACATGACCATAAAGAATGAAACAGTGTGCCTTCTGACAATTTACACATTACATAGTGGAGAAATCGTGGGATATATTTTATGAAGTTTTGACTTAGAATAATGCATCCAATGAATTACCTTGAACTGAATCAAATTGTGTCTAGCATTCACAGAACATGTATGTATGTTTCTCAAGCATGCATCCCACACTTTTTCATGAAAGTTAAAACCAATTTCCTCCTCTCAGTCATGTTTTATTTTCTCTGTGTTACTGTCCACATTTTCTAGCAGTAATGTTGCACAAGCGTTTTGCATGGAAGAATAACATTTAAAAGTAATATGGACTTTGTTGCATTGTAATGCATTCAATAACTAATGCGTTTTTATTCCATTGCAACAGCGTGCTGTTACATTGCACAAACGTTTTGCATGGAAGAATAACATTTAAAAGTAATATGGACTTTGTTGCATTGCAATGCATTCAATAACTAATGCGTTTTTATTCCATTGCAACAGCGTGCTGTTACATTGCACAAGCGTTTTGCATGGAAGAATAACATTTAAAAGTAATATGGACTTTGTTGCATTGCAATGCATTCAAGAACTAATGCGTTTCCTTTCATTGCAACAACATGCTGTTGCGTTGCACAAGCGTTTTTCATGGAAGAATAACATTTAAAAGTAATATGCACTCTGTTGCTTTGCAATGCATTCAAGAACTAATGCGTTTCATTGCAACAGCGTGCTGTTGCATTGCACAAGCGTTTTGCATGGAAGAATAACATTTAAAAGTAATATGCACTTTGTTCCATTGCAATGCATTCAAGAACTAATGCGTTTCCATTCATTGCAACAGCATGCTGTTGCGTTGCACAAGCGTTTTGCATGGAAGAATAACATTTAAAAGTAATATGCACTCTGTTGCATTGCAATGCATTCAAGAACTAATGCGTTTCTTTCCATTGCAAAGGCATGCTGTTGAATTGCACAAGCGTTTTACATCGAAGAATAACATTTAAAAGTAATATGCACTCTGTTGCATTGCAATGCATTCAAGAACTAATGCGTTTCATTGCAACAGCGTGCTGTTACGTTGCACAAGCGTTTTGCATTGAAAAATAACATTTAAAAGTAATATGCACTCTGTTGCATTGCAATGCATTCAATAACTAATGCGTTTTTATTCCATTGCAACAGCGTGCTGTTACATTGCACAAACGTTTTGCATGGAAGAATAACATTTAAAAGTAATATGGACTTTGTTGCATTGCAATGCATTCAATAACTAATGCGTTTTTATTCCATTGCAACAGCGTGCTGTTACATTGCACAAGCGTTTTGCATGGAAGAATAACATTTAAAAGTAATATGGACTTTGTTGCATTGCAATGCATTCAAGAACTAATGCGTTTCCTTTCATTGCAACAACATGCTGTTGCGTTGCACAAGCGTTTTTCATAGAAGAATAACATTTAAAAGTAATATGCACTCTGTTGCTTTGCAATGCATTCAAGAACTAATGCGTTTCACTGCAACAGCGTGCTGTTGCATTGCACAAGCGTTTTGCATGGAAGAATAACATTTAAAAGTAATATGCACTTTGTTCCATTGCAATGCATTCAAGAACTAATGCGTTTCCATTCATTGCAACAGCATGCTGTTGCGTTGCACAAGCGTTTTGCATGGAAGAATAACATTTAAAAGTAATATGCACTCTGTTGCATTGCAATGCATTCAAGAACTAATGCGTTTCATTGCAACAGCGTGCTGTTACGTTGCACAAACGTTTTACATTGAAAAATAACATTTAAAAGTAATATGCACTCTGTTGCATTGCAATGCATTCAAGAACTAATGCGTTTCATTGCAACAGCGTGCTGTTACATTGCACAAGCGTTTTGCATGGAAGAATAACATTTAAAAGTAAATATGGACTTTGTTGCATTGCAATGCATTCAAGAACTAATGCGTTTCCTTTCATTGCAACAGCATGCTGTTGCGTTGCACAAGCGTTTTGCATGGAAGAAAAACATTTAAAAGTAATATGCACTCTGTTGCATTGCAATGCATTCAAGAACTGATGCGTTTCATTGCAACAGCGTGCTGTTACGTTGCACAAGCGTTTTGCATGGAAAAATAACATTTAAAAGTAATATGCACTCTGTTGCATTGCAATGCATTCAAGAACTAATGCGTTTCATTGCAACAGCGTGCTGTTGCATTGCACAAGCGTTTTGCATGGAAGAATAACATTTAAAAGTAATATGCACTTTGTTGCGTTGCAAATGCATTCAAGAACTAATGCGTTTCATTCCATTGCAGCAGCGTGCTGTTGCATTGCACATGGAAGAATAACATTTAAAAGTAATATAAACTCTGTTGCATTAAAATGCATTCAAGAACTAATGCATTACGTTGCACAAGCGTTTTGCATGGAAGAATAACATTTAAAAGTAAAATGCACTCTGTTGCATTGCAATGCATTCAAAAACTAATGCGTTTCATTCCATTACAACGGCATGCTGTTGCAATGCACAAGCGTTTTGCATGGAAGAATAACATTTAAAAGTAATATGCACTCTGTTGCATTGCAATGCATTCAAGAACTAAGGCGTTTCATTGCAACAGCGTGCTGTTACGTTGCACAAGCGTTTTGCATGGAAGAATAACATTTAAAAGTAATATGCACTCTGTTGCATTGCAATGCATTCAAAAACTAATGCGTTTCATTCCATTACAACGGCATGCTGTTGCATTGCACAAGCATTTTGCATGGAAGAATAACGTTTAAAAGTAATATGCACTCTGCGCATTGCAATGCATTCAAGAACTAATGCGTTTCATTGTAACAGCGTGCTGTTACGTTGCACAAGCGTTTTGCATGGAAAAATAACATTTAAAAGTAATATGCACTTTGTTGCGTTGCAAATGCATTCAAGAACTAATGCGTTTCATTCCATTGCAGCAGCGTGCTGTTGCATTGCACAAGCGTTTCGCATGGAAGAATAACATTTAAAAGTAATATGCACTCTGTTGCATTGCAATGCATTCAAGAACTAATGCGTTTCATTGCAACAGCGTACTGTTGCATTGCACAAGCGTTTTGCATGGAAGAATAACATTTAAAAGTAATATGCTTTTAAAGCAAATATAAAGCTTTGCTTTATAATATAAAGCTTTAAATATAAACCCCACCTTGCATGGAACCCCAATTCTTCTTAATATTTAAAACCCCACTTTAAATATAAAGCTTTAAAGCTTTTAAAGCAAATATAAAGTTGCGTTGCAAATGCATTCAAGAACTAATGCGTTTCATTCCATTGCAGCAGCGTGCTGTTGCATTGCACAAGCGTTTCGCATGGAAGAATAACATTTAAAAGTAATATGCACTCTGTTGCATTGCAATGCATTCAAGAACTAATGCGTTTCATTGCAACAGCGTGCTGTTCCATTGCACAAGCGTTTTGCATGGAAGAATAACATTTAAAAGTAATATAAACTCTGTTGCATTAAAATGCATTCAAGAACTAATGCATTACATTGCACAAGCGTTTTGCATGGAAGAATAACATTTAAAAGTAATATGCACTCTGTTGCATTGCAATGCATTCAAAAACTAATGCGTTTCATTCCGTTACAACGGCATGCTGTTGCATTGCACAAGCGTTTTGCATGGAAGAATAACATTTAAAAGTAATATGCACTCTGTTGCATTGCAATGCATTCAAAAACTAATGCGTTTCATTCCATTACAACGGCATGCTGTTGCATTGCACAAGCATTTTGCATGGAAGAATAACGTTTAAAAGTAATATGCACTCTGCGCATTGCAATGCATTCAAGAACTAATGCGTTTCATTGCAACAGCGTGCTGTTACGTTGCACAAGCGTTTTGCATGGAAAAATAACATTTAAAAGTAATATGCACTTTGTTGCGTTGCAAATGCATTCAAGAACTAATGCGTTTCATTCCATTGCAGCAGCGTGCTGTTGCATTGCACAAGCGTTTCGCATGGAAGAATAACGTTTAAAAGTAATATGCACTCTGCGCATTGCAATGCATTCAAGTACTAATGCGTTTCATTGCAACAGCGTGCTGTTACGTTGCACAAGCGTTTTGCATGGAAGAATAACATTTAAAAGTAATATGCACTCTGTTGCTTTGCAATGCATTCAAGAACTAATGCGTTTCATTCCATTGCAACGGCATGCTGTTGCATTGCACAAGCGTTTTGCAAGGAAGAATAACATTTAAAAGTAATATGCACTCTGTTGCATTGCAATGCATTCAAGAACTAATGCGTTTCATTGCAACAGCGTGCTGTTGCATTGCACAAGCGTTTTGCAAGGAAGAATAAAATTTAAAAGTAATATGCAGTTTGTTGCATTGCAATGCACTCAAGAAGTAATGCGTTTCATTACATTCCAACAGCGTGCTGTTGCATTACACAAGCTTTTTGCATGGAAGAATAACATTTAAAAGTAATATACACCTTGCTAGATTGCAATGCATCCAAGATTCAAGAACTAAAACTCATTCCGTTTTTTATAATATAACTAAAAACATGTTTTAAGGTAGTCTATGTCCTACTCTTAAACCGACATGATTTTAATTATTGCTATTGCCCTGCTAATTTTGTCAGTATTGATGAACGTTCACTGATTCTAGCTTCTCTCCTTTCTGTCTCTTTCTTTTCATGTGAAATGAGCAGTCTAACCATGCTTACATTCATAAATATAAACTTTATTTCTATTAAATTTTTAAAACAATTTCAACATGTGTAACATGATGATGTTAAGACCGCCAGACAGTAGTCCATATCGGACCTATTGAACTTTTTTTTTTGCTCAAAATTCTAAACTATACATGATGTCCTTACAGACTCTTTCTCATGTTAAAAAAACAGTTCAGAGGTCCCCACAAGGTCTAAAAGCTACATGGTGATGTCCTTATAGACACATTCTGATGTTAAAAAGTCAAGTCCTTAAGACAGCTACATGAAAAGCTACACGATGACACATCTGTCACATGACACATAGAATCTTTCTGATCTTAAAAAGTCAAGTCCTCCAGACAGTAGTCCATGGGAGCTTATGATCTTTTTTTCTACCCAGAGGGTCCCCAGAAGGTTTAAAAAAGCTACATGATGTCCTCAAAGACTCTTTCTGATGTTGAAAAGTCAAGTCAAGTCCGCCAGACAGTAGTCCATATGGGACCTTTTGAACTTTTTTTCTGCTCATAGGGTCCACAGAAGGTCTAAAAGCTACATGATGTCCTCATGGACTCTTTCTGATGTTAAAAAGTCGTCAAGTCCGCCAGACAGTAGTCCATATGGGACCTTTTGAACTTTTTTTCTCCTCAGAGGGTCCCAAGAAGGTCTAAAAGCTACAGATGTTCTCATAGACTCTTTCTGATGTTTAAAATTCAAGTCAAGTCCTCCAGACACTAGTCCATATGGGATCTTTTGAACTTTTTTTCTGCTCAGAGGGTCCCCAGAAGGTCTAATAGCTACATGATGTCCTCATAGACTCTTTCTGATGTTAAAAAGTCAAGTCAAGTCCGCCAGACAGTACTCCATATGGGACCTTTTGAACTTTTTTTCTCCTCAGAGGGTCTCAAGAAGGTCTAAAAGCTACAGATGTTCTCATAGACTCTTTCTGATGTTTAAAATTCAAGTCAAGTCCGCCAGACACTAGTCCATATGGGATCTTTTGAACTTTTTTTCTGCTCAGAGGGTCCCCAAAAGGTCTAATAGCTACATGATGTCCTCATAGACTCTTTCTGATGTTAAAAAGTCAAGTCAAGTCTGCCAGACAGTAGTCCATATGGGACCTTTTGAACTTTTTTTCTGCTCATAGGGTCCCCAGAAGGTCTAAAAGCTACATGATGTGCTTAAAGACTCTTTCTGTTGATAAAAAGTCAAGTCAAGTCCGCCAGACAGTAGTCCTTATGGGAGCTTTTGAACTTTTTTCTGCTCAGAGGGTCCACAGAAGGTCTAAAAGCTACATGATGTCCACATAGACTCTTTGATGTTAAAAAGTCAAGTCAAGTCCGCCAGACAGTAGTCCATATGGGAGCTTTTGATCTTTGTTTCTGCTCAGAGGGTCCCCAGAAGGTTTAAAACCAACAGATGTCCTCATTGACTCTTTCTGATGTTTAAAATTCAAGTCAAGTCCGCCAGACACTAGTCCATATGGGACCTTTTGAACTTTTTCTCTCCTCAGAGGGTCCCCAGAAGGTCTAAAAGCTACGTGATGTCCTTAAAGACTCTTTCTGATGTTAAAAAGTCAAGTCAAGTCCGCCAGACAGTAGTCAATATGGGAGATTTTGAACTTTTTTTCTGCTCAGAGGGTCCCAAGAAGGTCTAAGAGCTACGTGATGTCCTTTTTTGACTCTTTCTGATGTTAAAATCGCCATACAGTAGTCCGTATGGGACCTTTTAAACTTTTTTTCTGCTCAGATGGTCCACTAAAGGTCTAAAAGCTATGTGATGTCCTTATAAACACTTTCTGATGTTCAAAACAAGTCAAGTCCACCAGACAGTTTTCCTTATGGGACCTTTTGAACTTTTTTCTCCTCAGAGGGTCCCCAGAAGGTCTAAAAGCTACATGATGTCCTCATAGACTCTTTCTGATGTTAAAAAGTCAAGTCAAGTCAGCCAGACAGTAGTCCATATGGGACCTTTTGAACTTTTTATATCCTCAGAGGGTCCCCAGAAGGTCTAAAAGCTACGTGATGTCCTTAAAGACTCTTTCTGATGTTAAAAAGTCAAGCCAAGTCCGCCAGACAGTAGTCCATATGGGAGATTTTTAACTTTTTTTCTGCTCAGAGGGTCCCTAGAAGGTCTAATAGCTACATGATGTCCTCATAGACTCTTTCTGATTTTAAAAAGTCAAGTCAAGTCCACCAGACAGTGGACAGTCCATATGGGACCTTTTGAACTTTTTTTCTGCTCAGAGGGTCCCACGAAGGTCTGAAGGCTACATGATGTGCTTAAAGACTCTTTCTGATGATAGAAAGTCAAGTCAAGTCCGCCAGACAGTAGTCCATATGGGACCTTTTGAACTTTTTTCTGCTCAGAGTGTCCACAGAAGGTCTAAAAGCTATATGATGTCCACATAGACTCTTTGATGTTAAAAAGTCAAGTCAAGTCCGCCAGACAGTAGTCCATATGGGAGCTTTTGATCTTTGTTTCTGCTCAGAGGGTCCCCAGAAGGTCTAAAACTAACAGATGTCCTCATTGACTCTTTCTGATGTTTAAAATTCAAGTCAAGTCCGCCAGACACTAGTCCATATGGGACCTTTTGAACTTTTTTTCTCCTCAGAGGGTCCCCAGAAGGTCTAAAAGCTACGTGATGTCCTTAAAGACTCTTTATGATGTTAAAAAGTCAAGTCAAGTCCGCCAGACAGTAGTCAATATTGGAGATTTAGAACTTTTTTCTGCTCAGAGGGTCCCCAGAAGGTCTAAAAGCTACGTGATGTCCTTTTTTGACTCTTTCTGATGTTAAAACCGCCATACAGTAGTCCATATGGGACCTTTTGAACTTTTTTTCTGCTCAGAGGGTCCACAAAAATTGCTAAAAGCTATGTGATGTCCTTAAAAACACTTTCTGATGTTCAAAAGTCAAGTCAAATCCACCACACAGTTTTCCTTATGGGACCTTTTGAACTTTTTTTCTCCTCAGAGGGTCCCCCAGAAGGTCTAAAAGCTACATGATGTCCTCATAGACTCTTTCTGATGTTAAAAAGTTAAGTCAAGTACGCCAGACAGTAGTCCATATGGGACCTTTTGAATTTTTTTTCTGCTTAGAGGGTCCCCAGAAGGTCTAAAAGCTACATGAAGTCCTTGTTGACTCTTTCTGATGTTAAAACCACCATACAGTAGTCCATATGGGACCTTTTGAACTTTTTTTCTGCTCAGATGGTCCACAAAAGGTCTAGAAGCTATGTGATGTCCTTATAAATACTTTCTGATGTTCAAAACAAGTCAAGTCCACCAGACAGTTTTCCTTATGGGACCTTTTGAACTTTTTTTCTCCTCAGAGGGTCCCCAGAAGGTCTAAAAGCTACATGATGTCCTCATAAACTCTTTCTGATTTTAAAAAGTCAAGTCCGCCAGACACTGGTCCATATGGGACCTTTTGAACTTTTTTTCTCCTCAGAGGGTCCCCAGAAGGTCTAAAGGCTACGTGATGTCCTTAAAGACTCTTTCTGATGTTAAAAAGTCAAGCCAAGTCTGCCAGACAGTAGTCCAAATGGGAGATTTTGAACTTTTTTTCTCCTCAGAGGGTCCCCAGAAGGTCTAAAAGCTACATGATGTCCTTATAGACTCTTTCTGATGTTAAAAAGTCAAGTCAAGTCCGCCAGACACTAGTCCATATGGGACCTTTTGAATTTTTTTTCTCCTCAGAGGGTCCCCCAGAAGGTCTAAAAGCTACATGATGTCCTCATAGACTCTTTCTGATGTTAAAAAGTTAAGTCAAGTACGCCAGACAGTAGTCCATATGGGACCTTTTGAATTTTTTTTCTGCTTAGAGGGTCCCCAGAAGGTCTAAAAGCTACATGAAGTCCTTGTTGACTCTTTCTGATGTTAAAACCACCATACAGTAGTCCATATGGGACCTTTTGAACTTTTTTTCTGCTCAGATGGTCCACAAAAGGTCTAGAAGCTATGTGATGTCCTTATAAATACTTTCTGATGTTCAAAACAAGTCAAGTCCACCAGACAGTTTTCCTTATGGGACCTTTTGAACTTTTTTTCTCCTCAGAGGGTCCCCAGAAGGTCTAAAAGCTACATGATGTCCTCATAGACTCTTTCTGATTTTAAAAAGTCAAGTCCGCCAGACACTGGTCCATATGGGACCTTTTGAACTTTTTTTCTCCTCAGAGGGTCCCCAGAAGGTCTAAAGGCTACGTGATGTCCTTAAAGACTCTTTCTGATGTTAAAAAGTCAAGCCAAGTCCGCCAGACAGTAGTCCAAATGGGAGATTTTGAACTTTTTTTCTCCTCAGAGGGTCCCCAGAAGGTCTAAAAGCTACATGATGTCCTTATAGACTCTTTCTGATGTTAAAAAGTCAAGTCAAGTCCGCCAGACACTAGTCCATATGGGACCTTTTGAATTTTTTTTCTCCTCAGAGGGTCCCCAGAAGGTCTAAAAGCTATGTAATGTCCTTAAAGACTCTTTCTGATGTTAAAAAGTCAAGCCAAGTCCGCCAGACAGTAGTACATATGGGAGATTTTGAACTTTTTTTCTGCTCAGAGGGTCCCCAGAAGGTCTAAAAGCTACGTGATGTCCTTGTTGACTCTTTCTGATGTTAAAACCGCCATACAGTAGTCCATATGGGACCTTTTGAACTTTTTTTCTGCTCAGATGGTCCACAAAAGGTCTAAAAGCTATGTGATGTCCTTATAAACACTTTCTGATGTTCAAAACAAGTCAAGTCCACCAGACAATTTTCATTATGGGACCTTTTGAACTTTTTTTCTCCTCAGAGGGTCCCCAGAAGGTCTAAAAGCTACATGATGTCCTCATAGACTCTTTTTGATGTTAAAAAGTCAAGTCAAGTCCGCCAGACAGTAGTCCATATGGGACTTTTTGAACTTTTTTTCTGCTCAGAGGGTCCCCAGAAGGTCTAAAAGCTACATGATGTGCTTAAAGACTCTTTCTGATGATAAAAAGTCAAGTCAAGACCGCCAGACAGTAGTCCATATGGGAGCTTTTGAACTTTTTTTTCTGCTCAGAGGGTCCCCAGAAGGTCTAATAGCTTTATGATTTCCTCAAAGTCTAAAAGCTCAAGTCTAAAAGCTACTTGATGTCCTCAAAGACTCTTTCTGATTTTAAAAAGTCAAGTCAAGTCCACCAGACAGTAGTCTATATGGGACCTTTTGATCTTTTTTCTACTCAGAGGGTCCAGAGAAGGTCTAATAGCTACTTGATGTCCTCATAGACTCTTTCTGATGTTAAAAAGTCAAGTCAAGTCTGCCAGACAGTAGTCCATATGGGACCTTTCGAACTTTTTTCTGCTCAGAGGGTCCACAGAAGGTCTAAAAGCGACTTGATGTCCTCAAAGACTCTTTCTGATGTTAAAAAGTCGTCAAATCCGCCAGACAGTAGTCCATATGGGACTTTTTGAACTTTTTTTCTGCTCAGAGGGTCCCCAGAAGGTCTAATAGCTACAGGATTTCCTCCAAGACTCTTTTTGATGTTAAAAAGTCAAGTCAAGTCCGCCAGACAGTAGTCCATATGGGACTTTTTTAACTTTTTTTCTGCTCAGAGGGTCCCCAGAAGGTCTAATAGCTACATGATTTCCTCAAAGTCTAAAAGCTCAAGTCTAAAAGCTACTTGATGTCCTCATAGACTCTTTCTGATGTTAAAAAGTCAAGTCAAGTCCGCCAGACAGTAGTCCATATGGGACCTTTTGATCTTTTTTTCTAAACAGAGGGTCCACAGAAGTTCTAAAAGCTACATGATGTCCTCAAAGACTCTTTCTGATGTTAAAAGTCAGGTCAAGTCCGCCAGACAGTAGTCCATATGGGACCTTTTGAAATTTGTTCTACTCAGATTGTCCCCAGAAGATCTAATAGCTACATGATGTCCTTAATGACTCTTTCTGATGTTAAAAGTCAAGTCCGCCAGACAGTAGTCCATATTGGACCTTTTGATCTTTTTTTCTACTCAGAGGGTCTACAGAAGGTCTAAAACCTACTTGATGTCCTCATAGACTCTTTATGATGTTAAATAGTCGTAAGGTCCGCCAGACAGTAGTCCATATGGGACCTTTTGATCTTTTTTCTGCTCATAGGGTCCCCAGAAGGTCTAAAGGCTACATGATGTCCTTAAAGACTTTTTCTGATGTTAAAAAGTCAAGTCAAGTCCTCCAGACAGTTGTCCATATGGGACCTTTTGAACTTTTTTTCTCCTCAGAGGGTCCCCAGAATGTCTAAAAGCTACATATGTTCTCATAGACTCTTTGATGTTAAAAAGTCAAGTCAAGTCCGCCAGACAGTAGTCCTTATGGGAGCTTTTGATCTTTTTTCTGCTCAGAGGGTCCCCAGAAGGTCTAAAAGCTACATGATGTCCTTAAAGATATTTTCTGATGTTATAAAAAAAGGCAAGTCCTCCAGACAGTAGTCCATATGGGACCTTTTGAACTTTTTTTCTGCTCATAGGGTCCCCAGAAGGTCTAAAAGCTACATGATGTGCTTAAAGACTTTTTCTGATGATAAAAGTCAAGTCAAGTCCGCCAGACAGTAGTCCATATTGGATCTTTTTTCCTTTTTTTTTCCTCAGAGGGTCCCCAGAAGGTCTAAAAGCTACAGATGTTCTCATAGACTCTTTCTGATGTTTAAAATTCAAGTCAAGCCCGCCACACACTAGTCCATATGTGATCTTTTGAACTTTTATTCTGCTCAGAGGGTTCCTAGAAGGTCTAATAGCTACATGATGTCCTCATAGACTCTTTCTGATGTTAAAAAGTCAAGTCAAGTCCACCAGACATTAGTCCATATGGGACCTTTTGAACTTTTTTTCTGCTCAGAGGGTCCCACGAAGGTCTAAAAGCTACATGATGTGCTTAAAGACTCTTTCTGATGATAGAAAGTCAATTCAAGTCCTCCAGACAGTAGTCCATATGGGATCTTTTGAACTTTTTTTCTGCTCAGAGGGTCCCCAGAAGGTCTAATAGCTACATGATGTCCTCAAAGACTGACTTTGATGTTAAAAAGTCAAGTCAAGTCCGCCAGACAGTAGTCCATATGGGACCTTTTGAACTTTGTTTCTGCTCAAAGGGTCCCCAGAAGGTCTAAAACCAACAGATGTCCTCATTGACTCTTTCTGATGTTTAAAATTCAAGTCAAGTCCGCCAGACACTAGTCCATATGGGACCTTTTGAACTTTTTTTCTCCTCAGAGGGTCCCCAGAAGGTCTAAAAGCTACGTGATGTCCTTAAAGACTCTTTCTGATGTTAAAACCGCCATACAGTAGTCCATATGGGACCTTTTGAACTTTTTTTCTGCTCAGAGGGTCCACAAAAATTGCTAAAAGCTATGTGATGTCCTTAAAAACACTTTCTGATGTTCAATAGTCAAGTCAAGTCCACCACACAGTTTTACTTATGGGACCTTTTGAACTTTTTTTCTCCTCAGAGGGTCCCCAGGAGGTCTAAAAGCTACATGATGTCCTCATAGACTCTTTCTGATGTTAAAGAGTTAAGTGAAGTACGCCAGAGAGTAGTCCATATGGGACCTTTTGAATTTTTTTTCTGCTTAGAGGGTCCCCAGAAGGTCTAAAAGCTACATGAAGTCCTTGTTGACTCTTTCTGATGTTAAAACCGCAATACAGTAGTCCATATGGGACCTTTTGAACTTTTTTTCTGCTCAGATGGTCCACAAAAGGTCTAAAAGCTATTAGATGTCCTTATAAACACTTTCTGATTTTCAAAACAAGTCAAGTCCACCAGACAGTTTTCCTTATGGGACCTTTTGAACTTTTTTTCTCCTCAGAGGGTCCCCAGAAGGTCTAAAAGCTACATGATGTCCTCATAGACTCTTTCTGATGTTAAAAAGTCAAGTCAAGTCCGCCAGACACTAGTCCATATTGGACCTTTTGAACTTTTTTTCTCATCAGAGGGTCCCCAGAAGGTCTAAAAGCTACGTGATGTCCTTAAAGACTCTTTCTGATGTTAAAAAGTCAAGCCAAGTCCGCCAGACAGTAGTCCATATGGGAGATTTTGAACTTTTTTTCTGCTCAGAGGATCCCCAGAAGGTCTAAAAGCTACGTGATGTCCTTGTTGACTCTTTCTGATGTTAAAACCGCCATACAGTAGTCCATATGGGACCTTTTGAACTTTTTTTCTGCTCAGATGGACCACAAAAGGTCTAAAAGCTATGTTATGTCCTTATAAACACTTTCTGATGTTCAAAACAAGTCAAGTCCACCAGACAGTTTTCCTTATGGGACCTTTTGAACTTTTTTTCTCCTCAGAGGGTCCCCAGAAGGTCTAAAAGCTACATGATGTCCTCATAGACTCTTTCTGATGTTAAAAAGTCAAGTCAAGTCCGCCAGACACTAGTCCATATGGGACCTTTTGAACTTTTTTTCTCCTCAGAGGGTCCCCAGAAAGTCTAAAAGCTACATGATGTCCTTAAAGACTCTTTCTGATGTTAAAAAGTCAAGCCAAGTCCGCCAGACAGTAGTCCATATGGGAGATTTTGAACTTTTTTTCTGCTCAGAGGGTCCCCAGAAAGTCTTATAGCTACGTGATGTCCTTGTTGACTCTTTCTGATGTTAAAACCGCCATACAGTAGTCCACATGGGACCTTTTTAACTTTTTTTCTGCTCAGATGGTCCACAAAAGGTCTAAAAGCTATGTGATGTCCTTATAAACAGTTTCTGATGTTCAAAACAAGTCAAGTCCACCAGACAGATTTCCTTATGGGACCTTTTGAACTTTATTTCTCCTCAGAGGGTCCCCAGAAGGTCTAAAAGCTACATGATGTCCTCATAGACTCTTTCTGATGATAAAAAGTCAAGTCAAGACCGCCAGACAGTAGTCCTTATGGGACCTTTCGAACTTTTTTTCTGCTCAGAAGGTCTAATAGCTACATGATGTCCTCAAAGACTCTCTTTGATGTTAAAAAGTCAAGTCTAGTCCGCCAGACAGTAGTCCATATGGGACCTTTTGAAGGTTTTTTCTGCTAAGAGGGTCCCCAGAAGGTCTAAAAGCTACATGATGTCCACATAGACTCTTTGATGTTAAAAAGTCAAGTCAAGTCCGCCAGACAGTAGTCCTTATGGGATCTTTTGATCTTTTTTCTGCTTAGAGGGTCCCCAGAAGGTCTAAAAGCTAGATGATGTCCTTAAAGACTTTTTCTGATGTTAAAAAGTCAAGTCAAGTCCTTCAGAGAGTAGTCCATATGGGACCTTTTGAACTTTTTTTCTCCTCAGAGGGTCCCCAGAAGGTCTAAAAGCTACAGATGTTCTCATAGACTCTTTCTGATGTTTAAAATTCAAGTCAAGTCCGCCAGACACTAGTCCATATGGGATCTTTTGAACTTTTTTTCTGCTCAGAGGGTCCCCAGAAGGTCTAATAGCTACATGATGTCCTCATAGACTCTTTCTGATGATAAAAAGTCAAGTCAAGTCCGCCAGACAGTAGTCCATATGGGATCTTTTGAATTTTTTTTTTCCTCAGTGGGTCCCCAGAAGGTCTAAAAGCTACAGATGTTCTCATAGACTCTTTCTGATGTTTAAAATTCAAGTCAAGTCCGCCAGACACTAGTCCATATGTGATCTTTTGAACTTTTTTTCTGCTCAGAGGGTCCTTAGAAGGTCTAATAGCTACATGATGTCCTCATAGACTCTTTCTGATGTTAAAAAGTCAAGTCAAGTCCGCCAGACAGTAGTCCATATGGGACCTTTTGAACTTTTTTTCTGCTCAGAGGGTCCCCAGAAGGTGTAAAAGCTACATGATGTGCTTAAAGACTCTTTCTGATGATAAAAAGTCAAGTCAAGACCGCCAGACATTAGTCCATATGGGAATTTTTGAACTTTTTTTTCTGCTCAGAGGGTCCCCAGAAGGTCTAATAGCTTTATGATTTCCTCAAAGTCTAAAAGCTCAAGTCTAAAAGCTACTTGGTGTCCTCAAAGACTCTTTCTGATTTTAAAAAGTCAAGTCAAGTCCACCAGACAGTAGTCTATATGGGACCTTTTGATCTTTTTTCTACTCAGAGGGTCCAGAGAAGGTCTAATAGCTACTTGATGTCCTCATAGACTCTTTCTGATGTTAAAAAGTCAAGTCAAGTCTGCCAGACAGTAGTCCATATGGGACCTTTCGAACTTTTTTCTGCTCAGAGGGTCCACAGAAGGTCTAAAAGCGACTTGATGTCCTCAAAGACTCTTTCTGATGTTAAAAAGTCGTCAAATCCGCCAGACAGTAGTCCATATGGGACTTTTTGAACTTTTTTTCTGCTCAGAGGGTCCCCAGAAGGTCTAATAGCTACAGGATTTCCTCCAAGACTCTTTTTGATGTTAAAAAGTCAAGTCAAGTCCGCCAGACAGTAGTCCATATGGGACTTTTTTAACTTTTTTTCTGCTCAGAGGGTCCCCAGAAGGTCTAATAGCTACATGATTTCCTCAAAGTCTAAAAGCTCAAGTCTAAAAGCTACTTGATGTCCTCATAGACTCTTTCTGATGTTAAAAAGTCAAGTCAAGTCCGCCAGACAGTAGTCCATATGGGACCTTTTGATCTTTTTTTCTAAACAGAGGGTCCACAGAAGTTCTAAAAGCTACATGATGTCCTCAAAGACTCTTTCTGATGTTAAAAGTCAGGTCAAGTCCGCCAGACAGTAGTCCATATGGGACCTTTTGAAATTTGTTCTACTCAGATTGTCCCCAGAAGATCTAATAGCTACATGATGTCCTTAATGACTCTTTCTGATGTTAAAAGTCAAGTCCGCCAGACAGTAGTCCATATTGGACCTTTTGATCTTTTTTTCTACTCAGAGGGTCTACAGAAGGTCTAAAACCTACTTGATGTCCTCATAGACTCTTTATGATGTTAAATAGTCGTAAGGTCCGCCAGACAGTAGTCCATATGGGACCTTTTGATCTTTTTTCTGCTCATAGGGTCCCCAGAAGGTCTAAAGGCTACATGATGTCCTTAAAGACTTTTTCTGATGTTAAAAAGTCAAGTCAAGTCCTCCAGACAGTTGTCCATATGGGACCTTTTGAACTTTTTTTCTCCTCAGAGGGTCCCCAGAATGTCTAAAAGCTACATATGTTCTCATAGACTCTTTGATGTTAAAAAGTCAAGTCAAGTCCGCCAGACAGTAGTCCTTATGGGAGCTTTTGATCTTTTTTCTGCTCAGAGGGTCCCCAGAAGGTCTAAAAGCTACATGATGTCCTTAAAGATATTTTCTGATGTTATAAAAAAAGGCAAGTCCTCCAGACAGTAGTCCATATGGGACATTTTGAATTTTTTTTCTCCTCAGAGGGTCCCAAGAAGGTCTAAAAGCTACAGATGTTCTCATAGACTCTTTCTGATGTTTAAAATTCAATTCAAGTCCACCAGACACTAGTCCATATGGGATCTTTTGAACTTTTTTTCTGCTCAGGGGGTCCCCAGAAGGTCTATTAGCTACATAATGTCCTTAAAGACTCTTTCTGATGATAAAAAGTCAAGTCAAGTCCGCCAGACAGTAGTCCATATGGGATCTTTTGAACTTTTTATTTCCTCAGAGGGTCCCCAGAAGGTCTAAAAGCTACATGATGTCCACATAGACTCTTTGATGTTAAAAAGTCAAGTCAAGTCCGCCAGACAGTAGTCCATATGGGAGCTTTTGATCTTTTTTTCTGCTCAGAGGGTCCACAGAAGGTCTAAAAGCTACTTGAAGTCCTCAAAGACTCTTTCTGATTTTAAAAAGTCAAGTCAAGTCCACCAGAAAGTAGTCTATATGGGACCTTTTGATCTTTTTTCTACTCAGAGGGTCCAGAGAAGGTCTAATAGCTACATGATGTCCTTAATGACTCTTTCTGATGTTAAAAGTCAAGTCAAATCCGCCACACAGTAGTCCATATGGGACCTTTTGATCTTTTTTTCTACTCAGAGGGTCCACAGAAGGTCTAAAAGCTACTTGATGTCCTCATAGACTCTTTCCGATGTTAAAAAGTCAAGTCAAGTCCGCCATACAGTAGTCCTTATGGGAGCTTTTGATCTTTTTTCTGCTCAGAGGGTCCCCAGAAGGTCTAAAAGCTAGATGATGTCCTTAAAGACTTTTTCTGATGTTAAAAAGTCAAGTCAAGTCCTCCAGACAGTAGTCCGCATGGGACCTTTTGAACTTTTTTTCTCCTCAGAGGGTCCCAAGAAGGTCTAAAAGCTACAGATGTTCTCATAGACTCTTTCTGATGTTTAAAATTCAATTCAAGTCCACCAGACACTAGTCCATATGGGATCTTTTGAACTTTTTTTCTGCTCAGGGGGTCCCCAGAAGGTCTAATAGCTACATGTTGTCTTCATAGACTCTTTCTGATGTCAAAAAGTCAAGTCAAGTCCGACAGACAGTCGTCCATATGGGACCTTTTGAACTTTTTTTCTGCTCATAGGGTCCCCAGAAGGTCTAAAAGCTACATGATGTGCTTAAAGACTTTTTCTGATGATAAAAGTCAAGTCAAGTCCGCCAGACAGTAGTCCATATTGGATCTTTTTTCCTTTTTTTTTCCTCAGAGGGTCCCCAGAAGGTCTAAAAGCTACAGATGTTCTCATAGACTCTTTCTGATGTTTAAAATTCAAGTCAAGCCCGCCACACACTAGTCCATATGTGATCTTTTGAACTTTTATTCTGCTCAGAGGGTTCCTAGAAGGTCTAATAGCTACATGATGTCCTCATAGACTCTTTCTGATGTTAAAAAGTCAAGTCAAGTCCACCAGACATTAGTCCATATGGGACCTTTTGAACTTTTTTTCTGCTCAGAGGGTCCCACGAAGGTCTAAAAGCTACATGATGTGCTTAAAGACTCTTTCTGATGATAGAAAGTCAATTCAAGTCCTCCAGACAGTAGTCCATATGGGATCTTTTGAACTTTTTTTCTGCTCAGAGGGTCCCCAGAAGGTCTAATAGCTACATGATGTCCTCAAAGACTGACTTTGATGTTAAAAAGTCAAGTCAAGTCCGCCAGACAGTAGTCCATATGGGACCTTTTGAACTTTGTTTCTGCTCAAAGGGTCCCCAGAAGGTCTAAAACCAACAGATGTCCTCATTGACTCTTTCTGATGTTTAAAATTCAAGTCAAGTCCGCCAGACACTAGTCCATATGGGACCTTTTGAACTTTTTTTCTCCTCAGAGGGTCCCCAGAAGGTCTAAAAGCTACGTGATGTCCTTAAAGACTCTTTCTGATGTTAAAACCGCCATACAGTAGTCCATATGGGACCTTTTGAACTTTTTTTCTGCTCAGAGGGTCCACAAAAATTGCTAAAAGCTATGTGATGTCCTTAAAAACACTTTCTGATGTTCAATAGTCAAGTCAAGTCCACCACACAGTTTTACTTATGGGACCTTTTGAACTTTTTTTCTCCTCAGAGGGTCCCCAGGAGGTCTAAAAGCTACATGATGTCCTCATAGACTCTTTCTGATGTTAAAGAGTTAAGTGAAGTACGCCAGAGAGTAGTCCATATGGGACCTTTTGAATTTTTTTTCTGCTTAGAGGGTCCCCAGAAGGTCTAAAAGCTACATGAAGTCCTTGTTGACTCTTTCTGATGTTAAAACCGCAATACAGTAGTCCATATGGGACCTTTTGAACTTTTTTTCTGCTCAGATGGTCCACAAAAGGTCTAAAAGCTATTAGATGTCCTTATAAACACTTTCTGATTTTCAAAACAAGTCAAGTCCACCAGACAGTTTTCCTTATGGGACCTTTTGAACTTTTTTTCTCCTCAGAGGGTCCCCAGAAGGTCTAAAAGCTACATGATGTCCTCATAGACTCTTTCTGATGTTAAAAAGTCAAGTCAAGTCCGCCAGACACTAGTCCATATTGGACCTTTTGAACTTTTTTTCTCATCAGAGGGTCCCCAGAAGGTCTAAAAGCTACGTGATGTCCTTAAAGACTCTTTCTGATGTTAAAAAGTCAAGCCAAGTCCGCCAGACAGTAGTCCATATGGGAGATTTTGAACTTTTTTTCTGCTCAGAGGATCCCCAGAAGGTCTAAAAGCTACGTGATGTCCTTGTTGACTCTTTCTGATGTTAAAACCGCCATACAGTAGTCCATATGGGACCTTTTGAACTTTTTTTCTGCTCAGATGGACCACAAAAGGTCTAAAAGCTATGTTATGTCCTTATAAACACTTTCTGATGTTCAAAACAAGTCAAGTCCACCAGACAGTTTTCCTTATGGGACCTTTTGAACTTTTTTTCTCCTCAGAGGGTCCCCAGAAGGTCTAAAAGCTACATGATGTCCTCATAGACTCTTTCTGATGTTAAAAAGTCAAGTCAAGTCCGCCAGACACTAGTCCATATGGGACCTTTTGAACTTTTTTTCTCCTCAGAGGGTCCCCAGAAAGTCTAAAAGCTACATGATGTCCTTAAAGACTCTTTCTGATGTTAAAAAGTCAAGCCAAGTCCGCCAGACAGTAGTCCATATGGGAGATTTTGAACTTTTTTTCTGCTCAGAGGGTCCCCAGAAAGTCTTATAGCTACGTGATGTCCTTGTTGACTCTTTCTGATGTTAAAACCGCCATACAGTAGTCCACATGGGACCTTTTTAACTTTTTTTCTGCTCAGATGGTCCACAAAAGGTCTAAAAGCTATGTGATGTCCTTATAAACAGTTTCTGATGTTCAAAACAAGTCAAGTCCACCAGACAGATTTCCTTATGGGACCTTTTGAACTTTATTTCTCCTCAGAGGGTCCCCAGAAGGTCTAAAAGCTACATGATGTCCTCATAGACTCTTTCTGATGATAAAAAGTCAAGTCAAGACCGCCAGACAGTAGTCCTTATGGGACCTTTCGAACTTTTTTTCTGCTCAGAAGGTCTAATAGCTACATGATGTCCTCAAAGACTCTCTTTGATGTTAAAAAGTCAAGTCTAGTCCGCCAGACAGTAGTCCATATGGGACCTTTTGAAGGTTTTTTCTGCTAAGAGGGTCCCCAGAAGGTCTAAAAGCTACATGATGTCCACATAGACTCTTTGATGTTAAAAAGTCAAGTCAAGTCCGCCAGACAGTAGTCCTTATGGGATCTTTTGATCTTTTTTCTGCTTAGAGGGTCCCCAGAAGGTCTAAAAGCTAGATGATGTCCTTAAAGACTTTTTCTGATGTTAAAAAGTCAAGTCAAGTCCTTCAGAGAGTAGTCCATATGGGACCTTTTGAACTTTTTTTCTCCTCAGAGGGTCCCCAGAAGGTCTAAAAGCTACAGATGTTCTCATAGACTCTTTCTGATGTTTAAAATTCAAGTCAAGTCCGCCAGACACTAGTCCATATGGGATCTTTTGAACTTTTTTTCTGCTCAGAGGGTCCCCAGAAGGTCTAATAGCTACATGATGTCCTCATAGACTCTTTCTGATGATAAAAAGTCAAGTCAAGTCCGCCAGACAGTAGTCCATATGGGATCTTTTGAATTTTTTTTTTCCTCAGTGGGTCCCCAGAAGGTCTAAAAGCTACAGATGTTCTCATAGACTCTTTCTGATGTTTAAAATTCAAGTCAAGTCCGCCAGACACTAGTCCATATGTGATCTTTTGAACTTTTTTTCTGCTCAGAGGGTCCTTAGAAGGTCTAATAGCTACATGATGTCCTCATAGACTCTTTCTGATGTTAAAAAGTCAAGTCAAGTCCGCCAGACAGTAGTCCATATGGGACCTTTTGAACTTTTTTTCTGCTCAGAGGGTCCCCAGAAGGTGTAAAAGCTACATGATGTGCTTAAAGACTCTTTCTGATGATAAAAAGTCAAGTCAAGACCGCCAGACATTAGTCCATATGGGAATTTTTGAACTTTTTTTTCTGCTCAGAGGGTCCCCAGAAGGTCTAATAGCTTTATGATTTCCTCAAAGTCTAAAAGCTCAAGTCTAAAAGCTACTTGGTGTCCTCAAAGACTCTTTCTGATTTTAAAAAGTCAAGTCAAGTCCACCAGACAGTAGTCTATATGGGACCTTTTGATCTTTTTTCTACTCAGAGGGTCCAGAGAAGGTCTAATAGCTACTTGATGTCCTCATAGACTCTTTCTGATGTTAAAAAGTCAAGTCAAGTCTGCCAGACAGTAGTCCATATGGGACCTTTCGAACTTTTTTCTGCTCAGAGGGTCCACAGAAGGTCTAAAAGCGACTTGATGTCCTCAAAGACTCTTTCTGATGTTAAAAAGTCGTCAAATCCGCCAGACAGTAGTCCATATGGGACTTTTTGAACTTTTTTTCTGCTCAGAGGGTCCCCAGAAGGTCTAATAGCTACAGGATTTCCTCCAAGACTCTTTTTGATGTTAAAAAGTCAAGTCAAGTCCGCCAGACAGTAGTCCATATGGGACTTTTTTAACTTTTTTTCTGCTCAGAGGGTCCCCAGAAGGTCTAATAGCTACATGATTTCCTCAAAGTCTAAAAGCTCAAGTCTAAAAGCTACTTGATGTCCTCATAGACTCTTTCTGATGTTAAAAAGTCAAGTCAAGTCCGCCAGACAGTAGTCCATATGGGACCTTTTGATCTTTTTTTCTAAACAGAGGGTCCACAGAAGTTCTAAAAGCTACATGATGTCCTCAAAGACTCTTTCTGATGTTAAAAGTCAGGTCAAGTCCGCCAGACAGTAGTCCATATGGGACCTTTTGAAATTTGTTCTACTCAGATTGTCCCCAGAAGATCTAATAGCTACATGATGTCCTTAATGACTCTTTCTGATGTTAAAAGTCAAGTCCGCCAGACAGTAGTCCATATTGGACCTTTTGATCTTTTTTTCTACTCAGAGGGTCTACAGAAGGTCTAAAACCTACTTGATGTCCTCATAGACTCTTTATGATGTTAAATAGTCGTAAGGTCCGCCAGACAGTAGTCCATATGGGACCTTTTGATCTTTTTTCTGCTCATAGGGTCCCCAGAAGGTCTAAAGGCTACATGATGTCCTTAAAGACTTTTTCTGATGTTAAAAAGTCAAGTCAAGTCCTCCAGACAGTTGTCCATATGGGACCTTTTGAACTTTTTTTCTCCTCAGAGGGTCCCCAGAATGTCTAAAAGCTACATATGTTCTCATAGACTCTTTGATGTTAAAAAGTCAAGTCAAGTCCGCCAGACAGTAGTCCTTATGGGAGCTTTTGATCTTTTTTCTGCTCAGAGGGTCCCCAGAAGGTCTAAAAGCTACATGATGTCCTTAAAGATATTTTCTGATGTTATAAAAAAAGGCAAGTCCTCCAGACAGTAGTCCATATGGGACATTTTGAATTTTTTTTCTCCTCAGAGGGTCCCAAGAAGGTCTAAAAGCTACAGATGTTCTCATAGACTCTTTCTGATGTTTAAAATTCAATTCAAGTCCACCAGACACTAGTCCATATGGGATCTTTTGAACTTTTTTTCTGCTCAGGGGGTCCCCAGAAGGTCTATTAGCTACATAATGTCCTTAAAGACTCTTTCTGATGATAAAAAGTCAAGTCAAGTCCGCCAGACAGTAGTCCATATGGGATCTTTTGAACTTTTTATTTCCTCAGAGGGTCCCCAGAAGGTCTAAAAGCTACATGATGTCCACATAGACTCTTTGATGTTAAAAAGTCAAGTCAAGTCCGCCAGACAGTAGTCCATATGGGAGCTTTTGATCTTTTTTTCTGCTCAGAGGGTCCACAGAAGGTCTAAAAGCTACTTGAAGTCCTCAAAGACTCTTTCTGATTTTAAAAAGTCAAGTCAAGTCCACCAGAAAGTAGTCTATATGGGACCTTTTGATCTTTTTTCTACTCAGAGGGTCCAGAGAAGGTCTAATAGCTACATGATGTCCTTAATGACTCTTTCTGATGTTAAAAGTCAAGTCAAATCCGCCACACAGTAGTCCATATGGGACCTTTTGATCTTTTTTTCTACTCAGAGGGTCCACAGAAGGTCTAAAAGCTACTTGATGTCCTCATAGACTCTTTCCGATGTTAAAAAGTCAAGTCAAGTCCGCCATACAGTAGTCCTTATGGGAGCTTTTGATCTTTTTTCTGCTCAGAGGGTCCCCAGAAGGTCTAAAAGCTAGATGATGTCCTTAAAGACTTTTTCTGATGTTAAAAAGTCAAGTCAAGTCCTCCAGACAGTAGTCCGCATGGGACCTTTTGAACTTTTTTTCTCCTCAGAGGGTCCCAAGAAGGTCTAAAAGCTACAGATGTTCTCATAGACTCTTTCTGATGTTTAAAATTCAATTCAAGTCCACCAGACACTAGTCCATATGGGATCTTTTGAACTTTTTTTCTGCTCAGGGGGTCCCCAGAAGGTCTAATAGCTACATGTTGTCTTCATAGACTCTTTCTGATGTCAAAAAGTCAAGTCAAGTCCGACAGACAGTCGTCCATATGGGACCTTTTGAACTTTTTTTCTGCTCATAGGGTCCCCAGAAGGTCTAAAAGCTACATGATGTGCTTAAAGACTTTTTCTGATGATAAAAGTCAAGTCAAGTCCGCCAGACAGTAGTCCATATTGGATCTTTTTTCCTTTTTTTTTCCTCAGAGGGTCCCCAGAAGGTCTAAAAGCTACAGATGTTCTCATAGACTCTTTCTGATGTTTAAAATTCAAGTCAAGCCCGCCACACACTAGTCCATATGTGATCTTTTGAACTTTTATTCTGCTCAGAGGGTTCCTAGAAGGTCTAATAGCTACATGATGTCCTCATAGACTCTTTCTGATGTTAAAAAGTCAAGTCAAGTCCACCAGACATTAGTCCATATGGGACCTTTTGAACTTTTTTTCTGCTCAGAGGGTCCCACGAAGGTCTAAAAGCTACATGATGTGCTTAAAGACTCTTTCTGATGATAGAAAGTCAATTCAAGTCCTCCAGACAGTAGTCCATATGGGATCTTTTGAACTTTTTTTCTGCTCAGAGGGTCCCCAGAAGGTCTAATAGCTACATGATGTCCTCAAAGACTGACTTTGATGTTAAAAAGTCAAGTCAAGTCCGCCAGACAGTAGTCCATATGGGACCTTTTGAACTTTGTTTCTGCTCAAAGGGTCCCCAGAAGGTCTAAAACCAACAGATGTCCTCATTGACTCTTTCTGATGTTTAAAATTCAAGTCAAGTCCGCCAGACACTAGTCCATATGGGACCTTTTGAACTTTTTTTCTCCTCAGAGGGTCCCCAGAAGGTCTAAAAGCTACGTGATGTCCTTAAAGACTCTTTCTGATGTTAAAACCGCCATACAGTAGTCCATATGGGACCTTTTGAACTTTTTTTCTGCTCAGAGGGTCCACAAAAATTGCTAAAAGCTATGTGATGTCCTTAAAAACACTTTCTGATGTTCAATAGTCAAGTCAAGTCCACCACACAGTTTTACTTATGGGACCTTTTGAACTTTTTTTCTCCTCAGAGGGTCCCCAGGAGGTCTAAAAGCTACATGATGTCCTCATAGACTCTTTCTGATGTTAAAGAGTTAAGTGAAGTACGCCAGAGAGTAGTCCATATGGGACCTTTTGAATTTTTTTTCTGCTTAGAGGGTCCCCAGAAGGTCTAAAAGCTACATGAAGTCCTTGTTGACTCTTTCTGATGTTAAAACCGCAATACAGTAGTCCATATGGGACCTTTTGAACTTTTTTTCTGCTCAGATGGTCCACAAAAGGTCTAAAAGCTATTAGATGTCCTTATAAACACTTTCTGATTTTCAAAACAAGTCAAGTCCACCAGACAGTTTTCCTTATGGGACCTTTTGAACTTTTTTTCTCCTCAGAGGGTCCCCAGAAGGTCTAAAAGCTACATGATGTCCTCATAGACTCTTTCTGATGTTAAAAAGTCAAGTCAAGTCCGCCAGACACTAGTCCATATTGGACCTTTTGAACTTTTTTTCTCATCAGAGGGTCCCCAGAAGGTCTAAAAGCTACGTGATGTCCTTAAAGACTCTTTCTGATGTTAAAAAGTCAAGCCAAGTCCGCCAGACAGTAGTCCATATGGGAGATTTTGAACTTTTTTTCTGCTCAGAGGATCCCCAGAAGGTCTAAAAGCTACGTGATGTCCTTGTTGACTCTTTCTGATGTTAAAACCGCCATACAGTAGTCCATATGGGACCTTTTGAACTTTTTTTCTGCTCAGATGGACCACAAAAGGTCTAAAAGCTATGTTATGTCCTTATAAACACTTTCTGATGTTCAAAACAAGTCAAGTCCACCAGACAGTTTTCCTTATGGGACCTTTTGAACTTTTTTTCTCCTCAGAGGGTCCCCAGAAGGTCTAAAAGCTACATGATGTCCTCATAGACTCTTTCTGATGTTAAAAAGTCAAGTCAAGTCCGCCAGACACTAGTCCATATGGGACCTTTTGAACTTTTTTTCTCCTCAGAGGGTCCCCAGAAAGTCTAAAAGCTACATGATGTCCTTAAAGACTCTTTCTGATGTTAAAAAGTCAAGCCAAGTCCGCCAGACAGTAGTCCATATGGGAGATTTTGAACTTTTTTTCTGCTCAGAGGGTCCCCAGAAAGTCTTATAGCTACGTGATGTCCTTGTTGACTCTTTCTGATGTTAAAACCGCCATACAGTAGTCCACATGGGACCTTTTTAACTTTTTTTCTGCTCAGATGGTCCACAAAAGGTCTAAAAGCTATGTGATGTCCTTATAAACAGTTTCTGATGTTCAAAACAAGTCAAGTCCACCAGACAGATTTCCTTATGGGACCTTTTGAACTTTATTTCTCCTCAGAGGGTCCCCAGAAGGTCTAAAAGCTACATGATGTCCTCATAGACTCTTTCTGATGATAAAAAGTCAAGTCAAGACCGCCAGACAGTAGTCCTTATGGGACCTTTCGAACTTTTTTTCTGCTCAGAAGGTCTAATAGCTACATGATGTCCTCAAAGACTCTCTTTGATGTTAAAAAGTCAAGTCTAGTCCGCCAGACAGTAGTCCATATGGGACCTTTTGAAGGTTTTTTCTGCTAAGAGGGTCCCCAGAAGGTCTAAAAGCTACATGATGTCCACATAGACTCTTTGATGTTAAAAAGTCAAGTCAAGTCCGCCAGACAGTAGTCCTTATGGGATCTTTTGATCTTTTTTCTGCTTAGAGGGTCCCCAGAAGGTCTAAAAGCTAGATGATGTCCTTAAAGACTTTTTCTGATGTTAAAAAGTCAAGTCAAGTCCTTCAGAGAGTAGTCCATATGGGACCTTTTGAACTTTTTTTCTCCTCAGAGGGTCCCCAGAAGGTCTAAAAGCTACAGATGTTCTCATAGACTCTTTCTGATGTTTAAAATTCAAGTCAAGTCCGCCAGACACTAGTCCATATGGGATCTTTTGAACTTTTTTTCTGCTCAGAGGGTCCCCAGAAGGTCTAATAGCTACATGATGTCCTCATAGACTCTTTCTGATGATAAAAAGTCAAGTCAAGTCCGCCAGACAGTAGTCCATATGGGATCTTTTGAATTTTTTTTTTCCTCAGTGGGTCCCCAGAAGGTCTAAAAGCTACAGATGTTCTCATAGACTCTTTCTGATGTTTAAAATTCAAGTCAAGTCCGCCAGACACTAGTCCATATGTGATCTTTTGAACTTTTTTTCTGCTCAGAGGGTCCTTAGAAGGTCTAATAGCTACATGATGTCCTCATAGACTCTTTCTGATGTTAAAAAGTCAAGTCAAGTCCGCCAGACAGTAGTCCATATGGGACCTTTTGAACTTTTTTTCTGCTCAGAGGGTCCCCAGAAGGTGTAAAAGCTACATGATGTGCTTAAAGACTCTTTCTGATGATAGAAAGTCAAGTCAAGTCCGCCAGACAGTAGTCCATATGGGATCTTTTGAACTTTTTTTCTGCTCAGACGGGTCCCCAGAAGGTCTAATAGCTACATGATGTCCTCAAAGACTCTCTTTGATGTTAAAAAATCAAGGCTAGTCCGCCAGACAGTAATCCATATGGGACCTTTTGAACGTTTTTTCTGCTAAGAGGGTCCCCAGAAGGTCTTAAAGCTACATGATGTCCATATAGACTCTTTGATGTTAAAAAGTCAAGTCAAGTCCGCCAGACAGTAGTCCTTATGGGAGCTTTTGATGTTTTTTCTGCTCAGAGGGTCCCCAGAAGGTCTAAAAGCTACATGATGTCCTTAAAGACTTTTTCTGATTATTTAAAAAAAGGCAAGTCCTCCAGACAGTAGTCCATATGGGACCTTTTGAACTTTTTTTCTCCTCAGAGGGTCCCAAGAAGGTCTAAAAGCTACAGATGTTCTCATAGACTCTTTCTGATGTTTAAAATTCAATTCAAGTCCACCAGACACTAGTCCATATGGGATCTTTTGAACTTTTTTCTGCTCAGAGGGTCCCCAGAAGGTCTAATAGCTACATTATGTCCTCATAGACTCTTTCTGATGTTAAAAAGTCAAGTCAAGTCCGCCAGACAGTAGTCCATATGGGACCTTTTGAACTTTTTTTTCTGCTCAGAGGGTCCCCAGAAGGTCTAAAAGCTACATGATGTGCTTAAAGACTCTTTCTGATGATAAAAAGTCAAGTCAAGTCCACCAGACAGTAGTCCATATGGGATCTTTTGAATTTTTTATTTCCTCAGAGGGTCCCCAGAAGGTCTAAAAGCTACATGATGTCCACATAGACTCTTTGATGTTAAAAAGTCAAGTCAAGTCCACCAGACAGTAGTCCATATGGGAGCTTTTGATCTTTTTTTCTGCTCAGAGGGTCCACAGAAGGTCTAAAAGCTACTTGATGTCCTCAAAGACTCTTTCTGATTTTAAAAAGTCAAGTCAAGTCCACCAGACAGTAGTCTATAAGGGACCTTTTGAACTTTTTTTCTCCTCAGAGGGTCCCCAGAAGGTCTAAAAGCTACAGATGTTCTCATAGACTCTTTCTGATGTTTAAAATTCAAGTCAAGCCCGCCAGACACTAGTCTATATGTGATCTTTTGAACTTTTTTTCTGCTCAGAGGGTTCCTAGAAGGTCTAATAGCTACATGATGTCCTCATAGACTCTTTCTGATGTTAAAAAGTCAAGTCAAGTCCACCAGACTGTAGTCCATATGGGACCTTTTGAACTTTTTTTCTGCTCAGAGGGTCCCACGAAGGTCTAAAAGCTACATGATGTGCTTAAAGACTCTTTCTGATGATAGAAAGTCAAGTCAAGTCCGCCAGACAGTAGTCCATATGGGATCTTTTGAACTTTTTTTCTGCTCAGAGGGTCCTCAGAAGGTCTAATAGCAACATGATGTCCTCAAAGACTGTCTTTGATGTTAAAAAGTCAAGTCAAGTCCGCCAGACAGTAGTCCATATGGGACCTTTTGAACGTTTTTCTGCTCAGAGGGTCCACAGAAGGTCTAAAAGCTACATGATGTCCACATAGACTATTTGATGTTAAAAAGTCAAGTCAAGTCCGCCAGACATTAGTCCATATGGGAGCTTTTGATCTTTGTTTCTGCTCAGAGGGTCCCCAGAAGGTCTAAAACCAACAGATGTCCTCATAGACTCTTTCTGATGTTAAAAAGTCAAGTCAAGTCCGCCAGACAGTAGTCCATATGGGACCTTTTGAACTTTTTTCTGCTCAGAGGGTCCCCAGAAGGTGTAAAAGCTACATGATGTGCTTAAAGACTCTTTCTGATGATAGAAAGTCAAGTCAAGACCGCCAGACAGTAGTCCATATGGGATCTTTTGAACTTTTTTTCTGCTAAGAGGGTCCCCTGAAGGTCTAAAAGCTACATGATGTCCACATAGACTCTTTGAAGTTAAAAAGTCAAGTCAAGTCCGCCAGACAGTAGTCCTTATGGGAGCTTTTGATCTTTTTTCTGCTCAGAGGGTCCCCAGAAGGTCTAAAAGCTACATGATGTCCTTAAAGACTTTTTCTGATGTTATAAAAAAAAGGCAAGTCCTCCCGACAGTAGTCCATATGGGACCTTTTGAACTTTTTTTCTCCTCAGAGGGTCCCAAGAAGGTCTAAAAGCTACAGATGTTCTCATTGACTCTTTCTGATGTTTAAAATTCAATTCAAGTCCACCAGACACTTGTCCATATGGGATATTTTGAACTTTTTTTCTGCTCAGGGGGTCCCCAGAAGGTCTAATAGCTACATGATGTCCTCATAGACTCTTTCTGATGTTAAAAAGTCGTCAAGTCCGCCAGAGAGTAGTCTATATGGGACCTTTTGAACTTTTTTTTCTGCTCAGAGGGTCCCCAGAAGGTCTAAAAGCTACATGATGTGCTTAAAGACTCTTTCTGATGTTAAAAGTCAAGTCAAATCCGCCAGACAGTAGTCCATATGGGACCTTTTGATCTTTTTTTCTACTCAGAGGGTCCACAGAAGGTCTAAAAGCTACTTGATGTCCTCACAGACTCTTTCTGATGATAAAAATTCAAGTCAAGTCCGCCAGACAGTAGTCCATATGGGATCTTTTGAACTTTTTATTTCCTCAGAGGGTCCCCAGAAGGTCTAAAAGCTACATGATGTCCACATAGACCCTTTGATGTTAAAAAGTCAAGTCAAGTCCGCCAGACAGTAGTCCATATGGGACCTTTTGAAATTTTTTTTTGCTAAGAGGGTCCCTAGAAGGTCTAATAGCTACATGATTTCCTCATAGACTCTTTCTGATGTTAAAAAGTCAAGTCAAGTCCGCCAGACAGTAGTCCATATGGAACTTTTGAACTTTTTTTCTGCTCAGAGGGTCCCCAGAAGGTCTAAAAGGTACATGATGTGCTTAAAGACTCTTTCTGATGTTAAAAAGTCAAGTCAAGTCCGCAAGACAGTAGTCCATATGGGACCTTTTGAACTTTTTTCTGCTCAGAGGGTCCCCAGAAGGTGTAAAAGCTACATGATGTGCTTAAAGACTCTTTCTGATGATAGAAAGTCAAGTCAAGACCGCCAGACACTAGTCTATATGGGAACTTTTGAACTTTTTTTCTGTTCAGAGGGTCCCCAGAAGGTCTAATAGCTACATGATGTCCTCATAGACACTTTCTGATGTTAAAAAGTCAAGTCAAGTCCGCCAGACAGTAGTCCATATGGGACCTTTTGAACTTTTTTCTGCTCAGAGGGTCCCCAGAAGGTGTAAAAGCTACATGATGTGCTTAAAGACTCTTTCTGATGATAGAAAGTCAAGTCAAGACCGCCAGACAGTAGTCCATATGGGATCTTTTGAACTTTTTTTCTGCTCATAGGGTCCCCAGAAGGTCTAATAGCTACATGATGTCCTCAAAGACTCTCTTTGATGTTAAAAAATCAAGGCTAGTCCGCCAGACAGTAGTCCATATGGGACCTTTTGAACGTTTTTTCTGCTAAGAGGGTCCCCTGAAGGTCTAAAAGCTACATGATGTCCACATAGACTCTTTGAAGTTAAAAAGTCAAGTCAAGTCCGCCAGACAGTAGTCCTTATGGGAGCTTTTGATCTTTTTTCTGCTCAGAGGGTCCCCAGAAGGTCTAAAAGCTACATGATGTCCTTAAAGACTTTTTCTGATGTTATAAAAAAAAGGCAAGTCCTCCCGACAGTAGTCCATATGGGACCTTTTGAACTTTTTTTCTCCTCAGAGGGTACTAAGAAGGTCTAAAAGCTACAGATGTTCTCATTGACTCTTTCTGATGTTTAAAATTCAATTCAAGTCCACCAGACACTAGTCCATATGGGATATTTTGAACTTTTTTTCTGCTCAGGGGGTCCCCAGAAGGTCTAATAGCTACATGATGTCCTCATAGACTCTTTCTGATGTTAAAAAGTCGTCAAGTCCGCCAGAGAGTAGTCTATATGGGACCTTTTGAACTTTTTTTTCTGCTCAGAGGGTCCCCAGAAGGTCTAAAAGCTACATAATGTGCTTAAAGACTCTTTCTGATGATAAAAAGTCAAGTCAAGTCCGCCAGACAGTAGTCCATATGGGATCTTTTGAACTTTTTATTTCCTCAGAAGGTCCCCAGAAGGTCTAAAAGCTACATGATGTCCACATATACTCTTTGATGTTAAAAAGTCAAGTCAATTCCGCCCGACAGTAGTCCATATGGGAGCTTTTGATCTTTTTTTCTGCTCAGAGGGTCCACAGAAGGTCTAAAAGCTACTTGATGTCCTCAAAGACTCTTTCTGATTTTAAAAAGTCAAGTCAAGTCCACCAGACAGTAGTCTATAAGGGACCTTTTTGATCTTTTTTCTACTCAGAGGGTCCCCAGAAGGTCTAATAGCTACATGATGTCCTTAATGACTCTTTCTGATGTTAAAAGTCAAGTCAAATCCGCCAGACAGTAGTCCATATGGGACCTTTTGATCTTTTTTTCTACTCAGAGGGTCCACAGAAGGTCTAAAAGCTACTTGATGTCATCATAGACTCTTTCTGATGATAAAAAATCAAGTCAAGTCCGCCAGACAGTAGTCCATATGGGATCTTTTGAACTTTTTATTTCCTCAGAGGGTCCCCAGAAGGTCTAAAAGCTACATGATGTCCACATAGACTCTTTGATGTTAAAAAGTCAAGTCAAGTCCGCCTGACAGTAGTCCTTATGGGAGCTTTTGATCTTTTTTCTGCTCAGAAGGTCCCCAGAAGGTCTAAAGGCTACATGATGTCCTTAAAGACTTTTTCTGATGTTAAAAAGTCAAGTCAAGTCCTCCAGACAGTTGTCCATATGGGACCTTTTGAACTTTTTTTCTCCTCAGAGGGTCCCCAGAATGTCTAAAAGCTACATATGTTCTCATAGACTCTTTCTGATGTTTAAAATTCAAGTCAAGTCCGCCAGACACTAGTCTATATGGGAACTTTTGAACTTTTTTTCTGTTCAGAGGGTCCCCAGAAGGTCTAATAGCTACATGATGTCCTCATAGACACTTTCTGATGTTAAAAAGTCAAGTCAAGTCCGCCAGACAGTAGTCCATATGGGACCTTTTGAACTTTTTTCTGCTCAGAGGGTCCCCAGAAGGTGTAAAAGCTACATGATGTGCTTAAAGACTCTTTCTGATGATAGAAAGTCAAGTCAAGACCGCCAGACAGTAGTCCATATGGGATCTTTTGAACTTTTTTTCTGCTAAGAGGGTCCCCTGAAGGTCTAAAAGCTACATGATGTCCACATAGACTCTTTGAAGTTAAAAAGTCAAGTCAAGTCCGCCAGACAGTAGTCCTTATGGGAGCTTTTGATCTTTTTTCTGCTCAGAGGGTCCCCAGAAGGTCTAAAAGCTACATGATGTCCTTAAAGACTTTTTCTGATGTTATAAAAAAAGGCAAGTCCTCCCGACAGTAGTCCATATGGGACCTTTTGAACTTTTTTTCTCCTCAGAGGGTCCCAAGAAGGTCTAAAAGCTACAGATGTTCTCATTGACTCTTTCTGATGTTTAAAATTCAATTCAAGTCCACCAGACACTTGTCCATATGGGATATTTTGAACTTTTTTTCTGCTCAGGGGGTCCCCAGAAGGTCTAATAGCTACATGATGTCCTCATAGACTCTTTCTGATGTTAAAAAGTCGTCAAGTCCGCCAGAGAGTAGTCTATATGGGACCTTTTGAACTTTTTTTTCTGCTCAGAGGGTCCCCAGAAGGTCTAAAAGCTACATGATGTGCTTAAAGACTCTTTCTGATGTTAAAAGTCAAGTCAAGTCCGCCAGACAGTAGTCCATATGGGACCTTTTGATCTTTTTTTCTACTCAGAGGGTCCACAGAAGGTCTAAAAGCTACTTGATGTCCTCATAGACTCTTTCTGATGATAAAAATTCAAGTCAAGTCCGCCAGACAGTAGTCCATATGGGATCTTTTGAACTTTTTATTTCCTCAGAGGGTCCCCAGAAGGTCTAAAAGCTACATGATGTCCACATAGACCCTTTGATGTTAAAAAGTCAAGTCAAGTCCGCCAGACAGTAGTCCATATGGGACCTTTTGAAATTTTTTTTTGCTAAGAGGGTCCCTAGAAGGTCTAATAGCTACATGATTTCCTCATAGACTCTTTCTGATGTTAAAAAGTCAAGTCAAGTCCGCCAGACAGTAGTCCATATGGAACTTTTGAACTTTTTTTCTGCTCAGAGGGTCCCCAGAAGGTCTAAAAGGTACATGATGTGCTTAAAGACTCTTTCTGATGTTAAAAAGTCAAGTCAAGTCCGCAAGACAGTAGTCCATATGGGACCTTTTGAACTTTTTTCTGCTCAGAGGGTCCCCAGAAGGTGTAAAAGCTACATGATGTGCTTAAAGACTCTTTCTGATGATAGAAAGTCAAGTCAAGACCGCCAGACACTAGTCTATATGGGAACTTTTGAACTTTTTTTCTGTTCAGAGGGTCCCCAGAAGGTCTAATAGCTACATGATGTCCTCATAGACACTTTCTGATGTTAAAAGTCAAGTCAAGTCCGCCAGACAGTAGTCCATATGGGACCTTTTGAACTTTTTTCTGCTCAGAGGGTCCCCAGAAGGTGTAAAAGCTACATGATGTGCTTAAAGACTCTTTCTGATGATAGAAAGTCAAGTCAAGACCGCCAGACAGTAGTCCATATGGGATCTTTTGAACTTTTTTTCTGCTCATAGGGTCCCCAGAAGGTCTAATAGCTACATGATGTCCTCAAAGACTCTCTTTGATGTTAAAAAATCAAGGCTAGTCCGCCAGACAGTAGTCCATATGGGACCTTTTGAACGTTTTTTCTGCTAAGAGGGTCCCCTGAAGGTCTAAAAGCTACATGATGTCCACATAGACTCTTTGAAGTTAAAAAGTCAAGTCAAGTCCGCCAGACAGTAGTCCTTATGGGAGCTTTTGATCTTTTTTCTGCTCAGAGGGTCCCCAGAAGGTCTAAAAGCTACATGATGTCCTTAAAGACTTTTTCTGATGTTATAAAAAAAAGGCAAGTCCTCCCGACAGTAGTCCATATGGGACCTTTTGAACTTTTTTTCTCCTCAGAGGGTCCCAAGAAGGTCTAAAAGCTATAGATGTTCTCATTGACTCTTTCTGATGTTTAAAATTCAATTCAAGTCCACCAGACACTAGTCCATATGGGATATTTTGAACTTTTTTTCTGCTCAGGGGGTCCCCAGAAGGTCTAATAGCTACATGATGTCCTCATAGACTCTTTCTGATGTTAAAAAGTCAAGTCCGCCAGAGAGTAGTCTATATGGGACCTGTTGAAGTTTTTTTTCTGCTCAGAGGGTCCCCAGAAGGTCTAAAAGCTACATGATGTGCTTAAAGACTCTTTCT
This sequence comes from Siphateles boraxobius, assembly GCF_051911475.1. Lineage (NCBI taxonomy): Eukaryota > Metazoa > Chordata > Actinopteri > Cypriniformes > Leuciscidae > Siphateles > Siphateles boraxobius. The sequence goes on along the minus strand of NW_027509141.1, from coordinate 12,612,721 downwards.
GATGATAAAAAGTCAAGTCAAGTCCGCCAGACAGTAGTCCATATGGGATCTTTTGAACTTTTTATTTCCTCGGAAGGTCCCCAGAAGGTCTAAAAGCTACATGATGTCCACATATACTCTTTGATGTTAAAAAGTCGTCAAGTCCGCCCGACAGTAGTCCATATGGGAGCTTTTGATCTTTTTTTCTGCTCAGAGGGTCCACAGAAGGTCTAAAAGCTACTTGATGTCCTCAAAGACTCTTTCTGATGTTAAAAGTTAAGTCAAATCCGCCAGACAGTAGTCCATATGGGACCTTTTGATCTTTTTTTCTACTCAGAGGGTCCACAGAAGGTCTAAAAGCTACTTGATGTCCTCATAGACTCTTTCTGATGATAAAAATTCAAGTCAAGTCCGCCAGACAGTAGTCCATATGGGATCTTTTGAACTTTTTATTTCCTCAGAGGGTCCCCAGAAGGTCTAAAAGCTACATGATGTCCACATAGACCCTTTGATGTTAAAAAGTCAAGTCAAGTCCGCCAGACAGTAGTCCATATGGGACCTTTTGAAAATTTTTTTTGCTAAGAGGGTCCCCAGAAGGTCTAATAGCTACATGATGTCCTCAAAGACTCTCTTTGATGTTAAAAAGTCAAGTCTAGTCCGCCATACAGTATATATGAGACCAGTGTATATGGGACCTTTTGAACGTTTTTTCTGCTAAGAGGGTCCCAAGAAGGTCTAAAAGCTACATGATGTCCACATAGACTCTTTGATGTTAAAAAGTCAAGTCAAGTCCGCCTGACAGTAGTCCTTATGGGAGCTTTTGATCTTTTTTCTGCTCAGAAGGTCCCCAGAAGGTCTAAAGGCTACATGATGTCCTTAAAGACTTTTTCTGATGTTAAAAAGTCAAGTCAAGTCCTCCAGACAGTTGTCCATATGGGACCTTTTGAACTTTTTTTCTCCTCAGAGGGTCCCCAGAATGTCTAAAAGCTACATATGTTCTCATAGACTCTTTCTGATGTTTAAAATTCAAGTCAAGTCCGCCAGACACTAGTCTATATGGGAACTTTTGAACTTTTTTTCTGTTCAGAGGGTCCCCAGAAGGTCTAATAGCTACATGATGTCCTCATAGACACTTTCTGATGTTAAAAAGTCAAGTCAAGTCCGCCAGACAGTAGTCCATATGGGACCTTTTGAACTTTTTTCTGCTCAGAGGGTCCCCAGAAGGTGTAAAAGCTACATGATGTGCTTAAAGACTCTTTCTGATGATAGAAAGTCAAGTCAAGACCGCCAGACAGTAGTCCATATGGGATCTTTTGAACTTTTTTTCTGCTCATAGGGTCCCCAGAAGGTCTAATAGCTACATGATGTCCTCAAAGACTCTCTTTGATGTTAAAAAATCAAGGCTAGTCCGCCAGACAGTAGTCCATATGGGACCTTTTGAACGTTTTTTCTGCAAAGAGGGTCCCCTGAAGGTCTAAAAGCTACATGATGTCCACATAGACTCTTTGAAGTTAAAAAGTCAAGTCAAGTCCGCCAGACAGTAGTCCTTATGGGAGCTTTTGATCTTTTTTCTGCTCAGAGGGTCCCCAGAAGGTCTAAAAGCTACATGATGTCCTTAAAGACTTTTTCTGATGTTATAAAAAAAAGGCAAGTCCTCCCGACAGTAGTCCATATGGGACCTTTTGAACTTTTTTTCTCCTCAGAGGGTCCCAAGAAGGTCTAAAAGCTACAGATGTTCTCATTGACTCTTTCTGATGTTTAAAATTCAATTCAAGTCCACCAGACACTAGTCCATATGGGATATTTTGAACTTTTTTTCTGCTCAGGGGGTCCCCAGAAGGTCTAATAGCTACATGATGTCCTCATAGACTCTTTCTGATGTTAAAAAGTCGTCAAGTCCGCCAGAGAGTAGTCTATATGGGACCTTTTGAACTTTTTTTTCTGCTCAGAGGGTCCCCAGAAGGTCTAAAAGCTACATAATGTGCTTAAAGACTCTTTCTGATGATAAAAAGTCAAGTCAAGTCCGCCAGACAGTAGTCCATATGGGATCTTTTGAACTTTTTATTTCCTCAGAAGGTCCCCAGAAGGTCTAAAAGCTACATGATGTCCACATATACTCTTTGATGTTAAAAAGTCAAGTCAAGTCCGCCCGACAGTAGTCCATATGGGAGCTTTTGATCTTTTTTTCTGCTCAGAGGGTCCACAGAAGGTCTAAAAGCTACTTGATGTCCTCAAAGACTCTTTCTGATTTTAAAAAGTCAAGTCAAGTCCACCAGACAGTAGTCTATAAGGGACCTTTTTGATCTTTTTTCTACTCAGAGGGTCCAGAGAAGGTCTAATAGCTACATGATGTCCTTAATGACTCTTTCTGATGTTAAAAGTCAAGTCAAATCCGCCAGACAGTAGTCCATATGGGACCTTTTGATCTTTTTTTCTACTCAGAGGGTCCACAGAAGGTCTAAAAGCTACATGATGTCCTTAAAGACTTTTTCTGATGTTATAAAAAAAAGGCAAGTCCTCCCGACAGTAGTCCATATGGGACCTTTTGAACTTTTTTTCTCCTCAGAGGGTCCCAAGAAGGTCTAAAAGCTACAGATGTTCTCATTGACTCTTTCTGATGTTTAAAATTCAATTCAAGTCCACCAGACACTAGTCCATATGGGATATTTTGAACTTTTTTTCTGCTCAGGGGGTCCCCAGAAGGTCTAATAGCTACATGATGTCCTCATAGACTCTTTCTGATGTTAAAAAGTCGTCAAGTCCGCCAGAGAGTAGTCTATATGGGACCTTTTGAACTTTTTTTTCTGCTCAGAGGGTCCCCAGAAGGTCTAAAAGCTACATAATGTGCTTAAAGACTCTTTCTGATGATAAAAAGTCAAGTCAAGTCCGCCAGACAGTAGTCCATATGGGATCTTTTGAACTTTTTATTTCCTCAGAAGGTCCCCAGAAGGTCTAAAAGCTACATGATGTCCACATATACTCTTTGATGTTAAAAAGTCAAGTCAAGTCCGCCCGACAGTAGTCCATATGGGAGCTTTTGATCTTTTTTTCTGCTCAGAGGGTCCACAGAAGGTCTAAAAGCTACTTGATGTCCTCAAAGACTCTTTCTGATTTTAAAAAGTCAAGTCAAGTCCGCCAGACACTAGTCCATATGGGACCTTTTGAACTTTTTCTCTCCTCAGAGGGTCCCCAGAAGGTCTAAAAGCTACGTGATGTCCTTAAAGACTCTTTCTGATGTTAAAAAGTCAAGTCAAGTCCGCCAGACAGTAGTCAATATGGGAGATTTTGAACTTTTTTTCTGCTCAGAGGGTCCCAAGAAGGTCTAAGAGCTACGTGATGTCCTTTTTTGACTCTTTCTGATGTTAAAATCGCCATACAGTAGTCCGTATGGGACCTTTTAAACTTTTTTTCTGCTCAGATGGTCCACTAAAGGTCTAAAAGCTATGTGATGTCCTTATAAACACTTTCTGATGTTCAAAACAAGTCAAGTCCACCAGACAGTTTTCCTTATGGGACCTTTTGAACTTTTTTCTCCTCAGAGGGTCCCCAGAAGGTCTAAAAGCTACATGATGTCCTCATAGACTCTTTCTGATGTTAAAAAGTCAAGTCAAGTCAGCCAGACACTAGTCCATATGGGACCTTTTGAACTTTTTATCTCCTCAGAGGGTCCCCAGAAGGTCTAAAAGCTACGTGATGTCCTTAAAGACTCTTTCTGATGTTAAAAAGTCAAGCCAAGTCCGCCAGACAGTAGTCCATATGGGAGATTTTTAACTTTTTTTCTGCTCAGAGGGTCCCTAGAAGGTCTAATAGCTACATGATGTCCTCATAGACTCTTTCTGATGTTAAAAAGTCAAGTCAAGTCCACCAGACAGTGGACAGTCCATATGGGACCTTTTGAACTTTTTTTCTGCTCAGAGGGTCCCACGAAGGTCTGAAGGCTACATGATGTGCTTAAAGACTCTTTCTGATGATAGAAAGTCAAGTCAAGTCCGCCAGACAGTAGTCCATATGGGACCTTTTGAACTTTTTTCTGCTCAGAGTGTCCACAGAAGGTCTAAAAGCTATATGATGTCCACATAGACTCTTTGATGTTAAAAAGTCAAGTCAAGTCCGCCAGACAGTAGTCCATATGGGAGCTTTTGATCTTTGTTTCTGCTCAGAGGGTCCCCAGAAGGTCTAAAACCAACAGATGTCCTCATTGACTCTTTCTGATGTTTAAAATTCAAGTCAAGTCCGCCAGACACTAGTCCATATGGGACCTTTTGAACTTTTTTTCTCCTCAGAGGGTCCCCAGAAGGTCTAAAAGCTACGTGATGTCCTTAAAGACTCTTTATGATGTTAAAAAGTCAAGTCAAGTCCGCCAGACAGTAGTCAATATTGGAGATTTAGAACTTTTTTTCTGCTCAGAGGGTCCCCAGAAGGTCTAAAAGCTACGTGATGTCCTTTTTTGACTCTTTCTGATGTTAAAACCGCCATACAGTAGTCCATATGGGACCTTTTGAACTTTTTTTCTGCTCAGAGGGTCCACAAAAATTGCTAAAAGCTATGTGATGTCCTTAAAAACACTTTCAGATGTTCAAAAGTCAAGTCAAATCCACCACACAGTTTTCCTTATGGGACCTTTTGAACTTTTTTTCTCCTCAGAGGGTCCCCCAGAAGGTCTAAAAGCTACATGATGTCCTCATAGACTCTTTCTGATGTTAAAAAGTTAAGTCAAGTACGCCAGACAGTAGTCCATATGGGACCTTTTGAATTTTTTTTCTGCTTAGAGGGTCCCCAGAAGGTCTAAAAGCTACATGAAGTCCTTGTTGACTCTTTCTGATGTTAAAACCACCATACAGTAGTCCATATGGGACCTTTTGAACTTTTTTTCTGCTCAGATGGTCCACAAAAGGTCTAGAAGCTATGTGATGTCCTTATAAATACTTTCTGATGTTCAAAACAAGTCAAGTCCACCAGACAGTTTTCCTTATGGGACCTTTTGAACTTTTTTTCTCCTCAGAGGGTCCCCAGAAGGTCTAAAAGCTACATGATGTCCTCATAGACTCTTTCTGATTTTAAAAAGTCAAGTCCGCCAGACACTGGTCCATATGGGACCTTTTGAACTTTTTTTCTCCTCAGAGGGTCCCCAGAAGGTCTAAAGGCTACGTGATGTCCTTAAAGACTCTTTCTGATGTTAAAAAGTCAAGCCAAGTCCGCCAGACAGTAGTCCAAATGGGAGATTTTGAACTTTTTTTCTCCTCAGAGGGTCCCCAGAAGGTCTAAAAGCTACATGATGTCCTTATAGACTCTTTCTGATGTTAAAAAGTCAAGTCAAGTCCGCCAGACACTAGTCCATATGGGACCTTTTGAATTTTTTTTCTCCTCAGAGGGTCCCCAGAAGGTCTAAAAGCTATGTGATGTCCTTAAAGACTCTTTCTGATGTTAAAAAGTCAAGCCAAGTCCGCCAGACAGTAGTACATATGGGAGATTTTGAACTTTTTTTCTGCTCAGAGGGTCCCCAGAAGGTCTAAAAGCTACGTGATGTCCTTGTTGACTCTTTCTGATGTTAAAACCGCCATACAGTAGTCCATATGGGACCTTTTGAACTTTTTTTCTGCTCAGATGGTCCACAAAAGGTCTAAAAGCTATGTGATGTCCTTATAAACACTTTCTGATGTTCAAAACAAGTCAAGTCCACCAGACAATTTTCATTATGGGACCTTTTGAACTTTTTTTCTCCTCAGAGGGTCCCCAGAAGGTCTAAAAGCTACATGATGTCCTCATAGACTCTTTTTGATGTTAAAAAGTCAAGTCAAGTCCGCCAGACAGTAGTCCATATGGGACTTTTTGAACTTTTTTTCTGCTCAGAGGGTCCCCAGAAGGTCTAAAAGCTACATGATGTGCTTAAAGACTCTTTCTGATGATAAAAAGTCAAGTCAAGACCGCCAGACAGTAGTCCATATGGGAGCTTTTGAACTTTTTTTTCTGCTCAGAGGGTCCCCAGAAGGTCTAATAGCTTTATGATTTCCTCAAAGTCTAAAAGCTCAAGTCTAAAAGCTACTTGATGTCCTCAAAGACTCTTTCTGATTTTAAAAAGTCAAGTCAAGTCCACCAGACAGTAGTCTATATGGGACCTTTTGATCTTTTTTCTACTCAGAGGGTCCAGAGAAGGTCTAATAGCTACTTGATGTCCTCATAGACTCTTTCTGATGTTAAAAAGTCAAGTCAAGTCTGCCAGACAGTAGTCCATATGGGACCTTTCGAACTTTTTTCTGCTCAGAGGGTCCACAGAAGGTCTAAAAGCGACTTGATGTCCTCAAAGACTCTTTCTGATGTTAAAAAGTCGTCAAATCCGCCAGACAGTAGTCCATATGGGACTTTTTGAACTTTTTTTCTGCTCAGAGGGTCCCCAGAAGGTCTAATAGCTACAGGATTTCCTCCAAGACTCTTTTTGATGTTAAAAAGTCAAGTCAAGTCCGCCAGACAGTAGTCCATATGGGACTTTTTTAACTTTTTTTCTGCTCAGAGGGTCCCCAGAAGGTCTAATAGCTACATGATTTCCTCAAAGTCTAAAAGCTCAAGTCTAAAAGCTACTTGATGTCCTCATAGACTCTTTCTGATGTTAAAAAGTCAAGTCAAGTCCGCCAGACAGTAGTCCATATGGGACCTTTTGATCTTTTTTTCTAAACAGAGGGTCCACAGAAGTTCTAAAAGCTACATGATGTCCTCAAAGACTCTTTCTGATGTTAAAAGTCAGGTCAAGTCCGCCAGACAGTAGTCCATATGGGACCTTTTGAAATTTGTTCTACTCAGATTGTCCCCAGAAGATCTAATAGCTACATGATGTCCTTAATGACTCTTTCTGATGTTACAAGTCAAGTCCGCCAGACAGTAGTCCATATTGGACCTTTTGATCTTTTTTTCTACTCAGAGGGTCTACAGAAGGTCTAAAACCTACTTGATGTCCTCATAGACTCTTTATGATGTTAAATAGTCGTAAGGTCCGCCAGACAGTAGTCCATATGGGACCTTTTGATCTTTTTTCTGCTCATAGGGTCCCCAGAAGGTCTAAAGGCTACATGATGTCCTTAAAGACTTTTTCTGATGTTAAAAAGTCAAGTCAAGTCCTCCAGACAGTTGTCCATATGGGACCTTTTGAACTTTTTTTCTCCTCAGAGGGTCCCCAGAATGTCTAAAAGCTACATATGTTCTCATAGACTCTTTGATGTTAAAAAGTCAAGTCAAGTCCGCCAGACAGTAGTCCTTATGGGAGCTTTTGATCTTTTTTCTGCTCAGAGGGTCCCCAGAAGGTCTAAAAGCTACATGATGTCCTTAAAGATATTTTCTGATGTTATAAAAAAAGGCAAGTCCTCCAGACAGTAGTCCATATGGGACATTTTGAATTTTTTTTCTCCTCAGAAGGTCCCAAGAAGGTCTAAAAGCTACAGATGTTCTCATAGACTCTTTCTGATGTTTAAAATTCAATTCAAGTCCACCAGACACTAGTCCATATGGGATCTTTTGAACTTTTTTTCTGCTCAGGGGGTCCCCAGAAGGTCTATTAGCTACATAATGTCCTTAAAGACTCTTTCTGATGATAAAAAGTCAAGTCAAGTCCGCCAGACAGTAGTCCATATGGGATCTTTTGAACTTTTTATTTCCTCAGAGGGTCCCCAGAAGGTCTAAAAGCTACATGATGTCCACATAGACTCTTTGATGTTAAAAAGTCAAGTCAAGTCCGCCAGACAGTAGTCCATATGGGAGCTTTTGATCTTTTTTTCTGCTCAGAGGGTCCACAGAAGGTCTAAAAGCTACTTGAAGTCCTCAAAGACTCTTTCTGATTTTAAAAAGTCAAGTCAAGTCCACCAGACAGTAGTCTATATGGGACCTTTTGATCTTTTTTCTACTCAGAGGGTCCAGAGAAGGTCTAATAGCTACATGATGTCCTTAATGACTCTTTCTGATGTTAAAAGTCAAGTCAAATCCGCCACACAGTAGTCCATATGGGACCTTTTGATCTTTTTTTCTACTCAGAGGGTCCACAGAAGGTCTAAAAGCTACTTGATGTCCTCATAGACTCTTTCCGATGTTAAAAAGTCAAGTCAAGTCCGCCATACAGTAGTCCTTATGGGAGCTTTTGATCTTTTTTCTGCTCAGAGGGTCCCCAGAAGGTCTAAAAGCTAGATGATGTCCTTAAAGACTTTTTCTGATGTTAAAAAGTCAAGTCAAGTCCTCCAGACAGTAGTCCGCATGGGACCTTTTGAACTTTTTTTCTCCTCAGAGGGTCCCAAGAAGGTCTAAAAGCTACAGATGTTCTCATAGACTCTTTCTGATGTTTAAAATTCAATTCAAGTCCACCAGACACTAGTCCATATGGGATCTTTTGAACTTTTTTTCTGCTCAGGGGGTCCCCAGAAGGTCTAATAGCTACATGTTGTCTTCATAGACTCTTTCTGATGTCAAAAAGTCAAGTCAAGTCCGACAGACAGTCGTCCATATGGGACCTTTTGAACTTTTTTTCTGCTCATAGGGTCCCCAGAAGGTCTAAAAGCTACATGATGTGCTTAAAGACTTTTTCTGATGATAAAAGTCAAGTCAAGTCCGCCAGACAGTAGTCCATATTGGATCTTTTTTCCTTTTTTTTTCCTCAGAGGGTCCCCAGAAGGTCTAAAAGCTACAGATGTTCTCATAGACTCTTTCTGATGTTTAAAATTCAAGTCAAGCCCGCCACACACTAGTCCATATGTGATCTTTTGAACTTTTATTCTGCTCAGAGGGTTCCTAGAAGGTCTAATAGCTACATGATGTCCTCATAGACTCTTTCTGATGTTAAAAAGTCAAGTCAAGTCCACCAGACATTAGTCCATATGGGACCTTTTGAACTTTTTTTCTGCTCAGAGGGTCCCACGAAGGTCTAAAAGCTACATGATGTGCTTAAAGACTCTTTCTGATGATAGAAAGTCAATTCAAGTCCTCCAGACAGTAGTCCATATGGGATCTTTTGAACTTTTTTTCTGCTCAGAGGGTCCCCAGAAGGTCTAATAGCTACATGATGTCCTCAAAGACTGACTTTGATGTTAAAAAGTCAAGTCAAGTCCGCCAGACAGTAGTCCATATGGGACCTTTTGAACTTTTTATTTCCTCAGAAGGTCCCCAGAAGGTCTAAAAGCTACATGATGTCCACATATACTCTTTGATGTTAAAAAGTCAAGTCAAGTCCGCCCGACAGTAGTCCATATGGGAGCTTTTGATCTTTTTTTCTGCTCAGAGGGTCCACAGAAGGTCTAAAAGCTACTTGATGTCCTCAAAGACTCTTTCTGATTTTAAAAAGTCAAGTCAAGTCCGCCAGACACTAGTCCATATGGGACCTTTTGAACTTTTTCTCTCCTCAGAGGGTCCCCAGAAGGTCTAAGAGCTACGTGATGTCCTTTTTTGACTCTTTCTGATGTTAAAATCGCCATACAGTAGTCCGTATGGGACCTTTTAAACTTTTTTTCTGCTCAGATGGTCCACTAAAGGTCTAAAAGCTATGTGATGTCCTTATAAACACTTTCTGATGTTCAAAACAAGTCAAGTCCACCAGACAGTTTTCCTTATGGGACCTTTTGAACTTTTTTCTCCTCAGAGGGTCCCCAGAAGGTCTAAAAGCTACATGATGTCCTCATAGACTCTTTCTGATGTTAAAAAGTCAAGTCAAGTCAGCCAGACACTAGTCCATATGGGACCTTTTGAACTTTTTTCTGCTCAGAGTGTCCACAGAAGGTCTAAAAGCTATATGATGTCCACATAGACTCTTTGATGTTAAAAAGTCAAGTCAAGTCCGCCAGACAGTAGTCCATATGGGAGCTTTTGATCTTTGTTTCTGCTCAGAGGGTCCCCAGAAGGTCTAAAACCAACAGATGTCCTCATTGACTCTTTCTGATGTTTAAAATTCAAGTCAAGTCCGCCAGACACTAGTCCATATGGGACATTTTGAACTTTTTTTCTCCTCAGAGGGTCCCCAGAAGGTCTAAAAGCTACGTGATGTCCTTAAAGACTCTTTATGATGTTAAAAAGTCAAGTCAAGTCCGCCAGACAGTAGTCAATATTGGAGATTTAGAACTTTTTTTCTGCTCAGAGGGTCCCCAGAAGGTCTAAAAGCTACGTGATGTCCTTTTTTGACTCTTTCTGATGTTAAAACCGCCATACAGTAGTCCATATGGGACCTTTTGAACTTTTTTTCTGCTCAGAGGGTCCACAAAAATTGCTAAAAGCTATGTGATGTCCTTAAAAACACTTTCTGATGTTCAAAAGTCAAGTCAAATCCACCACACAGTTTTCCTTATGGGACCTTTTGAACTTTTTTTCTCCTCAGAGGGTCCCCCAGAAGGTCTAAAAGCTACATGATGTCCTCATAGACTCTTTCTGATGTTAAAAAGTTAAGTCAAGTACGCCAGACAGTAGTCCATATGGGACCTTTTGAATTTTTTTTCTGCTTAGAGGGTCCCCAGAAGGTCTAAAAGCTACATGAAGTCCTTGTTGACTCTTTCTGATGTTAAAACCACCATACAGTAGTCCATATGGGACCTTTTGAACTTTTTTTCTGCTCAGATGGTCCACAAAAGGTCTAGAAGTTTTGTGATGTCCTTATAAATACTTTCTGATGTTCAAAACAAGTCAAGTCCACCAGACAGTTTTCCTTATGGGACCTTTTGAACTTTTTTTCTCCTCAGAGGGTCCCCAGAAGGTCTAAAAGCTACATGATGTCCTCATAGACTCTTTCTGATTTTAAAAAGTCAAGTCCGCCAGACACTGGTCCATATGGGACCTTTTGAACTTTTTTTCTCCTCAGAGGGTCCCCAGAAGGTCTAAAGGCTACGTGATGTCCTTAAAGACTCTTTCTGATGTTAAAAAGTCAAGCCAAGTCCGCCAGACAGTAGTCCAAATGGGAGATTTTGAACTTTTTTTCTCCTCAGAGGGTCCCCAGAAGGTCTAAAAGCTACATGATGTCCTTATAGACTCTTTCTGATGTTAAAAAGTCAAGTCAAGTCCGCCAGACACTAGTCCATATGGGACCTTTTGAATTTTTTTTCTCCTCAGAGGGTCCCCAGAAGGTCTAAAAGCTATGTGATGTCCTTAAAGACTCTTTCTGATGTTAAAAAGTCAAGCCAAGTCCGCCAGACAGTAGTACATATGGGAGATTTTGAACTTTTTTCTGCTCAGAGGGTCCCCAGAAGGTCTAAAAGCTACGTGATGTCCTTGTTGACTCTTTCTGATGTTAAAACCGCCATACAGTAGTCCATATGGGACCTTTTGAACTTTTTTTCTGCTCAGATGGTCCACAAAAGGTCTAAAAGCTATGTGATGTCCTTATAAACACTTTCTGATGTTCAAAACAAGTCAAGTCCACCAGACAATTTTCATTATGGGACCTTTTGAACTTTTTTTCTCCTCAGAGGGTCCCCAGAAGGTCTAAAAGCTACATGATGTCCTCATAGACTCTTTTTGATGTTAAAAAGTCAAGTCAAGTCCGCCAGACAGTAGTCCATATGGGACTTTTTGAACTTTTTTTCTGCTCAGAGGGTCCCCAGAAGGTCTAAAAGCTACATGATGTGCTTAAAGACTCTTTCTGATGATAAAAAGTCAAGTCAAGACCGCCAGACAGTAGTCCATATGGGAGCTTTTGAACTTTTTTTTCTGCTCAGAGGGTCCCCAGAAGGTCTAATAGCTTTATGATTTCCTCAAAGTCTAAAAGCTCAAGTCTAAAAGCTACTTGATGTCCTCAAAGACTCTTTCTGATTTTAAAAAGTCAAGTCAAGTCCACCAGACAGTAGTCTATATGGGACCTTTTGATCTTTTTTCTACTCAGAGGGTCCAGAGAAGGTCTAATAGCTACTTGATGTCCTCATAGACTCTTTCTGATGTTAAAAAGTCAAGTCAAGTCTGCCAGACAGTAGTCCATATGGGACCTTTCGAACTTTTTTCTGCTCAGAGGGTCCACAGAAGGTCTAAAAGCGACTTGATGTCCTCAAAGACTCTTTCTGATGTTAAAAAGTCAAGTCAAGTCTGCCAGACAGTAGTCCATATGGGACCTTTCGAACTTTTTTCTGCTCAGAGGGTCCCCAGAAGGTCTAAAAGCGACTTGATGTCCTCCAAGACTCTTTTTGATGTTAAAAAGTCAAGTCAAGTCCGCCAGACAGTAGTCCATATGGGACTTTTTTAACTTTTTTTCTGCTCAGAGGGTCCCCAGAAGGTCTAATAGCTACATGATTTCCTCAAAGTCTAAAAGCTCAAGTCTAAAAGCTACTTGATGTCCTCATAGACTCTTTCTGATGTTAAAAAGTCAAGTCAAGTCCGCCAGACAGTAGTCCATATGGGACCTTTTGATCTTTTTTTCTAAACAGAGGGTCCACAGAAGTTCTAAAAGCTACATGATGTCCTCAAAGACTCTTTCTGATGTTAAAAGTCAGGTCAAGTCCGCCAGACAGTAGTCCATATGGGACCTTTTGAAATTTGTTCTACTCAGATTGTCCCCAGAAGATCTAATAGCTACATGATGTCCTTAATGACTCTTTCTGATGTTACAAGTCAAGTCCGCCAGACAGTAGTCCATATTGGACCTTTTGATCTTTTTTTCTACTCAGAGGGTCTACAGAAGGTCTAAAACCTACTTGATGTCCTCATAGACTCTTTATGATGTTAAATAGTCGTAAGGTCCGCCAGACAGTAGTCCATATGGGACCTTTTGATCTTTTTTCTGCTCATAGGGTCCCCAGAAGGTCTAAAGGCTACATGATGTCCTTAAAGACTTTTTCTGATGTTAAAAAGTCAAGTCAAGTCCTCCAGACAGTTGTCCATATGGGACCTTTTGAACTTTTTTTCTCCTCAGAGGGTCCCCAGAATGTCTAAAAGCTACATATGTTCTCATAGACTCTTTGATGTTAAAAAGTCAAGTCAAGTCCGCCAGACAGTAGTCCTTATGGGAGCTTTTGATCTTTTTTCTGCTCAGAGGGTCCCCAGAAGGTCTAAAAGCTACATGATGTCCTTAAAGATATTTTCTGATGTTATAAAAAAAGGCAAGTCCTCCAGACAGTAGTCCATATGGGACATTTTGAATTTTTTTTCTCCTCAGAAGGTCCCAAGAAGGTCTAAAAGCTACAGATGTTCTCATAGACTCTTTCTGATGTTTAAAATTCAATTCAAGTCCACCAGACACTAGTCCATATGGGATCTTTTGAACTTTTTTTCTGCTCAGGGGGTCCCCAGAAGGTCTATTAGCTACATAATGTCCTTAAAGACTCTTTCTGATGATAAAAAGTCAAGTCAAGTCCGCCAGACAGTAGTCCATATGGGATCTTTTGAACTTTTTATTTCCTCAGAGGGTCCCCAGAAGGTCTAAAAGCTACATGATGTCCACATAGACTCTTTGATGTTAAAAAGTCAAGTCAAGTCCGCCAGACAGTAGTCCATATGGGAGCTTTTGATCTTTTTTTCTGCTCAGAGGGTCCACAGAAGGTCTAAAAGCTACTTGAAGTCCTCAAAGACTCTTTCTGATTTTAAAAAGTCAAGTCAAGTCCACCAGACAGTAGTCTATATGGGACCTTTTGATCTTTTTTCTACTCAGAGGGTCCAGAGAAGGTCTAATAGCTACATGATGTCCTTAATGACTCTTTCTGATGTTAAAAGTCAAGTCAAATCCGCCACACAGTAGTCCATATGGGACCTTTTGATCTTTTTTTCTACTCAGAGGGTCCACAGAAGGTCTAAAAGCTACTTGATGTCCTCATAGACTCTTTCCGATGTTAAAAAGTCAAGTCAAGTCCGCCATACAGTAGTCCTTATGGGAGCTTTTGATCTTTTTTCTGCTCAGAGGGTCCCCAGAAGGTCTAAAAGCTAGATGATGTCCTTAAAGACTTTTTCTGATGTTAAAAAGTCAAGTCAAGTCCTCCAGACAGTAGTCCGCATGGGACCTTTTGAACTTTTTTTCTCCTCAGAGGGTCCCAAGAAGGTCTAAAAGCTACAGATGTTCTCATAGACTCTTTCTGATGTTTAAAATTCAATTCAAGTCCACCAGACACTAGTCCATATGGGATCTTTTGAACTTTTTTTCTGCTCAGGGGGTCCCCAGAAGGTCTAATAGCTACATGTTGTCTTCATAGACTCTTTCTGATGTCAAAAAGTCAAGTCAAGTCCGACAGACAGTCGTCCATATGGGACCTTTTGAACTTTTTTTCTGCTCATAGGGTCCCCAGAAGGTCTAAAAGCTACATGATGTGCTTAAAGACTTTTTCTGATGATAAAAGTCAAGTCAAGTCCGCCAGACAGTAGTCCATATTGGATCTTTTTTCCTTTTTTTTTCCTCAGAGGGTCCCCAGAAGGTCTAAAAGCTACAGATGTTCTCATAGACTCTTTCTGATGTTTAAAATTCAAGTCAAGCCCGCCACACACTAGTCCATATGTGATCTTTTGAACTTTTATTCTGCTCAGAGGGTTCCTAGAAGGTCTAATAGCTACATGATGTCCTCATAGACTCTTTCTGATGTTAAAAAGTCAAGTCAAGTCCACCAGACATTAGTCCATATGGGACCTTTTGAACTTTTTTTCTGCTCAGAGGGTCCCACGAAGGTCTAAAAGCTACATGATGTGCTTAAAGACTCTTTCTGATGATAGAAAGTCAATTCAAGTCCTCCAGACAGTAGTCCATATGGGATCTTTTGAACTTTTTTTCTGCTCAGAGGGTCCCCAGAAGGTCTAATAGCTACATGATGTCCTCAAAGACTGACTTTGATGTTAAAAAGTCAAGTCAAGTCCGCCAGACAGTAGTCCATATGGGACCTTTTGAACTTTGTTTCTGCTCAAAGGGTCCCCAGAAGGTCTAAAACCAACAGATGTCCTCATTGACTCTTTCTGATGTTTAAAATTCAAGTCAAGTCCGCCAGACATTAGTCCATATGGGACCTTTTGAACTTTTTTTCTCCTCAGAGGGTCCCCAGAAGGTCTAAAAGCTACGTGATGTCCTTAAAGACTCTTTCTGATGTTAAAACCGCCATACAGTAGTCCATATGGGACCTTTTGAACTTTTTTTCTGCTCAGAGGGTCCACAAAAATTGCTAAAAGCTATGTGATGTCCTTAAAAACACTTTCTGATGTTCAATAGTCAAGTCAAGTCCACCACACAGTTTTACTTATGGGACCTTTTGAACTTTTTTTCTCCTCAGAGGGTCCCCAGGAGGTCTAAAAGCTACATGATGTCCTCATAGACTCTTTCTGATGTTAAAGAGTTAAGTGAAGTACGCCAGAGAGTAGTCCATATGGGACCTTTTGAATTTTTTTTCTGCTTAGAGGGTCCCCAGAAGGTCTAAAAGCTACATGAAGTCCTTGTTGACTCTTTCTGATGTTAAAACCGCAATACAGTAGTCCATATGGGACCTTTTGAACTTTTTTTCTGCTCAGATGGTCCACAAAAGGTCTAAAAGCTATTAGATGTCCTTATAAACACTTTCTGATTTTCAAAACAAGTCAAGTCCACCAGACAGTTTTCCTTATGGGACCTTTTGAACTTTTTTTCTCCTCAGAGGGTCCCCAGAAGGTCTAAAAGCTACATGATGTCCTCATAGACTCTTTCTGATGTTAAAAAGTCAAGTCAAGTCCGCCAGACACTAGTCCATATTGGACCTTTTGAACTTTTTTTCTCATCAGAGGGTCCCCAGAAGGTCTAAAAGCTACGTGATGTCCTTAAAGACTCTTTCTGATGTTAAAAAGTCAAGCCAAGTCCGCCAGACAGTAGTCCATATGGGAGATTTTGAACTTTTTTTCTGCTCAGAGGATCCCCAGAAGGTCTAAAAGCTACGTGATGTCCTTGTTGACTCTTTCTGATGTTAAAACCGCCATACAGTAGTCCATATGGGACCTTTTGAACTTTTTTTCTGCTCAGATGGACCACAAAAGGTCTAAAAGCTATGTTATGTCCTTATAAACACTTTCTGATGTTCAAAACAAGTCAAGTCCACCAGACAGTTTTCCTTATGGGACCTTTTGAACTTTTTTTCTCCTCAGAGGGTCCCCAGAAGGTCTAAAAGCTACATGATGTCCTCATAGACTCTTTCTGATGTTAAAAAGTCAAGTCAAGTCCGCCAGACACTAGTCCATATGGGACCTTTTGAACTTTTTTTCTCCTCAGAGGGTCCCCAGAAAGTCTAAAAGCTACATGATGTCCTTAAAGACTCTTTCTGATGTTAAAAAGTCAAGCCAAGTCCGCCAGACAGTAGTCCATATGGGAGATTTTGAACTTTTTTTCTGCTCAGAGGGTCCCCAGAAAGTCTTATAGCTACGTGATGTCCTTGTTGACTCTTTCTGATGTTAAAACCGCCATACAGTAGTCCACATGGGACCTTTTTAACTTTTTTTCTGCTCAGATGGTCCACAAAAGGTCTAAAAGCTATGTGATGTCCTTATAAACAGTTTCTGATGTTCAAAACAAGTCAAGTCCACCAGACAGATTTCCTTATGGGACCTTTTGAACTTTATTTCTCCTCAGAGGGTCCCCAGAAGGTCTAAAAGCTACATGATGTCCTCATAGACTCTTTCTGATGATAAAAAGTCAAGTCAAGACCGCCAGACAGTAGTCCTTATGGGACCTTTCGAACTTTTTTTCTGCTCAGAAGGTCTAATAGCTACATGATGTCCTCAAAGACTCTCTTTGATGTTAAAAAGTCAAGTCTAGTCCGCCAGACAGTAGTCCATATGGGACCTTTTGAAGGTTTTTTCTGCTAAGAGGGTCCCCAGAAGGTCTAAAAGCTACATGATGTCCACATAGACTCTTTGATGTTAAAAAGTCAAGTCAAGTCCGCCAGACAGTAGTCCTTATGGGATCTTTTGATCTTTTTTCTGCTTAGAGGGTCCCCAGAAGGTCTAAAAGCTAGATGATGTCCTTAAAGACTTTTTCTGATGTTAAAAAGTCAAGTCAAGTCCTTCAGAGAGTAGTCCATATGGGACCTTTTGAACTTTTTTTCTCCTCAGAGGGTCCCCAGAAGGTCTAAAAGCTACAGATGTTCTCATAGACTCTTTCTGATGTTTAAAATTCAAGTCAAGTCCGCCAGACACTAGTCCATATGGGATCTTTTGAACTTTTTTTCTGCTCAGAGGGTCCCCAGAAGGTCTAATAGCTACATGATGTCCTCATAGACTCTTTCTGATGATAAAAAGTCAAGTCAAATCCGCCAGACAGTAGTCCATATGGGATCTTTTGAATTTTTTTTTTCCTCAGTGGGTCCCCAGAAGGTCTAAAAGCTACAGATGTTCTCATAGACTCTTTCTGATTTTTAAAATTCAAGTCAAGTCCGCCAGACACTAGTCCATATGTGATCTTTTGAACTTTTTTTCTGCTCAGAGGGTCCTTAGAAGGTCTAATAGCTACATGATGTCCTCATAGACTCTTTCTGATGTTAAAAAGTCAAGTCAAGTCCGCCAGACAGTAGTCCATATGGGACCTTTTGAACTTTTTTTCTGCTCAGAGGGTCCCCAGAAGGTGTAAAAGCTACATGATGTGCTTAAAGACTCTTTCTGATGATAAAAAGTCAAGTCAAGACCGCCAGACAGTAGTCCATATGGGAGCTTTTGAACTTTTTTTTCTGCTCAGAGGGTCCCCAGAAGGTCTAATAGCTTTATGATTTCCTCAAAGTCTAAAAGCTCAAGTCTAAAAGCTACTTGATGTCCTCAAAGACTCTTTCTGATTTTAAAAAGTCAAGTCAAGTCCACCAGACAGTAGTCTATATGGGACCTTTTGATCTTTTTTCTACTCAGAGGGTCCAGAGAAGGTCTAATAGCTACTTGATGTCCTCATAGACTCTTTCTGATGTTAAAAAGTCAAGTCAAGTCTGCCAGACAGTAGTCCATATGGGACCTTTCGAACTTTTTTCTGCTCAGAGGGTCCACAGAAGGTCTAAAAGCGACTTGATGTCCTCAAAGACTCTTTCTGATGTTAAAAAGTCGTCAAATCCGCCAGACAGTAGTCCATATGGGACTTTTTGAACTTTTTTTCTGCTCAGAGGGTCCCCAGAAGGTCTAATAGCTACAGGATTTCCTCCAAGACTCTTTTTGATGTTAAAAAGTCAAGTCAAGTCCGCCAGACAGTAGTCCATATGGGACTTTTTTAACTTTTTTTCTGCTCAGAGGGTCCCCAGAAGGTCTAATAGCTACATGATTTCCTCAAAGTCTAAAAGCTCAAGTCTAAAAGCTACTTGATGTCCTCATAGACTCTTTCTGATGTTAAAAAGTCAAGTCAAGTCCGCCAGACAGTAGTCCATATGGGACCTTTTGATCTTTTTTTCTAAACAGAGGGTCCACAGAAGTTCTAAAAGCTACATGATGTCCTCAAAGACTCTTTCTGATGTTAAAAGTCAGGTCAAGTCCGCCAGACAGTAGTCCATATGGGACCTTTTGAAATTTGTTCTACTCAGATTGTCCCCAGAAGATCTAATAGCTACATGATGTCCTTAATGACTCTTTCTGATGTTAAAAGTCAAGTCCGCCAGACAGTAGTCCATATTGGACCTTTTGATCTTTTTTTCTACTCAGAGGGTCTACAGAAGGTCTAAAACCTACTTGATGTCCTCATAGACTCTTTATGATGTTAAATAGTCGTAAGGTCCGCCAGACAGTAGTCCATATGGGACCTTTTGATCTTTTTTCTGCTCATAGGGTCCCCAGAAGGTCTAAAGGCTACATGATGTCCTTAAAGACTTTTTCTGATGTTAAAAAGTCAAGTCAAGTCCTCCAGACAGTTGTCCATATGGGACCTTTTGAACTTTTTTTCTCCTCAGAGGGTCCCCAGAATGTCTAAAAGCTACATATGTTCTCATAGACTCTTTGATGTTAAAAAGTCAAGTCAAGTCCGCCAGACAGTAGTCCTTATGGGAGCTTTTGATCTTTTTTCTGCTCAGAGGGTCCCCAGAAGGTCTAAAAGCTACATGATGTCCTTAAAGATATTTTCTGATGTTATAAAAAAAGGCAAGTCCTCCAGACAGTAGTCCATATGGGACATTTTGAATTTTTTTTTCTCCTCAGAGGGTCCCAAGAAGGTCTAAAAGCTACAGATGTTCTCATAGACTCTTTCTGATGTTTAAAATTCAATTCAAGTCCACCAGACACTAGTCCATATGGGATCTTTTGAACTTTTTTTCTGCTCAGGGGGTCCCCAGAAGGTCTATTAGCTACATAATGTCCTTAAAGACTCTTTCTGATGATAAAAAGTCAAGTCAAGTCCGCCAGACAGTAGTCCATATGGGATCTTTTGAACTTTTTATTTCCTCAGAGGGTCCCCAGAAGGTCTAAAAGCTACATGATGTCCACATAGACTCTTTGATGTTAAAAAGTCAAGTCAAGTCCGCCAGACAGTAGTCCATATGGGAGCTTTTGATCTTTTTTTCTGCTCAGAGGGTCCACAGAAGGTCTAAAAGCTACTTGAAGTCCTCAAAGACTCTTTCTGATTTTAAAAAGTCAAGTCAAGTCCACCAGACAGTAGTCTATATGGGACCTTTTGATCTTTTTTCTACTCAGAGGGTCCAGAGAAGGTCTAATAGCTACATGATGTCCTTAATGACTCTTTCTGATGTTAAAAGTCAAGTCAAATCCGCCACACAGTAGTCCATATGGGACCTTTTGATCTTTTTTTCTACTCAGAGGGTCCACAGAAGGTCTAAAAGCTACTTGATGTCCTCATAGACTCTTTCCGATGTTAAAAAGTCAAGTCAAGTCCGCCATACAGTAGTCCTTATGGGAGCTTTTGATCTTTTTTCTGCTCAGAGGGTCCCCAGAAGGTCTAAAAGCTAGATGATGTCCTTAAAGACTTTTTCTGATGTTAAAAAGTCAAGTCAAGTCCTCCAGACAGTAGTCCGCATGGGACCTTTTGAACTTTTTTTCTCCTCAGAGGGTCCCAAGAAGGTCTAAAAGCTACAGATGTTCTCATAGACTCTTTCTGATGTTTAAAATTCAATTCAAGTCCACCAGACACTAGTCCATATGGGATCTTTTGAACTTTTTTTCTGCTCAGGGGGTCCCCAGAAGGTCTAATAGCTACATGTTGTCTTCATAGACTCTTTCTGATGTCAAAAAGTCAAGTCAAGTCCGACAGACAGTCGTCCATATGGGACCTTTTGAACTTTTTTTCTGCTCATAGGGTCCCCAGAAGGTCTAAAAGCTACATGATGTGCTTAAAGACTTTTTCTGATGATAAAAGTCAAGTCAAGTCCGCCAGACAGTAGTCCATATTGGATCTTTTTTCCTTTTTTTTTCCTCAGAGGGTCCCCAGAAGGTCTAAAAGCTACAGATGTTCTCATAGACTCTTTCTGATGTTTAAAATTCAAGTCAAGCCCGCCACACACTAGTCCATATGTGATCTTTTGAACTTTTATTCTGCTCAGAGGGTTCCTAGAAGGTCTAATAGCTACATGATGTCCTCATAGACTCTTTCTGATGTTAAAAAGTCAAGTCAAGTCCACCAGACATTAGTCCATATGGGACCTTTTGAACTTTTTTTCTGCTCAGAGGGTCCCACGAAGGTCTAAAAGCTACATGATGTGCTTAAAGACTCTTTCTGATGTTAGAAAGTCAATTCAAGTCCTCCAGACAGTAGTCCATATGGGATCTTTTGAACTTTTTTTCTGCTCAGAGGGTCCCCAGAAGGTCTAATAGCTACATGATGTCCTCAAAGACTGACTTTGATGTTAAAAAGTCAAGTCAAGTCCGCCAGACAGTAGTCCATATGGGACCTTTTGAACTTTGTTTCTGCTCAAAGGGTCCCCAGAAGGTCTAAAACCAACAGATGTCCTCATTGACTCTTTCTGATGTTTAAAATTCAAGTCAAGTCCGCCAGACACTAGTCCATATGGGACCTTTTGAACTTTTTTTCTCCTCAGAGGGTCCCCAGAAGGTCTAAAAGCTACGTGATGTCCTTAAAGACTCTTTCTGATGTTAAAACCGCCATACAGTAGTCCATATGGGAACTTTTGAACTTTTTTTCTGCTCAGAGGGTCCACAAAAATTGCTAAAAGCTATGTGATGTCCTTAAAAACACTTTCTGATGTTCAATAGTCAAGTCAAGTCCACCACACAGTTTTACTTATGGGACCTTTTGAACTTTTTTTCTAATCAGAGGGTCCCCAGGAGGTCTAAAAGCTACATGATGTCCTCATAGACTCTTTCTGATGTTAAAGAGTTAAGTGAAGTACGCCAGAGAGTAGTCCATATGGGACCTTTTGAATTTTTTTTCTGCTTAGAGGGTCCCCAGAAGGTCTAAAAGCTACATGAAGTCCTTGTTGACTCTTTCTGATGTTAAAACCGCAATACAGTAGTCCATATGGGACCTTTTGAACTTTTTTTCTGCTCAGATGGTCCACAAAAGGTCTAAAAGCTATTAGATGTCCTTATAAACACTTTCTGATTTTCAAAACAAGTCAAGTCCACCAGACAGTTTTCCTTATGGGACCTTTTGAACTTTTTTTCTCCTCAGAGGGTCCCCAGAAGGTCTAAAAGCTACATGATGTCCTCATAGACTCTTTCTGATGTTAAAAAGTCAAGTCAAGTCCGCCAGACACTAGTCCATATTGGACCTTTTGAACTTTTTTTCTCATCAGAGGGTCCCCAGAAGGTCTAAAAGCTACGTGATGTCCTTAAAGACTCTTTCCTATGTTAAAAAGTCAAGCCAAGTCCGCCAGACAGTAGTCCATATGGGAGATTTTGAACTTTTTTTCTGCTCAGAGGATCCCCAGAAGGTCTAAAAGCTACGTGATGTCCTTGTTGACTCTTTCTGATGTTAAAACCGCCATACAGTAGTCCATATGGGACCTTTTGAACTTTTTTTCTGCTCAGATGGACCACAAAAGGTCTAAAAGCTATGTTATGTCCTTATAAACACTTTCTGATGTTCAAAACAAGTCAAGTCCACCAGACAGTTTTCCTTATGGGACCTTTTGAACTTTTTTTCTCCTCAGAGGGTCCCCAGAAGGTCTAAAAGCTACATGATGTCCTCATAGACTCTTTCTGATGTTAAAAAGTCAAGTCAAGTCCGCCAGACACTAGTCCATATGGGACCTTTTGAACTTTTTTTCTCCTCAGAGGGTCCCCAGAAAGTCTAAAAGCTACATGATGTCCTTAAAGACTCTTTCTGATGTTAAAAAGTCAAGCCAAGTCCGCCAGACAGTAGTCCATATGGGAGATTTTGAACTTTTTTTCTGCTCAGAGGGTCCCCAGAAAGTCTTATAGCTACGTGATGTCCTTGTTGACTCTTTCTGATGTTAAAACCGCCATACAGTAGTCCACATGGGACCTTTTTAACTTTTTTTCTGCTCAGATGGTCCACAAAAGGTCTAAAAGCTATGTGATGTCCTTATAAACAGTTTCTGATGTTCAAAACAAGTCAAGTCCACCAGACAGATTTCCTTATGGGACCTTTTGAACTTTATTTCTCCTCAGAGGGTCCCCAGAAGGTCTAAAAGCTACATGATGTCCTCATAGACTCTTTCTGATGATAAAAAGTCAAGTCAAGACCGCCAGACAGTAGTCCTTATGGGACCTTTCGAACTTTTTTTCTGCTCAGAAGGTCTAATAGCTACATGATGTCCTCAAAGACTCTCTTTGATGTTAAAAAGTCAAGTCTAGTCCGCCAGACAGTAGTCCATATGGGACCTTTTGAAGGTTTTTTCTGCTAAGAGGGTCCCCAGAAGGTCTAAAAGCTACATGATGTCCACATAGACTCTTTGATGTTAAAAAGTCAAGTCAAGTCCGCCAGACAGTAGTCCTTATGGGATCTTTTGATCTTTTTTCTGCTTAGAGGGTCCCCAGAAGGTCTAAAAGCTAGATGATGTCCTTAAAGACTTTTTCTGATGTTAAAAAGTCAAGTCAAGTCCTTCAGAGAGTAGTCCATATGGGACCTTTTGAACTTTTTTTCTCCTCAGAGGGTCCCCAGAAGGTCTAAAAGCTACAGATGTTCTCATAGACTCTTTCTGATGTTTAAAATTCAAGTCAAGTCCGCCAGACACTAGTCCATATGGGATCTTTTGAACTTTTTTTCTGCTCAGAGGGTCCCCAGAAGGTCTAATAGCTACATGATGTCCTCATAGACTCTTTCTGATGATAAAAAGTCAAGTCAAGTCCGCCAGACAGTAGTCCATATGGGATCTTTTGAATTTTTTTTTTCCTCAGTGGGTCCCCAGAAGGTCTAAAAGCTACAGATGTTCTCATAGACTCTTTCTGATGTTTAAAATTCAAGTCAAGTCCGCCAGACACTAGTCCATATGTGATCTTTTGAACTTTTTTTCTGCTCAGAGGGTCCTTAGAAGGTCTAATAGCTACATGATGTCCTCATAGACTCTTTCTGATGTTAAAAAGTCAAGTCAAGTCCGCCAGACAGTAGTCCATATGGGACCTTTTGAACTTTTTTTCTGCTCAGAGGGTCCCCAGAAGGTGTAAAAGCTACATGATGTGCTTAAAGACTCTTTCTGATGATAGAAAGTCAAGTCAAGTCCGCCAGACAGTAGTCCATATGGGATCTTTTGAACTTTTTTTCTGCTCAGACGGGTCCCCAGAAGGTCTAATAGCTACATGATGTCCTCAAAGACTCTCTTTGATGTTAAAAAATCAAGGCTAGTCCGCCAGACAGTAATCCATATGGGACCTTTTGAACGTTTTTTCTGCTAAGAGGGTCCCCAGAAGGTCTAAAAGCTACATGATGTCCACATAGACTCTTTGATGTTAAAAAGTCAAGTCAAGTCCGCCAGACAGTAGTCCTTATGGGAGCTTTTGATGTTTTTTCTGCTCAGAGGGTCCCCAGAAGGTCTAAAAGCTACATGATGTCCTTAAAGACTTTTTCTGATTATTTAAAAAAAGGCAAGTCCTCCAGACAGTAGTCCATATGGGACCTTTTGAACTTTTTTTCTCCTCAGAGGGTCCCAAGAAGGTCTAAAAGCTACAGATGTTCTCATAGACTCTTTCTGATGTTTAAAATTCAATTCAAGTCCACCAGACACTAGTCCATATGGGATCTTTTGAACTTTTTTCTGCTCAGAGGGTCCCCAGAAGGTCTAATAGCTACATTATGTCCTCATAGACTCTTTCTGATGTTAAAAAGTCAAGTCAAGTCCGCCAGACAGTAGTCCATATGGGACCTTTTGAACTTTTTTTTCTGCTCAGAGGGTCCCCAGAAGGTCTAAAAGCTACATGATGTGCTTAAAGACTCTTTCTGATGATAAAAAGTCAAGTCAAGTCCACCAGACAGTAGTCCATATGGGATCTTTTGAATTTTTTATTTCCTCAGAGGGTCCCCAGAAGGTCTAAAAGCTACATGATGTCCACATAGACTCTTTGATGTTAAAAAGTCAAGTCAAGTCCACCAGACAGTAGTCCATATGGGAGCTTTTGATCTTTTTTTCTGCTCAGAGGGTCCACAGAAGGTCTAAAAGCTACTTGATGTCCTCAAAGACTCTTTCTGATTTTAAAAAGTCAAGTCAAGTCCACCAGACAGTAGTCTATAAGGGACCTTT
This sequence comes from Siphateles boraxobius, assembly GCF_051911475.1. Taxonomy (NCBI): domain Eukaryota; kingdom Metazoa; phylum Chordata; class Actinopteri; order Cypriniformes; family Leuciscidae; genus Siphateles; species Siphateles boraxobius. The sequence goes on along the minus strand of NW_027509141.1, from coordinate 12,588,245 downwards.
TGAACTTTTTTTCTCCTCAGAGGGTCCCCAGAAGGTCTAAAAGCTACAGATGTTCTCATAGACTCTTTCTGATGTTTAAAATTCAAGTCAAGCCCGCCAGACACTAGTCCATATGTGATCTTTTGAACTTTTTTTCTGCTCAGAGGGTTCCTAGAAGGTCTAATAGCTACATGATGTCCTCATAGACTCTTTCTGATGTTAAAAAGTCAAGTCAAGTCCACCAGACTGTAGTCCATATGGGACCTTTTGAACTTTTTTTCTGCTCAGAGGGTCCCACGAAGGTCTAAAAGCTACATGATGTGCTTAAAGACTCTTTCTGATGATAGAAAGTCAAGTCAAGTCCGCCAGACAGTAGTCCATATGGGATCTTTTGAACTTTTTTTCTGCTCAGAGGGTCCTCAGAAGGTCTAATAGCAACATGATGTCCTCAAAGACTGTCTTTGATGTTAAAAAGTCAAGTCAAGTCCGCCAGACAGTAGTCCATATGGGACCTTTTGAACGTTTTTCTGCTCAGAGGGTCCACAGAAGGTCTAAAAGCTACATGATGTCCACATAGACTATTTGATGTTAAAAAGTCAAGTCAAGTCCGCCAGACATTAGTCCATATGGGAGCTTTTGATCTTTGTTTCTGCTCAGAGGGTCCCCAGAAGGTCTAAAACCAACAGATGTCCTCATTGACTCTTTCTGATGTTTAAAATTCAAGTCAAGTCCGCCAGACACTAGTCCATATGGGACCTTTTGAACGTTTTTTCTCCTCAGAGGGTCCCCAGAAGGTCTAAAAGCTACGTGATGTCCTTAAAGACTCTTTCTGATGTTAAAACCGCCATACAGTAGTCCATATGGGACCTTTTGAACTTTTTTTCTGCTCAGAGGGTCCACAAAAATTGCTAAAAGCTATGTGATGTCCTTAAAAACACTTTCTGATGTTCAATAGTCCTGTCAAGTCTACCACACAGTTTTCCTTATGGGACCTTTTGAACTTTTTTTCTCCTCAGAGGGTCCCCAGAAGGTCTAAAAGCTACATGATGTCCTCATAGACTCTTTCTGATGTTAAAGAGTTAAGTCAAGAACGCCAGAGAGTAGTCCATATGGGACCTTTTGAATTTTTTTTCTGCTTAGAGGGTCCCCAGAAGGTCTAATAGCTACATGAAGTCCTTGTTGACTCTTTCTGATGTTAAAACCGCCATACAGTAGTCCATATGGGACCTTTTGAACTTTTTTTCTGCTCAGATGGTCCACAAAAGGTCTAAAAGCTATAAGATGTCCTTATAAACACTTTCTGATGTTCAATAGTCCTGTCAAGTCTACCACACAGTTTTCCTTATGGGACCTTTTGAACTTTTTTTCTCCTCAGAGGGTCCCCAGAAGGTCTAAAAGCTACATGATGTCCTCATAGACTCTTTCTGATGTTAAAAAGTCAAGTCAAGTCCGCCAGACACTAGTCCATATGGGACCTTTTGAACTTTTTTTCTCCTCAGAGGGTCCCCAGAAGGTCTAAAAGCTACGTGATGTCCTTAAAGACTCTTTCTGATGTTAAAAAGTCAAGCCAAGTCCGCCAGAAAGTAGTCCATATGGGAGATTTTAAACTTTTTTTCTGATCAGAGGATCCCCAGAAGGTCTAAAAGCTACATGATGTCCTTGTTGACTCTTTCTGATGTTAAAACCGCCATACAGTAGTCCATATGGGACCTTTTGAACTTTTTTTCTGCTCAGATGGTCCACAAAAGGTCTAAAAGCTATGTGATGTCCTTATAAACACTTTCTGATGTTCAAAACAAGTCAAGTCCACCAGACAGTTTTCCTTATGGGACCTTTTGAACTTTTTTTCTCCTCAGAGGGTCCCCAGAAGGTCTAAAAGCTACATGATGTCCTCATAGACTCTTTCTGATGTTAAAAAGTCAAGTCAAGTCCGCCAGACACTAGTCCATATGGGACCTTTTGAACTTTTTTTCTGCTCAGAGGGTCCCACGAAGGTCTAAAAGCTACATGATGTGCTTAAAGACTCTTTCTGATGATAGAAAGTCAAGTCAAGTCCGCCAGACAGTAGTCCATATGGGATCTTTTGAACTTTTTTTCTGCTCAGAGGGTCCCCAGAAGGTCTAATAGCTACATGATGTGCTTAAAGACTCTTTCTGTTGATAAAAAGTCAAGTCAAGTCAGCCAGACAGTAGTCCATATGGGATCTTTTGAACTTTTTTTCTCCTCAGAAGGTCCCCAGAAGGTCTAAAAGCTACAGATGTTCTCAGAGACTCTTTCTGATGTTTAAAATTCAAGTCAAGCCCGCCAGACACTAGTCCATATGTGATTTTTTGAACTTTTTTTCTGCTCAGAGGGTCCCCAGAAGGTCTAAAAGCTACATGATGTCCACATAGACTCTTTGATGTTAAAAAGTCAAGTCAAGTCCGCCAGACAGTAGTCCTTATGGGAGCTTTTGAACTTTTTTCTGCTCAGAGGGTCCCCAGAAGGTCTAAAAGCTACAGATGTTCTCAGAGACTCTTTCTGATGTTTAAAATTCAAGTCAAGCCCGCCAGACAGTAGTCCATATGGGACCTTTTGAACTTTTTTTCTGCTCAGAGGGTCCACAGAAGGTCTAAAAGCTACATGATGTCCTCATGGACTCTTTCTGATGTTAAAAAGTCGTCAAGTCCGCCAGACAGTAGTCCATATGGGACCTTTTGAACTTTTTTTCTCCTCAGAGGGTCCCAAGAAGGTCTAAAAGCTACAGATGTTCTCATAGACTCTTTCTGATGTTTAAAATTCAAGTCAAGTCCGCCAGACACTAGTCCATATGGGATCTTTTGAACTTTTTTTCTGCTCAGAGGGTCCCCAGAAGGTCTAATAGCTACATGATGTCCTCATAGACTCTTTCTGATGTTAAAAAGTCAAGTCAAGTCCGCCAGACAGTACTCCATATGGGACCTTTTGAACTTTTTTTCTCCTCAGAGGGTCTCAAGAAGGTCTAAAAGCTACAGATGTTCTCATAGACTCTTTCTGATGTTTAAAATTCAAGTCAAGTCCGCCAGACACTAGTCCATATGGGATCTTTTGAACTTTTTTTCTGCTCAGAGGGTCCCCAAAAGGTCTAATAGCTACATGATGTCCTCATAGACTCTTTCTGATGTTAAAAAGTCAAGTCAAGTCTGCCAGACAGTAGTCCATATGGGACCTTTTGAACTTTTTTTCTGCTCAGAGGGTCCACAGAAGGTCTAAAAGCTACATGATGTGCTTAAAGACTCTTTCTGTTGATAAAAAGTCAAGTCAAGTCAGCCAGACAGTAGTCCATATGGGATCTTTTGAACTTTTTTTCTCCTCAGAAGGTCCCCAGAAGGTCTAAAAGCTACAGATGTTCTCAGAGACTCTTTCTGATGTTTAAAATTCAAGTCAAGCCCGCCAGACACTAGTCCATATGTGATTTTTTGAACTTTTTTTCTGCTCAGAGGGTCCCCAGAAGGTCTAAAAGCTACATGATGTCCACATAGACTCTTTGATGTTAAAAAGTCAAGTCAAGTCCGCCAGACAGTGGACAGTCCATATGGGACCTTTTGAACTTTTTTTCTGCTCAGAGGGTCCCACGAAGGTCTGAAGGATACATGATGTGCTTAAAGACTCTTTATGATGTTAAAAAGTCAAGTCAAGTCCGCCAGACAGTAGTCAATATTGGAGATTTAGAACTTTTTTTCTGCTCAGAGGGTCCCCAGAAGGTCTAAAAGCTACGTGATGTCCTTTTTTGACTCTTTCTGATGTTAAAACCGCCATACAGTAGTCCATATGGGACCTTTTGAACTTTTTTTCTGCTCAGAGGGTCCACAAAAATTGCTAAAAGCTATGTGATGTCCTTAAAAACACTTTCTGATGTTCAAAAGTCAAGTCAAATCCACCACACAGTTTTCCTTATGGGACCTTTTGAACTTTTTTTCTCCTCAGAGGGTCCCCAGAAGGTCTAAAAGCTACATGATGTCCTCATAGACTCTTTCTGATGTTAAAAAGTTAAGTCAAGTACGCCAGACAGTAGTCCATATGGGACCTTTTGAATTTTTTTTCTGCTTAGAGGGTCCCCAGAAGGTCTAAAAGCTACATGAAGTCCTTGTTGACTCTTTCTGATGTTAAAACCACCATACAGTAGTCCATATGGGACCTTTTGAACTTTTTTTATGCTCAGATGGTCCACAAAAGGTCTAGAAGCTATGTGATGTCCTTATAAATACTTTCTGATGTTCAAAACAAGTCAAGTCCACCAGACAGTTTTCCTTATGGGACCTTTTGAACTTTTTTTCTCCTCAGAGGGTCCCCAGAAGGTCTAAAAGCTACATGATGTCCTCATAGACTCTTTCTGATTTTAAAAAGTCAAGTCCGCCAGACACTAGTCCATATGGGACCTTTTGAACTTTTTTTCTCCTCAGAGGGTCCCAAGAAGGTCTAAAGGCTACGTGATGTCCTTAAAGACTCTTTCTGATGTTAAAAAGTCAAGCCAAGTCCGCCAGACAGTAGTCCAAATGGGAGATTTTGAACTTTTTTTCTCCTCAGAGGGTCCCCAGAAGGTCTAAAAGCTACATGATGTCCTTATAGACTCTTTCTGATGTTAAAAAGTCAAGTCAAGTCCGCCAGACACTAGTCCATATGGGACCTTTTGATTTTTTTTTCTCCTCAGAGGGTCCCCAGAAGGTCTAAAAGCTATGTGATGTCCTTAAAGACTCTTTCTGATGTTAAAAAGTCAAGCCAAGTCCGCCAGACAGTAGTACATATGGGAGATTTTGAACTTTTTTTCTGCTCAGAGGGTCCCCAGAAGGTCTAAAAGCTACATGATGTCCTTGTTGACTCTTTCTGATGTTAAAACCGCCATACAGTAGTCCACATGGGACCTTTTGAACTTTTTTTCTGCTCAGATGGTCCACAAAAGGTCTAAAAGCTATGTGATGTCCTTATAAACACTTTCTGATGTTCAAAACAAGTCAAGTCCACCAGACAGTTTTCCTTATGGGACCTTTTGAACTTTTTTTCTCCTCAGAGGGTCCCCAGAAGGTCTAAAAGCTACATGATGTCCTCATAGACTCTTTCTGATGTTAAAAAGTCAAGTCAAGTCCGCCAGACACTAGTCCATATGGGACCTTTTGAACTTTTTTTCTCCTCAGAGGGTCCCAAGAAGGTCTAAAAACTAAAGATGTTCTTATAGACTCTTTCTGATGATAAAAAGTCAAGTCAAGTCCGCCAGACACTAGTCCATATGGGACCTTTTGATTTTTTTTTCTCCTCAGAGGGTCCCCAGAAGGTCTAAAAGCTATGTGATGTCCTTAAAGACTCTTTCTGATGTTAAAAAGTCAAGCCAAGTCCGCCAGACAGTAGTACATATGGGAGATTTTGAACTTTTTTTCTGCTCAGAGGGTCCCCAGAAGGTCTAAAAGCTACATGATGTCCTTGTTGACTCTTTCTGATGTTAAAACCGCCATACAGTAGTCCACATGGGACCTTTTGAACTTTTTTTCTGCTCAGAGGGTCCCCAGAAGGTCTAAAAGCTACATGATGTGCTTAAAGACTCTTTCTGATGATAAAAAGTCAAGTCAAGTCCGCAAGACAGTAGTCCATATGGGATCTTTGAACTTTTTATTTCCTCAGAGGGTCCCCAGAAGGTCTAAAAGCTACATGATGTCCACATAGACCCTTTGATGTTAAAAAGTCAAGTCAAGTCCGCCAGACAGTAGTCCATATGGGACATTTTGAACGTTTTTTCTGCTAAGAGTGTCCCCAGAAGGTCTATAAGCTACATGATGTCCTCATAGACTCTTTCTGATGTTAAAAAGTCAAGTCAAGTCCACCAGACAGTTTTCCTTATGGGACCTTTTGAACTTTTTTCTCCTCAGAGGGTCCCCAGAAGGTCTAAAAGCTACATGATGTCCTCATAGACTCTTTCTGATGTTAAAAAGTCAAGTCAAGTCCGCCAGACACTAGTCCATATGGGACCTTTTGAACTTTTTTCTCCTCAGAGGGTCCCCAGAAGGTCTAAAAGCTACATGATGTCCTTAAAGACTATTTCTGATGTTAAAAAGTCAAGCCAAGTCCGCCAGACAGTAGTCCATATGGGAGATTTTTAACTTTTTTTCTGCTCAGAGGGTCCCCAGAAGGTCTAAAAGCTACAGATGTTCTCATAGACTCTTTCTGATGTTTAAAATTTAAGTCAAGTCCGCCAGACACTAGTCCTTATGGGATCTTTTGAACTTTTTTTCTGCTCAGAGGGTCCCCAGAAGGTCTAATAGCTACATGATGTCCTCATAGACTCTTTCTGAGGTTAAAAATTCAAGTCAAGTCCGCCAGACAGTAGTCCATATGGGGCCTTTTGAACTTTTTTTCTCCTCAGAGGGTCCCAAGAAGGTCTAAAAACTACAGATGTTCTCATAGACTCTTTCTGATGTTTAAAAGTCAAGTCAAGTCCGCCAGACAGTAGTCCATATGGGACCTTTTTAACTTTTTTTTCTGCTCAGAGGGTCCCCAGAAGGTCTAAAAGCTACATGATGTGCTTAAAGACTCTTTCTGATGATAAAAAGTCAAGTCAAGTCCGCCAGACAGTAGTCCATATGGGATCTTTTGAACTTTTTATTTCCTCAGAGGGTCCCCAGAAGGTCTAAAAGCTACATGATGTCCACATAGACCCTTTGATGTTAAAAAGTCAAGTCAAGTCCGCCAGACAGTAGTCCATATGGGAAATTTTGAACGTTTTTTCTGCTAAGAGGGTCCCCAGAAGGTCTAAAAGCTACATGATGTCCTCATAGACTCTTTCTGATGTTAAAAAGTCAAGTCAAGTCCGCCAGACAGTAGTCCTTATGGGAGCTTTTGAACTTTTTTTCTGCTCAGAGGGTCCCAAGAAGGTCTAAAAGCTACATGATGTGCTTAAAGACTCTTTCTGATGTTAAAAAGTCAAGTCAAGTCCTCCAGACAGTAGTCCATATGGAACTTTGAACTTTTTTTCTCCTCAGAGGGTCCCCAGAAGGTCTAAAAGCTACAGATGTTCTCATAGACTCTTTTTGATGTTTAAAATTCAAGTCAAGTCCGCCAGACAGTAGTCCATATGGGATATTTTGAACTTTTTTTCTGCTCCTAGGGTCCCCAGAAGGTCTAATAGCTACATGATGTCCTCATAGACTCTTTCTGATGTCAAAAAGTCAAGTCAAGTCCGCCAGACAGTAGTCCATATGGGACCTTTTGAACTTTTTTTCTGCTCATAGGGTCCCCAGAAGGTCTAAAAGCTACATGATGTGCTCAAAGACTCTTTCTGGTGATAAAGTCAAGTCAAGTCCGCCAGGCAGTTGTCCATATGGGATCTTTTGAACTTTTTTTCTCCTCAGAGGGTCCCCAGAAGGTCTAAAAGCTACAGATGTTCTCATAGACTCTTTCTGATGTTTAAAATTCAAGTCAAGCCCGCCAGACACTAGTCCATATGTGATCTTTTGAACTTTTTTTCTGCTCAGAGGGTCCCTAGAAGGTCTAATAGCTACATGATGTCCTCATAGACTCTTTCTGATGTTAAAAAGTCAAGTCAAGTTCACCAGACAGTGCACAGTCCATACGGTACCTTTTGAACTTTTTTTCTGCTCAGAGGGTCCCACGAAGGTCTAAAAGCTACATGATGTGCTTAAAGACTCTTTCTGATGATAGAAAGTCAAGTCAAGTCCGCCAGACAGTAGTCCATATGGGAGCTTTTGAACTTTTTTCTGCTCAGGGTGTCCACAGAAGGTCTAAAAGCTACATGATGTCCACATAGACTCTTTGATGTTAAAACGTCAAGTCAAGTCCGCCAGACAGTAGTCCATATGGGAGCTTTTGATCTTTGTTTCTCCTCAGAGGGTCCCCAGAAGGTCTAAAAGCTACAGATGTTCTCATAGACTCTTTTTGATGTTTAAAATTCAAGTCAAGTCCACCAGACAGTAGTCCATATGGGATATTTTGAACTTTTTTTCTGCTCATAGGGTCCCCAGAAGGTCTAATAGCTACATGATGTCCTCATAGACTCTTTCTGGTGATAAAGTCAAGTCAAGTCCGCCAGACAGTAGTCCATATGGGATCTTTTGAACTTTTTTTCTCCTCAGAGGGTCCCCAGAAGGTCTAAAAGCTACAGATGTTCTCATAGACTCTTTCTGATGTTTAAAATTCAAGTCAAGCCCGCCAGACACTAGTCCATATGTGATCTTTTGAACTTTTTTTCTGCTCAGAGGGTCCCTAGAAGGTCTAATAGCTACATGATGTCCTCATAGACTCTTTCTGATGTTAAAAAGTCAAGTCAAGTTCACCAGACAGTGCACAGTCCATACGGGACCTTTTGAACTTTTTTTCTGCTCAGAGGGTCCCACGAAGGTCTAAAAGCTACATGATGTGCTTAAAGACTCTTTCTGATGATAGAAAGTCAAGTCAAGTCCGCCAGACAGTAGTCCATATGGGAGCTTTTGAACTTTTTTCTGCTCAGGGTGTCCACAGAAGGTCTAAAAGCTACATGATGTCCACATAGACTCTTTGATGTTAAAACGTCAAGTCAAGTCCGCCAGACAGTAGTCCATATGGGAGCTTTTGATCTTTGTTTCTCCTCAGAGGGTCCCCAGAAGGTCTAAAAGCTACAGATGTTCTCATAGACTCTTTTTGATGTTTAAAATTCAAGTCAAGTCCGCCAGACAGTAGTCCATATGGGATATTTTGAACTTTTTTTCTGCTCATAGGGTCCCCAGAAGGTCTAATAGCTACATGATGTCCTCATAGACTCTTTCTGATGTCAAAAAGTCAAGTCAAGTCCGCCAGACAGTAGTCCATATGGGACCTTTTGAACTTTTTTTCTGCTCATAGGGTCCCCAGAAGGTCTAAAAGCTACATGATGTGCTTAAAGACTCTTTCTGGTGATAAAGTCAAGTCAAGTCCGCCAGACAGTAGTCCATATGGGATCTTTTGAACTTTTTTTCTCCTCAGAGGGTCCCCAGAAGGTCTAAAAGCTACTTGATGTCCTCATAGACTCTTTCTGATGTTAAAAGGTCAAGTCAAGCCCGCCAGACAATAGTCCATATGTGATCTTTTGAACTTTTTTTCTGCTCAGAGGGTCCCTAGAAGGTCTAATAGCTACATGATGTCCTCATAGACTCTTTCTGATGTTAAAAAGTCAAGTCAAGTCCACCAGACAGTGGACAGTCCATATGGGACCTTTTGAACTTTTTTTCTGCTCAGAGGGTCCCACGAAGGTCTAAAAGCTACATGATGTGCTTAAAGACTCTTTCTGATGATAGAAAGTCAAGTCAAGTCCGCCAGACAGTAGTCCATATGGGAGCTTTTGAACTTTTTTCTGCTCAGAATGTCCACAGAAGGTCTAAAAGCTACATGATGTCCACATAGACTCTTTGATGTTAAAAATTCAAGTCAAGTCCGCCAGACAGTAGTCCATATGGGAGCTTTTGATCTTTGTTTCTGCTCAGAGGGTCCCCAGAAGGTCTAAAACCAACAGATGTCCTCATTGACTCTTTCTGATGTTTAAAATTCAAGTCAAGTCCGCCAGACACTAGTCCATATTGGACCTTTTGAACTTTTTTTCTCCTCAGAGGGTCCACAAAAATTGCTAAAAGCTATGTGATGTCCTTAAAAACACTTTCTGATGTTCAAAAGTCAAGTCAAATCCACCACACAGTTTTCCTTATGGGACCTTTTAAACTTTTTTTCTCCTCAGAGGGTCCCCAGAAGGTCTAAAAGCTACATGATGTCCTCATAGACTCTTTCTGATGTTAAAAAGTTAAGTCAAGTACGCCAGACAGTAGTCCATATGGGACCTTTTGAATTTTATTTCTGCTTAGAGGGTCCCAGAAGGTCTAAAAGCTACATGAAGTCCTTGTTGACTCTTTCTGATGTTAAAACCGCCATACAGTAGTCCATATGGGACCTTTTGAACTTTTTTTCTGCTCAGATGGTCCACAAAAGGTCTAGAAGCTATGTGATGTCCTTATAAATACTTTCTGATGTTCAAAACAAGTCAAGTCCACCAGACAGTTTTCCTTATGGGACCTTTTGAACTTTTTTTCTCCTCAGAGGGTCCCCAGAAGGTCTAAAAGCTACATGATGTCCTCATAGACTCTTTCTGATGTTAAAAAGTCAAGTCCGCCAGACACTAGTCCATATGGGACCTTTTGAACTTTTTTTCTCCTCAGAGGGTCCCCAGAAGGTCTAAAAGCTACGTGATGTCCTTAAAGACTCTTTCTGATGTTAAAAAGTCAAGCCAAGTCCGCCAGACAGTAGTCCATATGGGAGATTTTGAACTTTTTTTCTGCTCAGAGGGTCCCCAGAAGGTCTAAAAGCTACGTGATGTCCTTGTTGACTCTTTCTGATGTTAAAACCGCCATACAGTAGTCCATATGGGACCTTTTGATCTTTTTTCTACTCAGAGGGTCCAGAGAAGGTCTAATAGCTACTTGATGTCCTCATAGACTCTTTCTGATGTTAAAAAGTCAAGTCAAGTCTGCCAGACAGTAGTCCATATGGGACCTTTCGAACTTTTTTCTGCTCAGAGGGTCCACAGAAGGTCTAAAAGCGACTTGATGTCCTCAAAGACTCTTTCTGATGTTAAAAAGTCGTCAAGTCCGCCAGACAGTAGTCCATATGGGACTTTTTGAACTTTTTTCTGCTCAGAGGGTCCCCAGAAGGTCTGATAGCTACAGGATTTCCTCCAAGACTCTTTTTGATGTTAAAAAGTCAAGTCAAGTCCGCCAGACAGTAGTCCATATGGGACTTTTTTAACTTTTTTTCTGCTCAGAGTGTCCCCAGAAGGTCTAATAGCTACATGATTTCCTCAAAGTCTAAAAGCTCAAGTCTAAAAGCTACTTGATGTCCTCATAGACTCTTTCTGATGTTAAAAGGTCAAGTCAATTCCGCCAGACAGTAGTCCTTTTGATCTTTTTTTCTAAACAGAGGGTCCACAGAAGTTCTAAAAGCTACATGATGTCCTCAAAGACTCTTTCTGATGTTAAAAGTCAGGTCAAGTCCACCAGACAGTAGTCCATATGGGACCTTTTGAAATTTGTTCTACTCAGATGGTCCCCAGAAGATCTAATAGCTACATGATGTTCTTAATGACTCTTTCTGATGTTAAAAGTCAAGTCCGCCAGACAGTAGTCCATATGGGACCTTTTGATCTTTTTTTCTACTCAGAGGGTCTACAGAAGGTCTAAAACCTACTTGATGTCCTCATAGACTCTTTATGATGTTAAATAGTCGTAAGGTCCGCCAGACAGTAGTCCATATGGGACCTTTTGATCTTTTTTCTGCTCATAGGGTCCCCAGAAGGTCTAAAGGCTACATGATGTCCTTAAAGACTTTTTCTGATGTTAAAAAGTCAAGTCAAGTCCTCCAGACAGTTGTCCATATGGGACCTTTTGAACTTTTTTTCTCCTCAGAGGGTCCCCAGAATGTCTAAAAGCTACATATGTTCTCATAGACTCTTTGATGTTAAAAAGTCAAGTCAAGTCCGCCAGACAGTAGTCCTTATGGGAGCTTTTGATCTTTTTTCTGCTCAGAGGGTCCCCAGAAGGTCTAAAAGCTACATGATGTCCTTAAAGATATTTTCTGATTTTATAAACAAAGGCAAGTCCTCCAGACAGTAGTCCATATGGAACTTTTGATCTTTTTTTCTCCTCAGAGGGTCCCAAGAAGGTCTAAAAGCTACAGATGTTCTCATAGACTCTTTCTGATGTTTAAAATTCAATTCAAGTCCACCAGACACTAGTCCATATGGGATCTTTTGAACTTTTTTTCTGCTCAGGGGGTCCCCAGATGGTCTAATAGCTACATGATGTCCTCATAGACTCTTTCTGATGTTAAAAAGTCAAGTCAAGTCCGCCAGACAGTAGTCCATATGGGACCTTTTGAACTTTTTTTTCTGCTCAGAAGGTCCCCAGAAGGTCTAAAAGCTACATGATGTGCTATAAGACTCTTTCTGATGATAAAAAGTCAAGTCAAGTCCGCCAGACAGTAGTCCATATGGGATCTTTTGAACTTTTTATTTCCTCAGAGGGTCCCCAGAAGGTCTAAAAGCTACATGATGTCCACATAGACTCTTTGATGTTAAAAAGTCAAGTCAAGTCCGCCAGACAGTAGTCCATATGGGAGCTTTGATCTTTTTTTCTGCTCAGAGGGTCCACAGAAGGTCTAAAAGCTACTTGATGTCCTCAAAGACTCTTTCTGATTTTAAAAAGTCAAGTCAAGTCCACCAGACAGTAGTCTATATGGGACCTTTTGATCTTTTTTCTACTCAGAGGGTCCAGAGAAGGTCTAATAGCTACATGATGTCCTTAATGACTCTTTCTGATGTTAAAAGTCAAGTCAAATCCGCCACACAGTAGTCCATATGGGACCTTTTGATCTTTTTTTCTACTCAGAGGGTCCACAGAAGGTCTAAAAGCTACTTAAGGTCTTCATAGACTCTTTTTCCGATGTTAAAAAGTCAAGTCAAGTCCGCCAGACAGTAGTCCATATGGGACCTTTTGAACTTTTTTTTCTGCTCAGAGGGTCCCCAGAAGGTCTTAAAGCTGCATGATGTGCTTAAAGACTCTTTCTGATGATAAAAAGTCAAGTCAAATCCGCCAGACAGTAGTCCATATGGGATCTTTTGAACTTTTTATTTCCTCAGAGGGTCCCCAGAAGGTCTAAAAGCTACATGATGTCCACATAGACCCTTTGATGTTAAAAAGTCAAGTCAAGTCCGCCAGACAGTAGTCCATATGGGACCATTTGAATGTTTTTTCTGCTAAGAGGGTCCCCAGAAGGTCTAATAGCTACATGATGTCTTCATAAACTCTTTCTGATGTTAAAAAGTCAAGTCAAGTCCGCCAGACAGTAGTCCATATGGCACCTTTTGCACTTTTTTTCTGCTAAGAGGGTCCCCAGAAGGTCTAATAACTACATGAAGTCCAAATAGACTCTTTGATGTTAAAAAGTCAAGTCAAGTCCGCCAGACAGTAGTCCTTATGGGAGCTTTTGATCTTTTTCCTGCTCAGAGGGTCCCCAGAAGGTCTAAAAGCTATATGATGTCCTTAAAGACTTTTTCTGATGTTAAAAAGTCAAGTCAAGTCCTCCAGACAGTAGTCCATATGGAACTTTTGAACTTTTTTTCTCCTCAGAGGGTCCCCAGAAGGTCTAAAAGCTACAGATGTTCTCATAGACTCTTTGTGATGTTTAAAATTCAAGTCAAGTCCGCTAGACAGTAATCCATATGGGATCTTTTGAACTTTTTTTCTGCTCAGAGGGTCCCCAGAATGTCTAAAAGCTACATATGTTCTCATAGACTCTTTGATGTTAAAAAGTCAAGTCAAGTCCGCCAGACAGTAGTCCTTATGGGAGCTTTTGATCTTTTTTCTGCTCAGAGGGTCCCCAGAAGGTCTAAAAGCTACATGATGTCCTTAAAGATATTTTCTGATGTTATAAAAAAGGCAAGTCCTCCAGACAGTAGTCCATATGGGACCTTTTGAACTTTTTTTCTCCTCAGAGGGTCCCAAGAAGGTCTAAAAGCTACAGATGTTCTCATAGACTCTTTCTGATGTTTAAAATTCAATTCAAGTCCACCAGACACTAGTCCATATGGGATCTTTTGAACTTTTTTTCTGCTCAGGGGGTCCCCAGAAGGTCTAATAGCTACATGATGTCCTCATAGACTCTTTCTGATGTTAAAAAGTCAAGTCAAGTCCGCCAGACAGTAGTCCATATGGGACCTTTTGAACTTTTTGTTCTGCTCAGAAGGTCCCCAGAAGGTCTAAAAGCTACATGATGTGCTTAAAGACTCTTTCTGATGATAAAAAGTCAAGTCAAGTCCGCCAGACAGTAGTCCATATGGGATCTTTTGAACTTTTTATTTCCTCAGAGGGTCCCCAGAAGGTCTAAAAGCTACATGATGTCCACATAGACTCTTTGATGTTAAAAAGTCAAGTCAAGTCCGCCAGACAGTAGTCCATATGGGAGCTTTTGATTTTTTTTCTGCTCAGAGGGTCCACAGAAGGTCTAAAAGCTACTTGATGTCCTCAAAGACTCTTTCTGATTTTAAAAAGTCAAGTCAAGTCCACCAGACAGTAGTCTATATGGGACCTTTTGATATTTTTTCTACTCAGAGGGTCCAGAGAAGGTCTAATAGCTACATGATGTCCTTAATGACTCTTTCTGATGTTAAAAGTCAAGTCAAATCCGCCACACAGTAGTCCATATGGGACCTTTTGATCTTTTTTTCTACTCAGAGGGTCCACAGAAGGTCTAAAAGCTACTTGATGTCCTCATAGACTCTTTCCGATGTTAAAAAGTCAAGTCAAGTCCGCCAGACAGTAGTCCATATGGGACCTTTTGAACTTTTTTTCTGCTCAGAGGGTCCCCAGAAGGTCTTAAAGCTGCATGATGTGCTTAAAGACTCTTTCTGATGATAAAAAGTCAAGTCAAATCCGCCAGACAGTAGTCCATATGGGATCTTTTGAACTTTTTATTTCCTCAGAGGGTCCCCAGAAGGTCTAAAAGCTACATGATGTCCGCATAGACCCTTTGATGTTAAAAAGTCAAGTCAAGTCCGCCAGACAGTAGTCCATATGGGACCTTTTGAATGTTTTTTCTGCTAAGAGGGTCGCTAGAAGGTCTAATAGCTACATGATGTCCTCATAAACTCTTTCTGATGTTAAAAAGTCAAGTCAAGTCCGCCAGACAGTAGTCCATATGGGACCTTTTGAACTTTTTTTCTGCTCAGAGGATCCCCAGAAGGTCTAATAACTACATGAAGTCCACATAGACTCTTTGATGTTAAAAAGTCAAGTCAAGTCCGCCAGACAGTAGTCCTTATGGGAGCTTTTGATCTTTTTTCTGCTCAGAGGGTCCCCAGAAGGTCTAAAAGCTACATGATGTCCTTAAAGACTTTTTCTGATGTTAAAAAGTCAAGTCAAGTCCTCCAGACAGTAGTCCATATGGAACTTTTGAACTTTTTTTCTGCTCAGAGGGTCCCCAGAAGGTCTAATAGCTACATGATGTCCTCATAGACTCTTTCTGATGTTAAAAAGTCAAGTCAAGTCCGCCAAACAGTAGTCCATATGGGACCTTTTGAACTTTTTTTCTGCTCATAGGGTCCCCAGAAGGTCTAAAAGGTACATGATGTGCTTAAAGATTCTTTCTGATGATAAAAAAGTCAAGTCAAGTCCGCCAGACAGTAGTCCATATGGGATCTTTTGAACTTTTTTTCTCCTCAGAGGGTCCCCTGAAGGTCTAAAAGCTACAGATATTCTCATAGACTCTTTCTGATGTTTAAAATTCAAGTCAAGTCAGCCAGACATGAGTCCATATGTGATCTTTTGAACTTTTTTTCTGCTCAGAGGGTCCCCAGAAGGTCTAATAGCTACATGATGTGCTCAAAGACTCTCTTTGATGTTAAAAAATCAAGGCTAGTCCGCCAGACAGTAGTCCATATGGGACCTTTTGAACGTTTTTTCTGCTAAGAGGGTCCCCAGAAGGTCTAAAAGCTACATGATGTCCACATAGATTCTTTGATGTTAAAAAGTCAAGTCAAGTCCACCAGACAGTGGTCCTTATGGGAGCTTTTGATCTTTTTTCTGCTCAGAGGGTCCCCAGAAGGTCTAAAAGCTACATGATGTCCTTAAAGACTTTTTCTGATGTTAAAAAGTCAAGTCAAGTCCTCCAGACAGTAGTCCATGTAGGACCTTTTGAACTTTTTTTCTCCTCAGAGGGTCCCAAGAAGGTCTAAAAGCTACAGATGTTCTCATAGACTCTTTCTGATGTTTAAAATTCAAGTCAAGTCCGCCAGACATTAGTCCATATGGGATCTTTTGAACTTTTTTTCTGCTCAGAGGGTCCCCAGAAGGTCTAATAGCTACATGATGTCCTCATAGACTCTTTCTGATGTTAAAAAGTCAAGTTAAGTCCGCCAGACAGTAGTCCATATGGGACCTTTTCAACTTTTTTTCTCCTCAGAGGGTCCCAAGAAGGTCTAAAAGCTACAGATGTTCCCTTTCAAGGGAACTTCGAGCTGCGTCAAACGCTGCGGGAACGCCCCTGCGTTGTGCGTCATGAAGCACGTATGGAATCAGCCCAATGGAGAGATGAAACGTCATAGGCGGGTGATGTCATCGACCAGGAAACTATAAAGCACCCCAAAAACACAAGCGCATTAGCTTCTGTGCTTTCAGTCGCGCTACATGTGAATCTGTCCCTGTGTGATATTGTCTGTCTTACATACCCTGCACCACACAAACAATTTATCCCTATATATATATATATTGAGAGATTATGGCGGACGAACAGCAGTTTAGAAAGTGTGTTCCTCCCTGCTCGCGTTATTTAACGAGCGGGGATACACATGATCTTTGTGTTGTTTGTTTGGGAGTTCAGCATGCCCAGTTTGCTCTCGAGGGAGCAGACTGTGAGCATTGCGAGCGTTTGCCGTTAAGGACGCTCCGCTCCCGCCGATCGCTCTTTGAGGAGAGCGGTTCGGTGCGCGCTCCCCGCGGTTCGGGTCCCGCTTCTGCCGAGGCAGAGCGGCGGCGCTTATCGTGGGGATCGCAGATGGATCTCACAGCGGGGTTTGAGACGGGCTCTGCCTTATCTCTCCCTTCACCTGTGAGATCCAGTGCCTCAGTCCCGGGTTCGGAAGCACGCGCTGCGGTTTCTTCCGCTCGGGCTGAGGCACCAATGCTGCAGCTATCCAGTTCTGAGGAACTTGATGTTGTTAGTGTTGAGGGAGATGTGGAGGATTCGCCACCCCACACTCCTGAGAGTGATGAGCTTATGGAGGTGTTAACAAGAGCTGTTGAAAAACTTAATATTGAATGGCCAGTGACTAGACAGGAGTCTGTTTCTAAATCAAAGTTGGATGAGAGATTTTTGCCGTCACGTGTGCAGCCTCCACGCCGGTGCCTGCCGTTTTTCCATGATCTCCACACCGAGGTGTCGAAATCATGGAGAAAACCGGTGTCATATAGAGTGTTTAGTCCCCAGACTTCAACATACGCTAATATTATGGGAGCCAAGGCTCATGGTTATGGTGCTTTGCCTCGTGTGGAAGAGACACTTGCGAGCCATCTCTCCCCCGAAGCAGCATCATCTTTTAAGGCACCGGCATTACCCACCAAGCCTTTAAGAAACACTTCGGCTTTGGTGGGTAAAGCATATTCGGCAGCAGGTCAGGCTGCGTCATGTCTGCATACTATGTCAATCTTGCAGGCATACCAGGCTGATCTGCTAAGGGACATGAGTGAGAGTGAGGAGGTCAGTACTGACGTAGTTCGCGAACTGCGTCAGGCTGCTGATTTATCCCTGCGTGCCACCAGAGAATCGGCCAAATTAATGGGTCGTTCTATGGCAGCTCTGGTGGCCGCAGAAAGACATTTGTGGTTAAATCAGACTAATATTAAAGAGAGAGAAAAAGCTTTTCTTTTAGATGCTCCTCTTTCTCCCATGGGGTTGTTTGGTGATGCTGTGAATTCAGTTATCGATAAATTCCAAGAAGAAAAGAAACAAACTGCAGCTTTTAAAAAGTTTCTTCCCCTTAAAGTTCATGTCCCTGGGGCTGCTGGGCGGGAGCAGCCCCGGCCGTCTTCGAGCTCATCACATAGAGCGCAGCAGAGGCAGAGTGTCGCGTCTCGTGCTCCCCCTGCTGGACAGTGGGCTCAGCCGCGACACTCTCAGCCGAAGCCTTCTCCCAGTAGAACTGATCTGAGGACAGTTATATTGGCTAAGAAGGCTTCGGCTAAGAAGAAGTCCTGACGCCAAGCCGTTCAGGATGCTGAGGGTGGTCCCCACCGAGGCGGAAAGGTGTTCACCTCTTTTTACGGTGCCCATTCCTCCTCGGTGCCCTCAGGGGCTCGTTCTGTCAACCCCGCCTTTATGCCGGGGCACAGACGATCCCAGCGAGCGCTTTCCCGAGGGACGCTCGCTCCCTCTGAGGAGGGTCTCAGAGCGGTCAGACCAGTTGTTCCCTGCCGGTGCGCCGTTACAGGGCGCTGCGTCTGCTGCTCAAGTTACACCAGAGGCCAGTCTCGAGAGGCTGGTACCCTTAGTAGAATTTCTGGCAGAGTGGAAAAGCCTTCCAAAAATATCTCATTGGGTCCTGCAGACAGTAGAAAAGGGTTATGCTATCCAGTTCAGGTGTCGTCCACCAAAATTCAGAGGGGTTCTGCACACAGTGGTGGGCCCCGAGCAGGCTCTGGTATTGGAACAAGAGGTGAAAACGCTCCTTCAAAAAGAGGCTATAGAACGGGTTCCTCCTCCCAGTTTGGAGTCAGGTTATTACAGCCGATATTTCATCGTTCCAAAGAAGGATGGGGGTTGCGTCCAATTTTAGACCTGCGCATATTGAATCGCTCGGTAGGGAAGCTAAAATTCAAGATGCTCACTATCAAGCAGATCGTGTCTCAAATCAGGTCCGAGGACTGGTTTGTCACGATAGATCTGAAGGACGCATACTTCCATGTGTCCATCCTTCCACAACACAGGAAGTTCCTGAGGTTCGCCTTCGGGGGCGAGGCGTACCAGTACAGGGTTCTTCCGTTTGGCCTAGCTTTATCTCCCCGCACTTTCACGAAATGCATGGATGCAGCACTAGTGCCTCTGAGGCTTCAGGGCATTCGTATTCTCAATTACATCGACGATTGGTTGATTTTAGCTCAGACCGAGCAGATGGCGGTTCGGCATCGAGATGTCGTCCTCGCTCATATCAGAAAGTTGGGGTTGAGGCTGAACGCAAAGAAAAGTGTATTATCTCCTTCCCAGAAGACCACTTTTCTGGGTGTCGTTTGGGATTCGGTATCGATGCGGGCGCGACTCTCTCCGACCCGCATCGCTTCGATTCTCTCAGCTGTGAAACAAGTGAAGCTAGGCCAGCTACTCACTGTCAAGCAGTTTCAGAGACTGTTGGGTCTGATGGCAGCAGCGTCCAACGTTATACCTTGCGGCCTGTTGTACATGAGACCGCTACAGTGGTGGCTCAGGACCAAGGGATTCTCCCCGAGGGGAAATCCGCTCCGCACGTTCAAAGTCACGCGGCGCTGCCTTCGTGCTCTGGTCATGTGGAGAGAAACTTGGTTCCTATCCAAAGGTCCTGTGCTGGGGGCTCTTTGTCGTCGCATAACGCTAACGACGGATGCTTCCCTCACAGGGTGGGGGGCGGTCATGAGTGGTCGCCCAGCCCAAGGTCTGTGGCAGGATCATCATCTTTCGTGGCACATAAATTGTCTAGAGATGTTGGCTGTGTTTCAGGCTCTGAAACACTTCCTAACAGACCTGAGAGGCCATCATGTGTTAGTTCAATCAGACAACATGTCGGTGGTCTCTTATATAAATCATCAGGGGGGCCTGCGGTCTCGCCGGCTTTACAAGTTGGCCCGTCAGATCCTCCTGTGGTCCCAAGGGAAGCTACTATCTCTGAGAGCAATGTATCTCCCTGGGTATTTGAATGTGGTAGCAGACTCCCTGTCGAGGCAGGGGCCGAGGCCAGGGGAATGGAGACTCCACCCCGAGGTGGTGGAGCTCCTTTGGTTGAGTTTCGGTCGCGCCGAGGTGGACCTATTCGCTTCCAAGGAGACCACTCATTGTCATCGGTGGTTCTCCATCACTCTTCCAGCCCCCCTGGGGTTGGATGCTATGGTGCAGCCGTGGCCGAGGTCACGTCTGTACGCCTTTCCCCCGATTGCTCTGTTACCAGGAGTTCTGGAGAGGGTCCGCCGGGACGGGGTCAGTCTACTACTAGTAGCCCCGTTCTGGCCGGCCCGAGTATGGTTTGCGGACCTGATTTCTCTCCTGGACGGTTCTCCTTTGGAGCTCCCGGTCAGGAGGGATCTACTCTCCCAGGCGGGGGGCACGATACTTCACCCCCGCCCAGAATTGTGGAAACTGTGGGCTTGGCCTCTGAGGGGGCCCAGCTCATAGACTCCGGTCTCTCAACCGAGGTTGTTGAGACCATTCTTAACTCCAGAGCTCCATCCACGAGGAAGCTTTATGCCTTGAAGTGGAAACTTTTCACTTCTTGGTGTGGAGAACACCTGCAGGACCCAGTTAACTGCCCAGTGGGTGCAGTGCTGGAATTCCTGCAGGAGCGCTTCTCCACAGGGTTATCCCCCTCCACACTAAAGGTGTATGTGGCGGGACTAGCTGCTTACCACGTCCCTTTCAGTGGAGTTTCTCTTGGGAGACACCCGCTTATAACTCGTTTCCTCCGTGGCACTTTGAGGCTGAGGCCAGCAGTTCGTACGAGGGTGCCGACTTGGGATCTGGCCATTGTATTAGAAGGTCTTTCCCTAGCTCCTTTTGAACCTATCGAAGAAGTTCCCGAGAAGTTTCTCACTTTTAAGACTATCTTTTTGCTTGCTATCTCTTCACTAAAAAGAATCGGAGATTTGCAGGCTCTGTCGGTTTCACCCTCGTGCCTGGAATTTGCACCTGGCATGGTTAAAGCTTTTCTGCATCCTAGACCAGGTTACGTTCCTAAGGTTCCTACTAATATTGTTAGACCTACGGTTCTGCAGGCTTTCTGTCCTCCTCCATTTATGTCATCGGACCAGGAGAAACTTAATTCACTCTGCCCTGTTAGGGCATTAGACGCTTATGTCCACAGAGCTGCCCTGTGGAGGAAATCAGAACAACTTTTTATGTTTCGGGCCACCCAGGAAAGGATGTCCGGCGTCTAAACAGAGAATGAGCAGGTGGGTGGTTGAGGCTATCTCACTTGCTTATGAGTCGGCTGGCCAGCCTTCACCTTTGGTTGTCCGAGCTCACTCTACCAGGAGTATGGCTGCTTCTAAAGCTCTTTTGTCGGGGGTTCCCCTGAGTGATGTTTGTGATGCGGCTGGATGGTCTTCACCGCATACTTTTATTAAGTTCTATGACCTAGACTTAAGCTCTACCCCTGGGGCACAGGTGCTCTCGTCCTCTGTGCGCTAGTCTCACATGACGGTCATTTGGTCCTATGGCGACGTGGGTATTCGCGTTCCCGCAGCGTTTGACGCAGCTCGAAGTTCCCTTGAAAGGGAACGTCTAGGTTACGTATGTAACCCTAGTTCCCTGATAGGGAACGAGACGCTGCGTCGCTCCGCCATACTCCCGGCACTCCCGTTAGCGCTTCCTTCAAGCCTATCAGAAGCTAATGCGCTTGTGTTTTTGGGGTGCTTTATAGTTTCCTGGTCGATGACGTCACCCGCCTATGACGTTTCATCTCTCCATTGGGCTGATTCCATACGTGCTTCATGACGCACAACGCAGGGGCGTTCCCGCAGCGTTTGACGCAGCGTCTCGTTCCCTATCAGGGAACTAGGGTTACATAATTAACCGAGACGTTCTCATAGACTCTTTCTGATGTTAAAAAGTCAAGTTAAGTCCGTCAGACAGTGGTCCATATGGGACCTTTTGAACTTTTTTTCTCCTCAGAGGGTCCCCAGAAGGTCTAATAGCTACATTAAGTCCTTAATGACTCTTTCTGATGTTAAAAAGTCATCAAGTCCGCCAGACAGTAGTCCTTATGGGACCTTTTGAACTCTTTTCTCCTTAGAGAGTCCCCAGAAGGTCTAAAACCTCCATGATATCCTCATAGACTCCTTGTGATGTTAAAAAGTCAAGTCAAGTCCGTCAGACAGTAGCCCATATGGGACCTTATGAACTTTTTTTCTGCTCAGAGGGTCCACAGAAGGTGGACCCTCTGAGAAAAAAAGCTACATGATGTCCTCAAAGACTCTTTCTGATGTTAAAAAGTCAAGTCAAGTCCGCCTGACAGTAGTCCATACGGGACTTTTTGAACTTTTTTTCTGCTCAGAGGGTCCACAGAAGGTCTAAAAGCTACATGATTTCCTCAAAGTCTAAAAGCTCAAGTCTAAAAGCTACTTGATATCCTCAAAGACTCTTTCTGGTGTTAAAAGTCAAGTCAAGTCCGCAAGGCAGTAGTCCATATGGGACCTTTTGATCTTTTTTTCTACTCAGAGGGTCCACAGAAGGTCTAAAAGCTACTTAATGTCCTCATAGACTCTTTCTGATGTTAAAAAGTCAAGTCAAGTCCGCCAGACAGTAGTACATATGGGACCTTTTGAACTTTTTTCTGCTCAGAGGGTCCCGAGAAGATCTAATAGCTACAGGATGTCCTCAAAGACTCTCTCTGATGTTAAAAAGTCAAGTCAAGTCCGCCAGACAGTAGTCTTATGGGACCTTTTGAACTTTTTTTCTGCTCAGAGGGTCCCCAGAAGGTCTAATAGCTTCATGATTTCCTCAAAGTCTAAAAGCTCAAGTCTAAAAGCTACTTGATGTCCTCAAAGGCTCTCTCTGATGTTAAAAAGTCGTCAAGTCCGCCGGACAGTAGTCCATATGGGACTTTTTGAACTTTTTTTCTGCTCAGAGGGTCCACAGAAGGTCTAAAAGCTACTTGATGTCCTCAAAGACTCTTTCTGATTTTAAAAAGTCAAGTCAAGTCAACCAGACAGTAGTCTATATGGGACCTTTTGATCTTTTTTCTGCTCGGAGGGTCCACAGAAGGTCTAAAAGCGACTTGATGTCCTCAAAGACTCTTTCTGATGTTAAAAAGTCGTCAAGTCCGCCAGACAGTAGTCCACATGGGACTTTTTGAACTTTTTTTCTGCTCAGAGGGTCCCCAGAAGGTCTAATAGCTACATGATTTCCTCCAAGACTCTTTCGTATGTTAAAAAGTCAAGTCAAGTCCGACCAGAGTCCATACGGGACTTTTTGAACTTTTTTTCTGCTCAGAGGGTACCCAGAAGGTCTAATAGCTACATGATTTCTTCAAAGTCTAAAAGCTCAAGTCTAAAAGCTACTTGTCCTCAAAGACTCTTTCTGATGTTAAAAGTCAAGTGAAGTCCGCCAGACAGTAGTCCATCTAGGACCTTTTGATCTTTTTTTCTACTCAGAGGGTCCACAGAAGGTCTAATAGCTACATGATGTCCTTAATGAGTCTTTCTGATGTTAAAAAGTCGTCAAGTCCGCCAGACAGTAGTCCATATGGGACCTTTTGATCTTTTTTTCTACTCAGAGGATCCAAAGAAGGTCTAAAAGCTACTTGATGTCCTCATAGACTCTTTCTGATGTTAAAAAGTCAAGTCAAGTCCGCCAGACAGTAGTCCATATGGGACTTTTTGAACTTTTTTTCTCCTCAGAGGGTCCCAAGAAGGTCTAAAAGCTACAGATGTTCTCATAGACTCTTTCTGATGTTTAAAATTCAAGTCAAGTCCGCCAGACACTAGTCCAAATGGGATCTTTTGAACTTTTTTTCTGCTCAGAGGGTCCCCAGAAGGTCTAATAGCTACATGATGTCCTCATAAGACTCTTTCTGATGTTAAAAAGTCAAGTTAAGTCCGCCAGACAGTAGTCCATATGGGACCTTTTCAACTTTTTTTCTCCTCAGAGGGTCCCAAGAAGGTCTAAAAGCTACAGATGTTCTCATAGACTCTTTCTGATGTTAAAAAGTCAAGTTAAGTCCGTCAGACAATGGTCCATATGGGACCTTTTGAACTTGTTTTCTCCTCAGAGGGTCCCCAGAAGGTCTAATAGCTACATTAAGTCCTTATTGACTCTTTCTGATGTTAAAAAGTCATCAAGTCCGCCAGACAGTAGTCCTTATGGGACCTTTTGAACTTTTTTCTCCTTAGAGAGTCCCCAGAAGGTCTAAAACCTCCATGATATCCTCATAGACTCCTTGTGATGTTAAAAAGTCAAGTCAAGTCCGTCAGACAGTAGTCCATATGGGACCTTATGAACTTTTTTTCTGCTCAGAGGGTCCACAGAAGGTGTAAAAGCTACATGATGTCCTCAAAGACTCTTTCTGATGTTAAAAAGTCAAGTCAAGTCCGCCTGAAAGTAGTCCATACGGGACTTTTTGAACTTTTTTTCTGCTCAGAGGGTCCACAGAAGGTCTAAAAGCTACATGATTTCCTCAAAGTCTAAAAGCTCAAGTCTAAAAGCTACTTGATATCCTCAAAGACTCTTTCTGGTGTTAAAAGTCAAGTCAAGTCCGCCAGACAGTAGTCCATATGGGACCTTTTGATCTTTTTTTCTACTCAGAGAATCCCCAGAAGGTCTAAAAGCTACTTAATGTCCTCATAGACTCTTTCTGATGTTAAAAAGTCAAGTCAAGTCGCCAGACAGTAGTCCATATGGGACCTTTTGAACTTTTTTCTGCTCAGAGGGTCCCAAGAAGATCTAATAGCTACAGGATGTCCTCAAAGACTCTCTATGATGTTAAAAAGTCAAGTCCGCCAGACAGTAGTCTTATGGGACCTTTTGAACTTCTTTTCTGCTCAGAGGGTCCCCAGAAGGTCTAATAGCTTCATGATTTCCTCAAAGTCTAAAAGCTCAAGTCTAAAAGCTACTTGATGTCCTCAAAGGCTCTCTTTGATGTTAAAAAGTCGTCAAGTCCGCCAGACAGTAGTCCATATGGGACTTTTTGAACTTTTTTTCTGCTCAGAGGGTCCACAGAAGGTCTAAAAGCTGCTTGATGTCCTCAAAGACTCTTTCTGATTTTAAAAAGTCAAGTCAAGTCAACCAGACA
Source organism: Siphateles boraxobius (assembly GCF_051911475.1). Lineage (NCBI taxonomy): Eukaryota > Metazoa > Chordata > Actinopteri > Cypriniformes > Leuciscidae > Siphateles > Siphateles boraxobius. The sequence goes on along the minus strand of NW_027509141.1, from coordinate 12,563,728 downwards.
GTAGTCTATATGGGACCTTTTGATCTTTTTTCTGCTCAGAGGGTCCACAGAAGGTCTAAAAGCGACTTGATGTCCTCAAAGACTCTTTCTGATGTTAAAAAGTCGTCAAGTCCGCCAGACAGTAGTCCACATGGGACTTTTTGAACTTTTTTTCTGCTCAGAGGGTCCCCAGAAGGTCTAATAGCTACATGATTTCCTCCAAGACTCTTTCGTATGTTAAAAAGTCAAGTCAAGTCCGACCAGAGTCCATACGGGACTTTTTGAACTTTTTTTCTGCTCAGAGGGTCCCCAGAAGGTCTAATAGCTACATGATTTCTTCAAAGTCTAAAAGCTCAAGTCTAAAAGCTACTTGTCCTCAAAGACTCTTTCTGATGTTAAAAGTCAAGTGAAGTCCGCCAGACAGTAGTCCATCTAGGACCTTTTGATCTTTTTTTCTACTCAGAGGGTCCACAGAAGGTCTAATAGCTACATGATGTCCTTAATGAGTCTTTCTGATGTTAAAAAGTCGTCAAGTCCGCCAGACAGTAGTCCATATGGGACCTTTTGATCTTTTTTTCTACTCAGAGGATCCAAAGAAGGTCTAAAAGCTACATGATGTCCTCATAGACTCTTTCTGATGTTAAAAAGTCAAGTCAAGTCCGCCAGACAGTAGTCCATATGGGACTTTTTGAACTTTTTTTCTGCTCAGAGGGTCCCCAGAAGGTCTAAAAGCTACATGATGTGCTTAAAGACTCTTTCTGATGATAAAAAGTCAAGTCAAGACCGCCAGACAGTAGTCCATATGGGAGCTTTTGAACTTTTTTTTCTGCTCAGAGGGTCCCCAGAAGGTCTAATAGCTTTATGATTTCCTCAAAGTCTAAAAGCTCAAGTCTAAAAGCTACTGGATGTCCTCAAAGGCTCTCTCTGATGTTAAAAAGTCGTCAAGTCCGCCGGACAAAAGTCCATATGGGACTTTTTGAACTTTTTTTCTGCTCAGAGGGTCCACAGAAGGTCTAAAAGCTACCTGATGTCCTCAAAGACTCTTTCTGATTTTAAAAGTCAAGTCCACCAGACAGTACTCTATATGGGACCTTTTGATCTTTTTTCTACTTAGAGGGTCCAGAGAAGGTCTAATAGCTACATGATGTCCTTAATGACTCTTTCTGATGTTAAAAAGTCAAGTCAAGTCCGCCAGACTGTAGTCCATATGGGACCTTTTAATTTTTTTTCTAAACAGAGGGTCCACAGAAGGTCTAAAAGCTACATGATGTCCTCAAAGACTCTTTCTGATGTTAAAAGTCAGATCATGTCCGCCAGACAGTAGTCCATATGGGACCTTTTGAAATTTGTTGTACTCAGAGGGTCCCCAGAGGGTCTAATAGCTACATGATGTCCTTAATGACTCTTTCTGATGTTAAAAGTCAAGTCCGCCAGACAGTAGTCCATATGGGACCTTCTGATCTTTTTTTCTACTCAGAGGGTCTACAGAAGGTCTAAAAGCTACTTGATGTCCTCATAGACTCTTTCTGATGTTAAAAAGTCGTCAAGTCCGCCAGACAGTAGTCCATATGGGACCTTTTGAACTTTTTTTTTGCTCAGAGGGTCCCCAGAAGGTCTAAAAGCTACATGATGTCCTCATAAACTCTTTCTGATGTTAAAAGTCGTCAAGTCCGCCAGACAGTAGTCCTTATGGGACCTTTTGATCTTTTTTTCTACTCAGAGGGTCCACAGAAGGTCTAAAAGCTACTTGATATCCTCATAGACTCTTTCTGATGTTAAAAAGTCAAGTCAAGTCTGCCAGACAATAGTCCATATGTGAGCTTTTGAACTTTTTTTCTTCTCAGAGGGTCTCCAGAAGGTCTAATATCTACATTAAGTCCTTAATGACTCTTTCTGATGTTAAAAAGTCATCAAGTCCGCCAGACAGTAGTCCTTATGGGACCTTTTGAACTTTTTTTCTCCTTAGAGAGTCCCCAGAAGGTCTAAAACCTCAATGATATCCTCATAGACTCTTTCTGATGTTAAAAAGTCAAGTCAAGTCCGCCAGACAGTAGTCCATATGGGACCTTTTGAACTTTTTTTCTGCTCAGAGGGTCCCCAGAAGGTCTAAAAGCTACATGATGTCCACATAGACTCTTTGATGTTCAAAAGTCAAGTCAAGTCCGCCAAACAGTAGTCCTTATGGGAGCTTTTGATCTTTTTTCTGCTCAGAGGGTCCCCAGAAGGTCTAAAAGCTACATGATGTCCTCAAAGACTCTCTTTGATGTTAAAAAGTCGTCAAGTCCGCCAGACAGTAGTCCATATGGGACCTTTTGAACGTTTTTTCTCCTCAGAGGGTCCCAAGAAGGTCTAAAAGCTACAGATGTTCTCATAGACTCTTTCTGATGTTTAAAATTCAAGTCAAGTCCGCCAGACAGTAGTCCATATGGGACCTTTTGAACTTTTTTTCTGCTCAAAGGGTCCCCAGAAGGTCTAAAAGCTACATGATGTGCTTAAAGACTCTTTCTGATGATAGAAAGTCAAGTCAAGTCCGCCAGACAGTAGTCCATATGGGATCTTTTGAACTTTTTTTTCTGCTCAGAGGGTCCCCAGAAGGTCTAATAGCTACATGATGTCCTCAAAGACTCTCTTTGATGTTAAAAAGTCGTCAAGTCCGCCAGACAGTAGTCCATATGGGACCTTTTGAACGTTTTTTCTCCTCAGAGGGTCCCCAGAAGGAATAAAAGCTACATGATGTCTCTAAAGACTCTTTCTGATGTTAAAAAGAAGTCTGTAGTCCATATGGGACCTTTTAAACTTTTTTCTGCTCAGAGGGTCCCCAGAAGGTCTAAAAGCTACCTGATGTGCTTAAAGACTCTTTCTGATGATAAAAAGTCAAGTCAAGACCGCCAGACAGTAGTCCATATTGGACCTTTTGAACGTTTTTTCTGCTAAGAGGGTCCCCAGAAGGTCTAAAAGCTACATGATGTCCACATAGACTCTTTGATGTTAAAAAGTCAAGTCAAGTCCCCCAGACAGTAGTCCTTATGGGAGCTTTCGATCTTTTTTCTGCTCAGAGGGTCCCCAGAAGGTCTAAAAGCTACATGATGTCCTTAAAGACTTTTTCTGATGTTAAAAAGTCAAGTCAAGTCCTCCAGACAGTAGTCCATATGGGACCTTTTGAACTTTTTTTCTCCTCAGAGGGTCCCCAGAAGGTCTAAAAGATGTTCTCATAGACTCTTTCTGATGTTTAAAATTCAAGTCAAGTCCGCCAGACACTAGTCCATATGGGATCTTTTGAACTTTTTTTCTGCTCAGAGGGTCCCTAGAAGGTCTAATAGCTACATGATGTGCTTAAAGACTCTTTCTGATGATAAAAAGTCAAGTCCGCCTGACAGTAGTCCATATGGGATCTTTGGAACTTTTTTTCTGCTCAGAGGGTCCCCAGAAGGTCTAATAGCTACATGATGTCCTCAAAGACTCTCTTTGATGTTAAAAAGTCAAGTCTAGTCCGCCAGACAGTAGTCCATATGGGACCTTTTGAACGTTTTTTCTGCTAAGAGGGTCCCCAGAAGGTCTAAAAGCTACATGATGTCCACATAGACTCTTTGATGTTAAAAAGTCAAGTCAAGTCCGCCAGACAGTAGTCCTTATGGGAGCTTTTGATCTTTTTTCTGCTCAGAGGGTCCCCAGAAGGTCTAAAAGCTAGATGATGTCCTTAAAGACTTTTTCTGATGTTAAAAAGTCAAGTCAAGTCCTCCAGACAGTAGTCCATATGGGACCTTTTGAACTTTTTTTCTCCTCAGAGGGTCCCCAGAAGGTCTAAAAGCTACAGATGTTCTCATAGACTCTTTCTGATGTTTAAAATTCAAGTCAAGTCCGCCAGACAATAGTCCATATGTGAGCTTTTGAACTTTTTTTCTTCTCAGAGGGTCTCCAGAAGGTCTAATATCTACATTAAGTCCTTAATGACTCTATCTGATGTTAAAAAGTCATCAAGTCCGCCAGACAGTAGTCCTTATGGGACCTTTTGAACTTTTTTCCTCCTCAGAGGGTCCCCAGAAGGTCTAAAAGCTACAGATGTTCTCATAGACTCTTTCTGATGTTTAAAATTCAAGTCAAGTCCGCCAGACAATAGTCCATATGTGAGCTTTTGAACTTTTTTTCTTCTCAGAGGGTCTCCAGAAGGTCTAATATCTACATTAAGTCCTTAATGACTCTTTCTGATGTTAAAAAGTCATCAAGTCCGCCAGACAGTAGTCCTTATGGGACCTTTTGAACTTTTTTTCTCCTTAGAGAGTCCCCAGAAGGTCTAAAACCTCAATGATATCCTCATAGACTCTTTCTGATGTTAAAAAGTCAAGTCAAGTCCGCCAGAAAGTAGTCCATATGGGACCTTTTGAACTTTTTTTCTGCTCAGAGGGTCCCCAGAAGGTCTAAAAGCTACATGATGTCCACATAGACTCTTTGATGTTCAAAAGTCAAGTCAAGTCCGCCAAACAGTAGTCCTTATGGGAGCTTTTGATCTTTTTTCTGCTCAGAGGGTCCCCAGAAGGTCTAAAAGCTACATGATGTCCTTAAAGACTTTTTCTGATGTTAAAAAGTCAAGTCAAGTCCTCCAGACAGTAGTCCATATGGGACCTTTTGAACTTTTTTTCTCCTCAGAGGGTCCCAAGAAGGTCTAAAAGCTACAGATGTTCTCATAGACTCTTTCTGATGTTTAAAATTCAAGTCAAGTCCGCCAGACAGTAGTCCATATGGGACCTTTTGAACTTTTTTTCTGCTCAAAGGGTCCCCAGAAGGTCTAAAAGCTACATGATGTGCTTAAAGACTCTTTCTGATGATAGAAAGTCAAGTCAAGTCCGCCAGACAGTAGTCCATATGGGATCTTTTGAACTTTTTTTTCTGCTCAGAGGGTCCCCAGAAGGTCTAATAGCTACATGATGTCCTCAAAGACTATCTTTGATGTTAAAAAGTCGTCAAGTCCGCCAGACAGTAGTCCATATGGGACCTTTTGAACGTTTTTTCTCCTCAGAGGGTCCCCAGAAGGAATAAAAGCTACATGATGTCTCTAAAGACTCTTTCTGATGTTAAAAAGAAGTCTGTAGTCCATATGGGACCTTTTAAACTTTTTTCTGCTCAGAGGGTCCCCAGAAGGTCTAAAAGCTACCTGATGTGCTTAAAGACTCTTTCTGATGATAAAAAGTCAAGTCAAGACCGCCAGACAGTAGTCCATATTGGACCTTTTGAACGTTTTTTCTGCTAAGAGGGTCCCCAGAAGGTCTAAAAGCTACATGATGTCCACATAGACTCTTTGATGTTAAAAAGTCAAGTCAAGTCCCCCAGACAGTAGTCCTTATGGGAGCTTTCGATCTTTTTTCTGCTAAGAGGGTCCCCAGAAGGTCTAAAAGCTACATGATGTCCTTAAAGACTTTTTCTGATGTTAAAAAGTCAAGTCAAGTCCTCCAGACAGTAGTCCATATGGGACCTTTTGAACTTTTTTTCTCCTCAGAGGGTCCCCAGAAGGTCTAAAAGATGTTCTCATACACTCTTTCTGATGTTTAAAATTCAAGTCAAGTCCGCCAGACACTAGTCCATATGGGATCTTTTGAACTTTTTTTCTGCTCAGAGGGTCCCTAGAAGGTCTAAAAGCTACATGATGTGCTTAAAGACTCTTTCTGATGATAAAAAGTCAAGTCCGCCTGACAGTAGTCCATATGGGATCTTTGGAACTTTTTTTCTGCTCAGAGGGTCCCCAGAAGGTCTAATAGCTACATGATGTCCTCAAAGACTCTCTTTGATGTTAAAAAGTCAAGTCTAGTCCGCCAGACAGTAGTCCATATGGGACCTTTTGAACGTTTTTTCTGCTAAGAGGGTCCCCAGAAGGTCTAAAAGCTACATGATGTCCACATAGACTCTTTGATGTTAAAAAGTCAAGTCAAGTCCGCCAGACAGTAGTCCTTATGGGAGCTTTTGATCTTTTTTCTGCTCAGAGGGTCCCCAGAAGGTCTAAAAGCTAGATGATGTCCTTAAAGACTTTTTCTGATGTTAAAAAGTCAAGTCAAGTCCTCCAGACAGTAGTCCATATGGGACCTTTTGAACTTTTTTTCTCCTCAGAGGGTCCCCAGAAGGTCTAAAAGCTACAGATGTTCTCATAGACTCTTTCTGATGTTTAAAATTCAAGTCAAGTCCGCCAGACAGTAGTCCATATGGGACCTTTTGAACTATTTTTCTGCTCATAGGGTCCCCAGAAGGTCTAAAAGCTACATGATGTGCTTAAAGACTCTTTCTGATGATAAAAAGTCAAGTCAAGTCCGCCAGAATGTAGTCCATATGGGATCTTTTGAACTTTTTTTCAGCTCAGAGGGTCCCTAGAAGGTCTAATAGCTACATGATATCCTCATAGACTCTTTCTGATGTTAAAAAGTCAAGTAAAGTCCACCAGACAGTAGTCCATATGGGACCTTTTGAACTTTTGTTCTGCTCAGAGGGTCCCCAGAAGGTCTAAAAGCTACATGATGTGCTTAAAGACTCTTTCTGATGATAAAAAGTCAAGTCCGCCAGACAGTAGTCCATATGGGATCTTTGGAACTTTTTTTCTGCTCAGAGGGTCCCCAGAAGGTCTAAAAGCTACGTGATGTCCTTAAAGACTCTTTCTGATGTTAAAAACTCAAGCCAAGTCCGCCAGACAGTAGTCCATATGGGAGATTTTGAACTTTTTTTCTGCTCAGAGGGTCCCCAGAAGGTCTAAAATCTACGTGATGTCCTTGTTGACTCTTTCTGATGTTAAAACCGCCATACAGTAGTCCATATGGGACCTTTTGAACTTTTTTTCTGCTCAGATGGTCCACAAAAGGTCTAAAAGCTATGTGATGTCCTTATAAACACTTTCTGATGTTCAAAACAAGTCAAGTCCACCAGACAATTTTCATTATGGGACCTTTTGAACTTTTTTTCTCCTCAGAGGGTCCCCAGAAGGTCTAAAAGCTACATGATGTCCTCATAGACTCTTTTTGATGTTAAAAAGTCAAGTCAAGTCCGCCAGACAGTAGTCCATATGGGACTTTTTGAACTTTTTTTCTGCTCAGAGGGTCCCCAGAAGGTCTAAAAGCTACATGATGTGCTTAAAGACTCTTTCTGATGATAAAAAGTCAAGTCAAGACCGCCAGACAGTAGTCCATATGGGAGCTTTTGAACTTTTTTTTCTGCTCAGAGGGTCCCCAGAAGGTCTAATAGCTTTATGATTTCCTCAAAGTCTAAAAGCTCAAGTCTAAAAGCTACTTGATGTCCTCAAAGACTCTTTCTGATTTTAAAAAGTCAAGTCAAGTCCACCAGACAGTAGTCTATATGGGACCTTTTGATCTTTTTTCTACTCAGAGGGTCCAGAGAAGGTCTAATAGCTACTTGATGTCCTCATAGACTCTTTCTGATGTTAAAAAGTCAAGTCAAGTCTGCCAGACAGTAGTCCATATGGGACCTTTCGAACTTTTTTCTGCTCAGAGGGTCCACAGAAGGTCTAAAAGCGACTTGATGTCCTCAAAGACTCTTTCTGATGTTAAAAAGTCGTCAAATCCGCCAGACAGTAGTCCATATGGGACTTTTTGAACTTTTTTTCTGCTCAGAGGGTCCCCAGAAGGTCTAATAGCTACAGGATTTCCTCCAAGACTCTTTTTGATGTTAAAAAGACAAGTCAAGTCCGCCAGACAGTAGTCCATATGGGACTTTTTTAACTTTTTTTCTGCTCAGAGGGTCCCCAGAAGGTCTAATAGCTACATGATTTCCTCAAAGTCTAAAAGCCCAAGTCTAAAAGCTACTTGATGTCCTCAAAGACTCTTTCTGATGTTAAAAAGTCAAGTCAAGTCCGCCAGACAGTAGTCCATATGGGACCTTTTGATCTTTTTTTCTAAACAGAGGGTCCACAGAAGTTCTAAAAGCTACATGATGTCCTCAAAGACTCTTTCTGATGTTAAAAGTCAGGTCAAGTCCGCCAGACAGTAGTCCATATGGGACCTTTTGAAATTTGTTCTACTCAGATTGTCCCCAGAAGATCTAATAGCTACATGATGTCCTTAATGACTCTTTCTGATGTTAAAAGTCAAGTCCGCCAGACAGTAGTCCATATGGGACCTTTTGATCTTTTTTTCTACTCAGAGGGTCTACAGAAGGTCTAAAACCTACTTGATGTCCTCATAGACTCTTTATGATGTTAAATAGTCGTAAGGTCCGCCAGACAGTAGTCCATATGGGACCTTTTGATCTTTTTTCTGCTCATAGGGTCCCCAGAAGGTCTAAAGGCTACATGATGTCCTTAAAGACTTTTTCTGATGTTAAAAAGTCAAGTCAAGTCCTCCAGACAGTTGTCCATATGGGACCTTTTGAACTTTTTTTCTCCTCAGAGGGTCCCTAGAAGGTCTAATAGCTACATGATATCCTCATAGACTCTTTCTGATGTTAAAAAGTCAAGTAAAGTCCACCAGACAGTAGTCCATATGGGACCTTTTGAACTTTTGTTCTGCTCAGAGGGTCCCCAGAAGGTCTAAAAGCTACATGATGTGCTTAAAGACTCTTTCTGATGATAAAAAGTCAAGTCCGCCAGACAGTAGTCCATATGGGATCTTTGGAACTTTTTTTCTGCTCAGAGGGTCCCCAGAAGGTCTAAAAGCTACGTGATGTCCTTAAAGACTCTTTCTGATGTTAAAAACTCAAGCCAAGTCCGCCAGACAGTAGTCCATATGGGAGATTTTGAACTTTTTTTCTGCTCAGAGGGTCCCCAGAAGGTCTAAAAGCTACGTGATGTCCTTGTTGACTCTTTCTGATGTTAAAACCGCCATACAGTAGTCCATATGGGACCTTTTGAACTTTTTTTCTGCTCAGATGGTCCACAAAAGGTCTAAAAGCTATGTGATGTCCTTATAAACACTTTCTGATGTTCAAAACAAGTCAAGTCCACCAGACAATTTTCATTATGGGACCTTTTGAACTTTATTTCTCCTCAGAGGGTCCCCAGAAGGTCTAAAAGCTACATGATGTCCTCATAGACTCTTTTTGATGTTAAAAAGTCAAGTCAAGTCCGCCAGACAGTAGTCCATATGGGACTTTTTGAACTTTTTTTCTGCTCAGAGGGTCCCCAGAAGGTCTAAAAGCTACATGATGTGCTTAAAGACTCTCTCTGATGATAAAAAGTCAAGTCAAGACCGCCAGACAGTAGTCCATATGGGAGCTTTTGAACTTTTTTTTCTGCTCAGAGGGTCCCCAGAAGGTCTAATAGCTTTATGATTTCCTCAAAGTCTAAAAGCTCAAGTCTAAAAGCTACTTGATGTCCTCAAAGACTCTTTCTGATTTTAAAAAGTCAAGTCAAGTCCACCAGACAGTAGTCTATATGGGACCTTTTGATCTTTTTTCTACTCAGAGGGTCCAGAGAAGGTCTAATAGCTACTTGATGTCCTCATAGACTCTTTCTGATGTTAAAAAGTCAAGTCAAGTCTGCCAGACAGTAGTCCATATGGGACCTTTCGAACTTTTTTCTGCTCAGAGGGTCCACAGAAGGTCTAAAAGCGACTTGATGTCCTCAAAGACTCTTTCTGATGTTAAAAAGTCGTCAAATCCGCCAGACAGTAGTCCATTTGGGACTTTTTGAACTTTTTTTCTGCTCAGAGGGTCCCCAGAAGGTCTAATAGCTAGAGGATTTCCTCCAAGACTCTTTTTGATGTTAAAAAGTCAAGTCAAGTCCGCCAGACAGTAGTCCATATGGGACTTTTTTAACTTTTTTCTGCTCAGAGGGTCCCCAGAAGGTCTAATAGCTACATGATTTCCTCAAAGTCTAAAAGCTCAAGTCTAAAAGCTACTTGATGTCCTCATAGACTCTTTCTGATGTTAAAAAGTCAAGTCAAGTCCGCCAGACAGTAGTCCATATGGGACCTTTTGATCTTTTTTTCTAAACAGAGGGTCCACAGAAGTTCTAAAAGCTACATGATGTCCTCAAAGACTCTTTCTGATGTTAAAAGTCAGGTCAAGTCCGCCAGACAGTAGTCCATATGGGACCTTTTGAAATTTGTTCTACTCAGATTGTCCCCAGAAGATCTAAAAGCTACATGATGTCCTTAATGACTCTTTCTGATGTTAAAAGTCAAGTCCGCCAGACAGTAGTCCATATGGGACCTTTTGATCTTTTTTTCTACTCAGAGGGTCTACAGAAGGTCTAAAACCTACTTGATGTCCTCATAGACTCTTTATGATGTTAAATAGTCGTAAGGTCCGCCAGACAGTAGTCCATATGGGACCTTTTGAACTTTTTTTCTCCTCAGAGGGTCCCCAGAATGTCTAAAAGCTACATATGTTCTCATAGACTCTTTGATGTTAAAAAGTCAAGTCAAGTCCGCCAGACAGTAGTCCTTATGGGAGCTTTTGATCTTTTTTCTGCTCAGAGGGTCCCCAGAAGGTCTAAAAGCTACATGATGTCCTTAAAGATATTTTCTGATGTTATAAAAAAAGGCAAGTCCTCCAGACAGTAGTCCATATGGGACATTTTGAATTTTTTTTCTCCTCATAGGGTCCCAAGAAGGTCTAAAAGCTACAGATGTTCTCATAGACTCTTTCTGATGTTTAAAATTCAATTCAAGTCCACCAGACACTAGTCCATATGGGATCTTTTGAACTTTTTTTCTGCTCAGGGGGTCCCCAGAAGGTCTATTAGCTACATAATGTCCTTAAAGACTCTTTCTGATGATAAAAAGTCAAGTCAAGTCCGCCAGACAGTAGTCCATATGGGATCTTTTGAACTTTTTATTTCCTCAGAGGGTCCCCAGAAGGTCTAAAAGCTACATGATGTCCACATAGACTCTTTGATGTTAAAAAGTCAAGTCAAGTCCGCCAGACAGTAGTCCATATGGGAGCTTTTGATCTTTTTTTCTGCTCAGAGGGTCCACAGAAGGTCTAAAAGCTACTTGAAGTCCTCAAAGACTCTTTCTGATTTTAAAAAGTCAAGTCAAGTCCACCAGACAGTAGTCTATATGGGACCTTTTGATCTTTTTTCTACTCAGAGGGTCCAGAGAAGGTCTAATAGCTACATGATGTCCTTAATGACTCTTTCTGATTTTAAAAAGTCAAGTCAAGTCCGCCATACAGTAGTCCTTATGGGAGCTTTTGATCTTTTTTCTAATCAGAGGGTCCCCAGAAGGTCTAAAAGCTAGATGATGTCCTTAAAGACTTTTTCTGATGTTAAAAAGTCAAGTCAAGTCCTCCAGACAGTAGTCCGCATGGGACCTTTTGAACTTTTTTTCTCCTCAGAGGGTCCCAAGAAGGTCTAAAAGCTACAGATGTTCTCATAGACTCTTTCTGATGTTTAAAATTCAATTCAAGTCCACCAGACACTAGTCCATATGGGATCTTTTGAACTTTTTTTCTGCTCAGGGGGTCCCCAGAAGGTCTAATAGCTACATGTTGTCTTCATAGACTCTTTCTGATGTCAAAAAGTCAAGTCAAGTCCGCCAGACAGTCGTCCATATGGGACCTTTTGAACTTTTTTTCTGCTCAGAGGGTCCCACGAAGGTCTAAAAGCTACATGATGTGCTTAAAGACTCTTTCTGATGATAGAAAGTCAATTCAAGTCCTCCAGACAGTAGTCCATATGGGATCTTTTGAACTTTTTTTCTGCTCAGAGGGTCCCCAGAAGGTCTAATAGCTACATGATGTCCTCAAAGACTGACTTTGATGTTAAAAAGTCAAGTCAAGTCCGCCAGACAGTAGTCCATATGGGACCTTTTGAACTTTGTTTCTGCTCAAAGGGTCCCCAGAAGGTCTAAAACCAACAGATGTCCTCATTGACTCTTTCTGATGTTTAAAATTCAAGTCAAGTCCGCCAGACACTAGTCCATATGGGACCTTTTGAACTTTTTTTCTCCTCAGAGGGTCCCCAGAAGGTCTAAAAGCTATGTGATGTCCTTAAAGACTCTTTCTGATGTTAAAACCGCCATACAGTAGTCCATATGGGACCTTTTGAACTTTTTTTCTGCTCAGAGGGTCCACAAAAATTGCTAAAAGCTATGTGATGTCCTTAAAAACACTTTCTGATGTTCAATAGTCAAGTCAAGTCCACCACACAGTTTTACTTATGGGACCTTTTGAACTTTTTTTCTCCTCAGAGGGTCCCCAGAAGGTCTAAAAGCTACATGATGTCCTCATAGACTCTTTCTGATGTTAAAGAGTTAAGTGAAGTACGCCAGAGAGTAGTCCATATGGGACCTTTTGAATTTTTTTTCTGCTTAGAGGGTCCCCAGAAGGTCTAAAAGCTACATGAAGTCCTTGTTGACTCTTTCTGATGTTAAAACTGCAATACAGTAGTCCATATGGGACCTTTTGAACTTTCTTTCTGCTCAGATGGTCCACAAAAGGTCTAAAAGCTATTAGATGTCCTTATAAACACTTTCTGATTTTCAAAACAAGTCAAGTCCACCAGACAGTTTTCCTTATGGGACCTTTTGAACTTTTTTTCTCCTCAGAGGGTCCCCAGAAGGTCTAAAAGCTACATGATGTCCTCATAGACTCTTTCTGATGTTAAAAAGTCAAGTCAAGTCCGCCAGACACTAGTCCATATTGGACCTTTTGAACTTTTTTTCTCATCAGAGGGTCCCCAGAAGGTCTAAAAGCTACGTGATGTCCTTAAAGACTCTTTCTGATGTTAAAAAGTCAAGCCAAGTCCGCCAGACAGTAGTCCATATGGGAGATTTTGAACTTTTTTTCTGCTCAGAGGATCCCCAGAAGGTCTAAAAGCTATGTGATGTCCTTGTTGACTCTTTCTGATGTTAAAAACGCCATACAGTAGTCCATATGGGACCTTTTGAACTTTTTTTCTGCTCAGATGGACCACAAAAGGTCTAAAAGCTATGTTATGTCCTTATAAACACTTTCTGATGTTCAAAACAAGTCAAGTCCACCAGACAGTTTTCCTTATGGGACCTTTTGAACTTTTTTTCTCCTCAGAGGGTCCCCAGAAGGTCTAAAAGCTACATGATGTCCTCATAGACTCTTTCTGATGTTAAAAAGTCAAGTCAAGTCCGCCAGACACTAGTCCATATGGGACCTTTTGAACTTTTTTTCTCCTCAGAGGGTCCCCAGAAAGTCTAAAAGCTACATGATGTCCTTAAAGACTCTTTCTGATGTTAAAAAGTCAAGCCAAGTCCGCCAGACAGTAGTCCATATGGGAGATTTTGAACTTTTTTTCTGCTCAGAGGGTCCCCAGAAAGTCTTATAGCTACGTGATGTCCTTGTTGACTCTTTCTGATGTTAAAACCGCCATACAGTAGTCCACATGGGACCTTTTTAACTTTTTTTCTGCTCAGATGGTCCACAAAAGGTCTAAAAGCTATGTGATGTCCTTATAAACAGTTTCTGATGTTCAAAACAAGTCAAGTCCACCAGACAGATTTCCTTATGGGACCTTTTGAACTTTATTTCTCCTCAGAGGGTCCCCAGAAGGTCTAAAAGCTACATGATGTCCTCATAGACTCTTTCTGATGATAAAAAGTCAAGTCAAGACCGCCAGACAGTAGTCCTTATGGGACCTTTCGAACTTTTTTTCTGCTCAGAAGGTCTAATAGCTACATGATGTCCTCAAAGACTCTCTTTGATGTTAAAAAGTCAAGTCTAGTCCGCCAGACAGTAGTCCATATGGGACCTTTTGAAGGTTTTTTCTGCTAAGAGGGTCCCCAGAAGGTCTAAAAGCTACATGATGTCCACATAGACTCTTTGATGTTAAAAAGTCAAGTCAAGTCCGCCAGACAGTAGTCCTTATGGGAGCTTTTGATCTTTTTTCTGCTTAGAGGGTCCCCAGAAGGTCTAAAAGCTAGATGATGTCCTTAAAGACTTTTTCTGATGTTAAAAAGTCAAGTCAAGTCCTTCAGAGAGTAGTCCATATGGGACCTTTTGAACTTTTTTTCTCCTCAGAGGGTCCCCAGAAGGTCTAAAAGCTACAGATGTTCTCATAGACTCTTTCTGATGTTTAAAATTCAAGTCAAGTCCGCCAGACACTAGTCCATATGGGATCTTTTGAACTTTTTTTCTGCTCAGAGGGTCCCCAGAAGGTCTAATAGCTACATGATGTCCTCATAGACTCTTTCTGATGATAAAAAGTCAAGTCAAGTCCGCCAGACAGTAGTCCATATGGGATCTTTTGAATTTTTTTTTTCCTCAGTGGGTCCCCAGAAGGTCTAAAAGCTACAGATGTTCTCATAGACTCTTTCTGATGTTTAAAATTCAAGTCAAGTCCGCCAGACACTAGTCCATATGTGATCTTTTGAACTTTTTTTCTGCTCAGAGGGTCCTTAGAAGGTCTAATAGCTACATGATGTCCTCATAGACTCTTTCTGATGTTAAAAAGTCAAGTCAAGTCCGCCAGACAGTAGTCCATATGGGACCTTTTGAACTTTTTTTCTGCTCAGAGGGTCCCCAGAAGGTGTAAAAGCTACATGATGTGCTTAAAGACTCTTTCTGATGATAGAAAGTCAAGTCAAGTCCGCCAGACAGTAGTCCATATGGGATCTTTTGAAACTTTTTTCTGCTCAGACGGGTCCCCAGAAGGTCTAATAGCTACATGATGTCCTCAAAGACTCTCTTTGATGTTAAAAAATCAAGGCTAGTCCGCCAGACAGTAATCCATATGGGACCTTTTGAACGTTTTTTCTGCTAAGAGGGTCCCCAGAAGGTCTAAAAGCTACATGATGTCCACATAGACTCTTTGATGTTAAAAAGTCAAGTCAAGTCCGCCAGACAGTAGTCCTTATGGGAGCTTTTGATCTTTTTTCTGCTCAGAGGGTCCCCAGAAGGTCTAAAAGCTACATGATGTCCTTAAAGACTTTTTCTGATTATTTAAAAAAAGGCAAGTCCTCCAGACAGTAGTCCATATGGGACCTTTTGAACTTTTTTTCTCCTCAGAGGGTCCCAAGAAGGTCTAAAAGCTACAGATGTTCTCATAGACTCTTTCTGATGTTTAAAATTCAATTCAAGTCCACCAGACACTAGTCCATATGGGATCTTTTGAACTTTTTTCTGCTCAGAGGGTCCCCAGAAGGTCTAATAGCTACATTATGTCCTCATAGACTCTTTCTGATGTTAAAAAGTCAAGTCAAGTCCGCCAGACAGTAGTCCATATGGGACCTTTTGAACTTTTTTTTCTGCTCAGAGGGTCCCCAGAAGGTCTAAAAGCTACATGATGTGCTTAAAGACTCTTTCTGATGATAAAAAGTCAAGTCAAGTCCGCCAGACAGTAGTCCATATGGGATCTATTGAATTTTTTATTTCCTCAGAGGGTCCCCAGAAGGTCTAAAAGCTACATGATGTCCACATAGACTCTTTGATGTTAAAAAGTCAAGTCAAGTCCACCAGACAGTAGTCCATATGGGAGCTTTTGATCTTTTTTTCTGCTCAGAGGGTCCACAGAAGGTCTAAAAGCTACTTGATGTCCTCAAAGACTCTTTCTGATTTTAAAAAGTCAAGTCAAGTCCACCAGACAGTAGTCTATAAGGGACCTTTTGAACTTTTTTTCTCCTCAGAGGGTTCCCAGAAGGTCTAAAAGCTACAGATGTTCTCATAGACTCTTTCTGATGTTTAAAATTCAAGTCAAGCCCGCCAGACACTAGTCCATATGTGATCTTTTGAACTTTTTTTCTGCTCAGAGGGTTCCTAGAAGGTCTAATAGCTACATGATGTCCTCATAGACTCTTTCTGATGTTAAAAAGTCAAGTCAAGTCCACCAGACAGTAATCCATATGGGACCTTTTGAACTTTTTTTCTGCTCAGAGGGTCCCACGAAGGTCTAAAAGCTACATGATGTGCTTAAAGACTCTTTCTGATGATAGAAAGTCAAGTCAAGTCCGCCAGACAGTAGTCCATATGGGATCTTTTGAACTTTTTTTCTGCTCAGAGGGTCCCCAGAAGGTCTAATAGCAACATGATGTCCTCAAAGACTGTCTTTGATGTTAAAAAGTCAAGTCAAGTCCGCCAGACAGTAGTCCATATGGGATCTTTTGAACGTTTTTCTGCTCAGAGGGTCCACAGAAGGTCTAAAAGCTACATGATGTCCACATAGACTATTTGATGTTAAAAAGTCAAGTCAAGTCCGCCAGACATTAGTCCATATGGGAGCTTTTGATCTTTGTTTCTGCTCAGAGGGTCCCCAGAAGGTCTAAAACCAACAGATGTCCTCATTGACTCTTTCTGATGTTTAAAATTCAAGTCAAGTCCGCCAGACACTAGTCCATATGGGACCTTTTGAACGTTTTTTCTCCTCAGAGGGTCCCCAGAAGGTCTAAAAGCTACGTGATGTCCTTAAAGACTCTTTCTGATGTTAAAACCGCCATACAGTAGTCCATATGGGACCTTTTGAACTTTTTTTCTGCTCAGAGGGTCCACAAAAATTGCTAAAAGCTATGTGATGTCCTTAAAAACACTTTCTGATGTTCAATAGTCCTGTCAAGTCTACCACACAGTTTTCCTTATGGGACCTTTTGAACTTTTTTTCTCCTCAGAGGGTCCCCAGAAGGTCTAAAAGCTACATGATGTCCTCATAGACTCTTTCTGATGTTAAAGAGTTAAGTCAAGTACGCCAGAGAGTAGTCCATATGGGACCTTTTGAATTTTTTTTCTGCTTAGAGGGTCCCCAGAAGGTCTAATAGCTACATGAAGTCCTTGTTGACTCTTTCTGATGTTAAAACCGCCATACAGTAGTCCATATGGGACCTTTTGAACTTTTTTTCTGCTCAGATGGTCCACAAAAGGTCTAAAAGCTATAAGATGTCCTTATAAACACTTTCTGATGTTCAAAACAAGTCAAGTCCACCAGACAGTTTTCCTTATGGGACCTTTTGAACTTTTTTTCTCCTCAGAGGGTCCCCAGAAGGTCTAAAAGCTACATGATGTCCTCATAGACTCTTTCTGATGTTAAAAAGTCAAGTCAAGTCCGCCAGACACTAGTCCATATGGGACCTTTTGAACTTTTTTTCTCCTCAGAGGGTCCCCAGAAGGTCTAAAAGCTACGTGATGTCCTTAAAGACTCTTTCTGATGTTAAAAAGTCAAGCCAAGTCCGCCAGAAAGTAGTCCATATGGGAGATTTTGAACTTTTTTTCTGATCAGAGGATCCCCACAAGGTCTAAAAGCTACGTGATGTCCTTGTTGACTCTTTCTGATGTTAAAACCGCCATACAGTAGTCCATATGGGACCTTTTGAACTTTTTTTCTGCTCAGATGGTCCACAAAAGGTCTAAAAGCTATGTGATGTCCTTATAAACACTTTCTGATGTTCAAAACAAGTCAAGTCCACCAGACAGTTTTCCTTATGGGACCTTTTGAACTTTTTTTCTCCTCAGAGGGTCCCCAGAAGGTCTAAAAGCTACATGATGTCCTCATAGACTCTTTCTGATGTTAAAAAGTCAAGTCAAGTCCGCCAGACACTAGTCCATATGGGACCTTTTGAACTTTTTTTCTGCTCAGAGGGTCCCACGAAGGTCTAAAAGCTACATGATGTGCTTAAAGACTCTTTCTGATGATAGAAAGTCAAGTCAAGTCCGCCAGACAGTAGTCCATATGGGATCTTTTGAACTTTTTTTCTGCTCAGAGGGTCCCCAGAAGGTCTAATAGCTACATGATGTCCTCAAAGACTGTCTTTGATGTTAAAAAGTCAAGTCAAGTCCGCCAGACAGTAGTCCATATGGGACCTTTTGAACGTTTTTCTGCTCAGAGGGTCCACAGAAGGTCTAAAAGCTACATGATGTCCACATAGACTATTTGATGTTAAAAAGTCAAGTCAAGTCCGCCAGACATTAGTCCATATGGGAGCTTTTGATCTTTGTTTCTGCTCAGAGGGTCCCCAGAAGGTCTAAAACCAACAGATGTCCTCATTGACTCTTTCTGATGTTTAAAATTCAAGTCAAGTCCGCCAGACACTAGTCCATATGGGACCTTTTGAACGTTTTTTCTCCTCAGAGGGTCCCCAGAAGGTCTAAAAGCTACGTGATGTCCTTAAAGACTCTTTCTGATGTTAAAACCGCCATACAGTAGTCCACATGGGACCTTTTGAACTTTTTTTCTGCTCAGATGGTCCACAAAAGGTCTAAAAGCTATGTGATGTCCTTATAAACAGTTTCTGATGTTCAAAACAAGTCAAGTCCACCAGACAGATTTCCTTATGGGACCTTTTGAACTTTATTTCTCCTCAGAGGGTCCCCAGAAGGTCTAAAAGCTACATGATGTCCTCATAGACTCTTTCTGATGATAAAAAGTCAAGTCAAGACCGCCAGACAGTAGTCCTTATGGGACCTTTCGAACTTTTTTCTGCTCAGAAGGTCTAATAGCTACATGATGTCCTCAAAGACTCTCTTTGATGTTAAAAAGTCAAGTCTAGTCCGCCAGACAGTAGTCCATATGGGACCTTTTGAAGGTTTTTTCTGCTAAGAGGGTCCCCAGAAGGTCTAAAAGCTACATGATGTCCACATAGACTCTTTGATGTTAAAAAGTCAAGTCAAGTCCGCCAGACAGTAGTCCTTATGGGAGCTTTTGATCTTTTTTCTGCTTAGAGGGTCCCCAGAAGGTCTAAAAGCTAGATGATGTCCTTAAAGACTTTTTCTGATGTTAAAAAGTCAAGTCAAGTCCTTCAGAGAGTAGTCCATATGGGACCTTTTGAACTTTTTTTCTCCTCAGAGGGTCCCCAGAAGGTCTAAAAGCTACAGATGTTCTCATAGACTCTTTCTGATGTTTAAAATTCAAGTCAAGTCCGCCAGACACTAGTCCATATGGGATCTTTTGAACTTTTTTTCTGCTCAGAGGGTCCCCAGAAGGTCTAATAGCTACATGATGTCCTCATAGACTCTTTCTGATGATAAAAAGTCAAGTCAAGTCCGCCAGACAGTAGTCCATATGGGATCTTTTGAATTTTTTTTTTCCTCAGTGGGTCCCCAGAAGGTCTAAAAGCTACAGATGTTCTCATAGACTCTTTCTGATGTTTAAAATTCAAGTCAAGTCCGCCAGACACTAGTCCATATGTGATCTTTTGAACTTTTTTTCTGCTCAGAGGGTCCTTAGAAGGTCTAATAGCTACATGATGTCCTCATAGACTCTTTCTGATGTTAAAAAGTCAAGTCAAGTCCGCCAGACAGTAGTCCATATGGGACCTTTTGAACTTTTTTTCTGCTCAGAGGGTCCCCAGAAGGTGTAAAAGCTACATGATGTGCTTAAAGACTCTTTCTGATGATAGAAAGTCAAGTCAAGTCCGCCAGACAGTAGTCCATATGGGATCTTTTGAAACTTTTTTCTGCTCAGACGGGTCCCCAGAAGGTCTAATAGCTACATGATGTCCTCAAAGACTCTCTTTGATGTTAAAAAATCAAGGCTAGTCCGCCAGACAGTAATCCATATGGGACCTTTTGAACGTTTTTTCTGCTAAGAGGGTCCCCAGAAGGTCTAAAAGCTACATGATGTCCACATAGACTCTTTGATGTTAAAAAGTCAAGTCAAGTCCGCCAGACAGTAGTCCTTATGGGAGCTTTTGATCTTTTTTCTGCTCAGAGGGTCCCCAGAAGGTCTAAAAGCTACATGATGTCCTTAAAGACTTTTTCTGATTATTTAAAAAAAGGCAAGTCCTCCAGACAGTAGTCCATATGGGACCTTTTGAACTTTTTTTCTCCTCAGAGGGTCCCAAGAAGGTCTAAAAGCTACATGATGTGCTTAAAGACTCTTTCTGATGATAGAAAGTCAAGTCAAGTCCGCCAGACAGTAGTCCATATGGGATCTTTTGAACTTTTTTTCTGCTCAGAGGGTCCCCAGAAGGTCTAATAGCAACATGATGTCCTCAAAGACTGTCTTTGATGTTAAAAAGTCAAGTCAAGTCCGCCAGACAGTAGTCCATATGGGACCTTTTGAACGTTTTTCTGCTCAGAGGGTCCACAGAAGGTCTAAAAGCTACATGATGTCCACATAGACTATTTGGTGTTAAAAAGTCAAGTCAAGTCCGCCAGACATTAGTCCATATGGGAGCTTTTGATCTTTGTTTCTGCTCAGAGGGTCCCCAGAAGGTCTAAAACCAACAGATGTCCTCATTGACTCTTTCTGATGTTTAAAATTCAAGTCAAGTCCGCCAGACACTAGTCCATATGGGACCTTTTGAACGTTTTTTCTCCTCAGAGGGTCCCCAGAAGGTCTAAAAGCTACGTGATGTCCTTAAAGACTCTTTCTGATGTTAAAACCGCTATACAGTAGTCCATATGGGACCTTTTGAACTTTTTTTCTGCTCAGAGGGTCCACAAAAATTGCTAAAAGCTATGTGATGTCCTTAAAAACACTTTCTGATGTTCAATAGTCCTGTCAAGTCTACCACACAGTTTTCCTTATGGGACCTTTTGAACTTTTTTTCTCCTCAGAGGGTCCCCAGAAGGTCTAAAAGCTACATGATGTCCTCATAGACTCTTTCTGATGTTAAAGAGTTAAGTCAAGTACGCCAGAGAGTAGTCCATATGGGACCTTTTGAACTTTTTTTCTCCTCAGAGGGTCCCCAGAAGGTCTAAAAGCTACGTGATGTCCTTAAAGACTCTTTCTGATGTTAAAAAGTCAAGCCAAGTCCGCCAGAAAGTAGTCCATATGGGAGATTTTGAAATTTTTTTCTGATCAGAGGATCCCCAGAAGGTCTAAAAGCTACGTGATGTCCTTGTTGACTCTTTCTGATGTTAAAACCGCCATACAGTAGTCCATATGGGACCTTTTGAACTTTTTTTCTGCTCAGATGGTCCACAAAAGGTCTAAAAGCTATGTGATGTCCTTATAAAAACTTTCTGGTGTTCAAAACATGTCAAGTCTACCAGACAGTTTTCCTTATGGGACCTTTTGAACTTTTTTTCTCCTCAGAGGGTCCCCAGAAGGTCTAAAAGCTACATGATGTCCTCATAGACTCTTTCTGATGTTAAAAAGTCAAGTCAAGTCCGCCAGACACTAGTCCATATGGGACCTTTTGAACTTTTTTTCTCCTCAGAGGGTCCCCAGAAGGTCTAAAAGCTATGTGATGTCCTTAAAGACTCTTTCTGATGTTAAAAAGTCAAGCCAAGTCCGCCAGACAGTAGTCCATATGGGAGATTTTGAACTTTTTTTCTGCTCAGAGGGTCCCCAGAAAGTCTAATAGCTACGTGATGTCCTTGTTGACTCTTTCTGATGTTAAAACCGCCATACAGTAGTCCACATGGGACCTTTTTAGCTTTTTTTCTGCTCAGATGGTCCACAAAAGGTCTAAAAGCTATGTGATGTCCTTATAAAAAACTTTCTGATGTTCAAAACAAGTCAAGTCCACCAGACAGATTTCCTTATGGGACCTTTTGAACTTTATTTCTCCTCAGAGGGTCCCCAGAAGGTCTAAAAGCTACATGATGTCCTCATAGACTCTTTCTGATGATAAAAAGTCAAGTCAAGACCGCCAGACAGTAGTCCATATGGGACCTTTTGAACGTTTTTCTGCTAAGAGGGTCCCCAGAAGGTCTAAAAGCTACATGATGTCCACATAGACTCTTTGATGTTAAAAAGTCAAGTCAAGTCCGCCAGACAGTAGTCCTTAAGGGAGCTTTTGATCTTTTTTCTGCTTAGAGGGTCCCCAGAAGCTAGATGATGTCCTTAAAGACTTTTTCTGATGTTAAAAAGTCAAGTAAAGTCCTTCAGACAGTAGTCCATATGGGACCTTTTGAACTTTTTTTCTCCTCAGAGGGTCCCCAGAAGGTCTAAAAGCTACAGATGTTCTCATAGACTCTTTCTGATGTTTAAAATTCAAGTCAAGTCCGCCAGACACTAGTCCATATGGGATCTTTTGAACTTTTTTTCTGCTCAGAGGGTCCCCAGAAGGTCTAATAGCTACATGATGTCCTCATAGACTCTTTCTGATGTTAAAAAGTCAAGTCAAGTCCGCCAGACAGTAGTCCATATGGGACCTTTTGAACTTTTTTTCTGCTCATAGTGTCCCCAGAAGGTCTAAAAGCTACATGATGTGCTTAAAGACTCTTTCTGATGATAAAAAGTCAAGTCAAGTCCGCCAGAATGTAGTCCATATGGGATCTTTTGAACTTTTTTTCTGCTCAGAGGGTCCCTAGAAGGTCTAATAGCTACATGATATCCTCATAGACTCTTTCTGATGTTAAAAAGTCAAGTAAAGTCCACCAGACAGCAGTCCATATGGGACCTTTTGAACTTTTTTTCTGCTCAGAGGGTCCCCAGAAGGTCTAAAAGCTACATGATGTGCTTAAAGACTCTTTCTGATGATAAAAAGTCAAGTCCGCCAGACAGTAGTCCATATGGGATCTTTGGAACTTTATTTCTGCTCAGAGGGTCCCCAGAAGGTCTAATAGCTACATGATGTCCTCAAAGACTCTCTTTGATGTTAAAAAGTCAAGTCTAGTCAGCCAGACAGTAGTCCATATGGGACCTTTTGAACGTTTTTTCTGCTAAGAGGGTCACCAGAAGGTCTAAAAGCTACATGATGTGCTTAAAGACTCTTTCTGATGATAAAAAGTCAAGTCCGCCAGACAGTAGTCCATATGGGATCTTTGGAACTTTTTTTCTGCTCAGAGGGTCCCCAGAAGGTCTAATAGCTACATGATGTCCTCAAAGACTCTCTTTGATGTTAAAAAGTCAAGTCTAGTCCGCCAGACAGTAGTCCTTATGGGACCTTTTGAACGTTTTTTCTGCTAAGAGGGTCCCCAGAAGGTCTAAAAGCTACATGATGTCCACATAGACTCTTTGATGTTAAAAAGTCAAGTCAAGTCCGCCAGACAGTAGTCCTTAAGGGAGCTTTTGATCTTTTTTCTGCTTAGAGGGTCAACAGAAGGTCTAAAAGCTAGATGATGTCCTTAAAGACTTTTTCTGATGTTAAAAAGTCAAGTCAAGTCCTTCAGACAGTAGTCCATATGGGACCTTTTGAACTTTTTTTCTCCTCAGAGGGTCCCCAGAAGGTCTAAAAGCTACAGATGTTCTCATAGACTCTTTCTGATGTTTAAAATTCAAGTCAAGTCCGCCAGACACTAGTCCATATGGGATCTTTTGAACTTTTTTTCTGCTCAGAGGGTCCCCAGAAGGTCTAATAGCTACATGATGTCCTCATAGACTCTTTCTGATGTTAAAAAGTCAAGTCAAGTCCGCCAGACAGTAGTCCATATGGGACCTTTTGAACTTTTTTTCTGCTCATAGTGTCCCCAGAAGGTCTAAAAGCTACATGATGTGCTTAAAGACTCTTTCTGATGATAAAAAGTCAAGTCAAGTCCGCCAGAATGTAGTCCATATGGGATCTTTTGAACTTTTTTTCTGCTCAGAGGGTCCCTAGAAGGTCTAATAGCTACATGATATCCTCATAGACTCTTTCTGATGTTAAAAAGTCAAGTAAAGTCCACCAGACAGCAGTCCTTATGGGACCTTTTGAACTTTTTTTCTGCTCAGAGGGTCCCCAGAAGGTCTAAAAGCTACATGATGTGCTTAAAGACTCTTTCTGATGATAAAAAGTCAAGTCCGCCAGACAGTAGTCCATATGGGATCTTTGGAACTTTTTTTCTCCTCAGAGGGTCCCCAGAAGGTCTAATAGCTACATGATGTCCTCAAAGACTCTCTTTGATGTTAAAAAGTCAAGTCTAGTCCGCCAGACAGTAGTCCATATGGGACCTTTTGAACGTTTTTTCTGCTAAGAGGGTCCCCAGAAGGTCTAAAAGCTACATGATGTGCTTAAAGACTCTTTCTGATGATAAAAAGTCAAGTCCGCCAGACAGTAGTCCATATGGGATCTTTGGAACTTTTTTTCTGCTCAGAGGGTCCCCAGAAGGTCTAATAGCTACATGATGTCCTCATAGACTCTTTCTGATGTTAAAAAGTCAAGTTAAGTCCGCCAGACAGTAGTCCATATGGGACATTTTGAACTTTTTTCTGCTCAGAGGGTCCCCAGAAGGAATAAAAGCTACATGATGTCTCTAAAGACTCTTTCTGATGTTAAAAAGTCAAGTCCGCCAGACAGTAGTCCATATGGGACATTTTGAACTTTTTTCTCCTCAGAGGGTCCCCAGAAGGAATAAAAGCTACATGATGTCTCTAAAGACTCTTTCTGATGTTAAAAAGAAGTCTGTAGTCCATATGGGACCTTTTAAACTTTTTTCTGCTCAGAGGGTCCCCAGAAGGTCTAAAAGCTACCTGATGTGCTTAAAGACTCTTTCTGATGATAAAAAGTCAAGTCAAGACCGCCAGACAGTAGTCCTTATGGGACCTTTCGAACTTTTTTTCTGCTCAGAGGGTCCCCAGAAGGTCTAATAGCTACATGATGTCCTCAAAGACTCTCTTTGATGTTAAAAAGTCAAGTCTAGTCCGCCAGACAGTAGTCCGTATGGGACCTTTTGAACGTTTTTTCTGCTAAGAGGGTCCCCAGAAGGTCTAAAAGCTACATGATGTCCACATAGACTCTTTGATGTTAAAAAGTCAAGTCAAGTCCTCCAGACAGTAGTCCTTATGGGAGCTTTTGATCTTTTTTCTGCTTAGAGGGTCCCCAGAAGGTTTAAAAGATAGATGATGTCCTTTTTTGACTCTTTCTGATGTTAAAACCGCAGTGAACATTTTTTCTCCTCAGAGGGTCCCAAGAAGGTCTAAAAGCTACTGATGTTCTCATAGACTCTTTCTGATGTTTAAAATTCAATTCAAGTCCACAAGACACTAGTCCATATGGGATCTTTTGAACTTTTTTTTCTGCTCAGAGGGTCCCCAGAAGGTCTAATAGCTACATGATGTCCTCATAGACTCTTTCTGATGTTAAAAAGTCAAGTCAAGTCCGCCAGACAGTAGTCCATATGGGACCTTTTGAACTTTTTTTCTGCTCATAGTGTCCCCAGAAGGTCTAAAAGCTACATGATGTGCTTAAAGACTCTTTCTGATGATAAAAAGTCAAGTCAAGTCCGCCAGAATGTAGTCCATATGGGATCTTTTGAACTTTTTTTCTGCTCAGAGGGTCCCTAGAAGGTCTAATAGCTACATGATATCCTCATAGACTCTTTCTGATGTTAAAAAGTCAAGTAAAGTCCACCAGACAGCAGTCCATATGGGACCTTTTGAACTTTTTTTCTGCTCAGAGTGTCCCCAGAAGGTCTAAAAGCTACATGATGTGCTTAAAGACTCTTTCTGATGATAAAAAGTCAAGTCCGCCAGACAGTAGTCCATATGGGATCTTTGGAACTTTATTTCTGCTCAGAGGGTCCCCAGAAGGTCTAATAGCTACATGATGTCCTCAAAGACTCTCTTTGATGTTAAAAAGTCAAGTCTAGTCAGCCAGACAGTAGTCCATATGGGACCTTTTGAACGTTTTTTCTGCTAAGAGGGTCACCAGAAGGTCTAAAAGCTACATGATGTGCTTAAAGACTCTTTCTGATGATAAAAAGTCAAGTCCGCCAGACAGTAGTCCATATGGGATCTTTGGAACTTTTTTTCTGCTCAGAGGGTCCCCAGAAGGTCTAATAGCTACATGATGTCCTCAAAGACTCTCTTTGATGTTAAAAAGTCAAGTCTAGTCCGCCAGACAGTAGTCCTTATGGGACCTTTTGAACGTTTTTTCTGCTAAGAGGGTCCCCAGAAGGTCTAAAAGCTACATGATGTCCACATAGACTCTTTGATGTTAAAAAGTCAAGTCAAGTCCGCCAGACAGTAGTCCTTAAGGGAGCTTTTGATCTTTTTTCTGCTTAGAGGGTCCACAGAAGGTCTAAAAGCTAGATGATGTCCTTAAAGACTTTTTCTGATGTTAAAAAGTCAAGTCAAGTCCTTCAGACAGTAGTCCATATGGGACCTTTTGAACTTTTTTTCTCCTCAGAGGGTCCCCAGAAGGTCTAAAAGCTACAGATGTTCTCATAGACTCTTTCTGATGTTTAAAATTCAAGTCAAGTCCCCCAGACACTAGTCCATATGGGATCTTTTGAACTTTTTTTCTGCTCAGAGGGTCCCCAGAAGGTCTAATAGCTACATGATGTCCTCATAGACTCTTTCTGATGTTAAAAAGTCAAGTCAAGTCCGCCAGACAGTAGTCCATATGGGACCTTTTGAACTTTTTTTCTGCTCATAGTGTCCCCAGAAGGTCTAAAAGCTACATGATGTGCTTAAAGACTCTTTCTGATGATAAAAAGTCAAGTCAAGTCCGCCAGAATGTAGTCCATATGGGATCTTTTGAACTTTTTTTCTGCTCAGAGGGTCCCTAGAAGGTCTAATAGCTACATGATATCCTCATAGACTCTTTCTGATGTTAAAAAGTCAAGTAAAGTCCACCAGACAGCAGTCCTTATGGGACCTTTTGAACTTTTTTTCTGCTCAGAGGGTCCCCAGAAGGTCTAAAAGCTACATGATGTGCTTAAAGACTCTTTCTGATGATAAAAAGTCAAGTCCGCCAGACAGTAGTCCATATGGGATCTTTGGAACTTTTTTTCTCCTCAGAGGGTCCCCAGAAGGTCTAATAGCTACATGATGTCCTCAAAGACTCTCTTTGATGTTAAAAAGTCAAGTCTAGTCCGCCAGACAGTAGTCCATATGGGACCTTTTGAACTTTTTATTTCCTCAGAGGGTCCCTAGAAGGTCTAAAAGCTACATGATGTCCTCATAGA
This sequence comes from Siphateles boraxobius, assembly GCF_051911475.1. Lineage (NCBI taxonomy): Eukaryota > Metazoa > Chordata > Actinopteri > Cypriniformes > Leuciscidae > Siphateles > Siphateles boraxobius. The sequence continues at coordinate 12,537,148 of NW_027509141.1, read as the reverse complement.
CTCTTTCTGATGTTAAAAAGTCAAGTCAAGTCCGCCAGACAGTAGTCCATATGGGGCCTTTTGAACGTTTTTTTTGCTAAGAGGGTCCCTAGAAGGTCTTAAAGCTGCATGATGTGCTTAAAGACTCTTTCTGATGATAAAAATTCAAGTCAAGTCTGCCAGACAGTAGTCCATATGGGGCCTTTTGAACGTTTTTTTTGCTAAGAGGGTCCCTAGAAGGTCTAATAGCTACATGATGTCCTCATAGACTCTTTCTGATGTTAAAAAGTCAAGTCAAGTCCGCCAGACAGTAGTCCATATGGGACCTTTTGAACTTTTTTTCTGCTCAGAGGGTCCCCAGAAGGTCTAAAAGCTACATGATGTGCTTAAAGACTCTTTCTGATGATAGAAAGTCAAGTCAAGTCCGCCAGACAGTAGTCCATATGGGAACTTTTGAACTTTTTTCTCCTCAGAGGGTCCCCAGAAGGAATAAAAGCTACATGATGTCTCTAAAGACTCTTTCTGATGTTAAAAAGAAGTCTGTAGTCCATATGGGACCTTTTAAACTTTTTTCTGCTCAGAGGGTCCCCAGAAGGTCTAAAAGCTACCTGATGTGCTTAAAGACTCTTTCTGATGATAAAAAGTCAAGTCAAGACCGCCAGACAGTAGTCCTTATGGGACCTTTCGAACTTTTTTTCTGCTCAGAGGGTCCCTAGAAGGTCTTAAAGCTGCATGATGTGCTTAAAGACTCTTTCTGATGATAAAAATTCAAGTCAAGTCTGCCAGACAGTAGTCCATATGGGGCCTTTTGAACGTTTTTTTTTTGCTAAGAGGGTCCCTAGAAGGTCTAATAGCTACATGATGTTCTCATAGACTCTTTCTGATGTTAAAAAGTCAAGTCAAGTCCGCCAGACAGTAGTCCATATGGGACCTTTTGAACGTTTTTTCTGCTAAGAGGGTCCCCAGAAGGTCTAAAAGCTACATGATGTCCACATAGACTCTTTGATGTTAAAAAGTCAAGTCAAGTCCGCCAGACAGTAGTCCTTATGGGAGCTTTTGATCTTTTTTCTGCTTAGAGGGTCCCCAGAAGGTTTAAAAGCTAGATGATGTCCTTTTTTGACTCTTTCTGATGTTAAAACCGCAGTGAACTTTTTTTCTCTTCAGAGAGTCCCAAGAAGGTCTAAAAGCTACAGATGTTCTCATAGACTCTTTCTGATGTTTAAAATTCAATTCAAGTCCACCAGACACTAGTCCATATGGGATCTTTTGAACTTTTTTTTCTGCTCAGAGGGTCCCCAGAAGGTCTAAAAGCTACATGATGTGCTTAAAGACTCTTTCTGATGATAAAAAGTAAAATCAAGTCTGCCAGACAGTAGTCCATATGGGATCTTTTGAATTTTTTATTTCCTAAGAGGGTCCCCAGAAGGTCTAAAAGCTACATGGTCCACATAGACTCTTTGATGTTAAAAAGTCAAGTCAAGTCCACCAGACAGTAGTCCATATGGGAGCTTTTGATCTTTTTTTCTGCTCAGAGGGTCCACAGAAGGTCTAAAAGCTACTTGATGTCCTCAAAGACTCTTTCTGATTTTAAAAAGTCAAGTCAAGTCCACCAGACAGTAGTCTATAAGGGACCTTTTGATCTTTTTTTCTACTCAGAGGGTCCCCAGAAGGTCTAAAAGCTACATGGTCCACATAGACTCTTTGATGTTAAAAAGTCAAGTCAAGTCCACCAGAGAGTAGTCCATATGGGAGCTTTTGATCTTTTTTTCTGCTCAGAGGGTCCAGAGAAGGTCTAATAGCTACATGATGTCCTTAATGACTCTTTCTGATGTTAAAAGTCAAGTCAAATCCGCCACACAGTAGTCCATATGGGACCTTTTGATCTTTTTTTCTACTCAGAGGGTCCACAGAAGGTCTAAAAGCTACTTGATGTCCTCATAGACTCTTTCTGATGTTAAAAAGTCAAGTCAAGTCCGCCAGACAGAAGTCCATATGGGACCTTTTGAATTTTTTTTCTGCTCAGAGGGTCCCCAGAAGGTCTTAAAGCTGCATGATGTGCTTAAAGACTCTTTCTGATGATAAAAATTCAAGTCAAGTCCGCCAGACAGTAGTCCATATGGGATCTTTTGAACTTTTTATTTCCTCAGAGGGTCCCCAGAAGGTCTAAAAGCTACATGATGTCCTCATAGACTCTTTCTGATGTTAAAAAGTCAAGTCAAGTCCGCCAGACAGTAGTCCATATGGGACCTTTTGAACTTTTTTTCTGCTCAGAGGGTCCCCAGTAGATCTTAAAGCTGCATGATGTGCTTAAAGACTCTTTCTGATGATAAAAATTCAAGTCAAGTCCGCCAGACAGTAGTCCATATGGGACCTTTTGAACGTTTTTTTTGCTAAGAGGGTCCCTAGAAGGTCTAATAGCTACATGATGTCCTCATAGACTCTTTCTGATGTTAAAAAGTTAAGTCAAGTCCGCCAGACAGTAGTCCATATGGGACCTTTTGAACTTTTTTTCTGCTCAGAGGGTCCCCAGAAGGTGTAAAAGCTACATGATGTGCTTAAAGTCTCTTTCTGATGATAGAAAGTCAAGTCAAGTCCGCCAGACAGTAGTCACTATGGGAACTTTTGAACTTTTTATTTCCTCAGAGGGTCCCCAGAAGGTCTAAAAGCTACATGATGTCCACATAGACCCTTTGATGTTAAAAAGTCAAGTCAAGTCCGCCAGACAGTAGTCCATATGGGACCTTTTGAACGTTTTTTCTGCTACGAGGGTCCCCAGAAGGTCTAAAAGCTACATGATGTCCACATAGACGCTTTGATGTTAAAAAGTCAAGTCAAGTCCGCCAGACAGTAGTCCTTATGGGAGCTTTTGATCTTTTTTCTGCTCAGAGGGTCCCCAGAAGGTCTAATAGCTACATGATGTCCTCATAGACTCTTTCTGATGTTAAAAAGTCAACTCAAGTCCGCCAGACAGTAGTCCATATGGGAACTTTTGAACTTTTTTTCTCCTCAGAGGGTCCCCAGAAGGTCTAAAAGCTACAGATGTTCTCATAGACTCTTTCTGATGTTTAAAATTCAAGTCAAGTCCGCTAGACAGTAGTCCATATGGGATCTTTTGAACTTTTTTTCTGCTCATAGGGTCCCCAGAAGGTCTAATAGCTACATGACGTCCTCATAGACTCTTTCTGATGTTTAAAATTCAAGTCAAGTCCGCCAGACAGTAGTCCATATGGGATCTTTTGAACTTTTTTTCTGCTCATAGGGTCCCCAGAAGGTCTAATAGCTATATGATGTCCTCATAGACTCTTTCTGATGTCAAAAAGTCAAGTCAAGTCCGCCAGACAGTCGTCCATATGGGACCTTTTGAACTTTTTTTCTGCTCATAGGGTCCCCAGAAGGTCTAAAAGCTACATGATATGCTTAAAGACTCTTTGTGATGATAAAAAGTCGTCAAGTCCGCCAGACAGTAGTCCATATGGGATCTTTTGAACTTTTTTTCTCATCAGAGGGTCCCCAGAAGGTCTAAAAGCTACAGATGTTCTCATAGACTCTTTCTGATGTTTAAAATTCAAGTCAAGCCCGCCAGACACTAGTCCATATGTGATCTTTTGAACTTTTTTTCTGCTCAGAGGGTTTCTAGAAGGTCTAATAGCTACGTGATGTCCTCATAGACTCTTTCTGATGTTAAAAAGTCAAGTCAAGTCAACCAGACAGTAGTCCATATGGTACCTTTTGAACGTTTTTCTACTCAGAGGGTCCACAGTAGGTCTAAAAGCTACATGAAGTCCTTGTTGACTCTTTCTGATGTTAAAACCGCCATACAGTAGTCCATATGGGACCTTTTGAACTTTTTTTCTGCTCAGATGGTCCACAAAAGGTCTAAAAGCTATAAGATGTCCTTATAAACACTTTTTGATGTTCAAAACAAGTCAAGTCCACCAGACAGTTTTCCTTATGGGACCTTTTGAACTTTTTTTCTCCTCAGAGGGTCCCCAGAAGGTCTAAAAGCTACGTGATGTCCTTAAAGACTCTTTCTGATGTTAAAAAGTCAAGCCAAGTCCGCCAGACAGTAGTCCATATGGGAGATTTTGAACTTTTTTTCTGCTCAGAGGATCCCCAGAAGGTCTAAAAGCTACGTGATGTCCTTGTTGACTCTTTCTGATGTTAAAACCGCCATACAGTAGTCCATATGGGACCTTTTGAATTTATTTTCTGCTCAGATGGTCCACAAAAGGTCTAAAAGCTATGTGATGTCCTTAAAGACTCTTTCTGATGTTAAAACCGCCATACAGTAGTCCATATGGGACCTTCTGAACTTTTTTTCTGTTCAGAGGGTCCACAAAAATTGCTAAAAGCTATGTGATGTCCTTAAAAACACTTTCTGATGTTCAATAGTCAAGTCAAGTCCGCCACACAGTTTTCCTTATGGGACCTTTTGAACTTTTTTTCTCCTCAGAGGGTCCCCAGAAGGTCTAAAAGCTACAAGATGTCCTCATAGACTCTTTCTGATGTTAAAGAGTTAAGTCAAGTACGCCAGAGAGTAGTCCATATGGGACCTTTTGAATTTTTTTTCTGCTTAGAGGGTCCCCAGAAGGTCTAAAAGCTACATGATGTGCTTAAAGACTCTTTCTGATGATAAAAAGTCAAGTCCGCCTGACAGTAGTCCATATGGGATCTTTGGAACTTTTTTTCTGCTCTGAGGGTCCCCAGAAGGTCTAATAGCTACATGATGTCCTCAAAGACTCTCTTTGATGTTAAAAAGTCAAGTCTAGTCCGCCAGACAGTAGTCCATATGGGACCTTTTGAACGTTTTTCTGCTCAGAGGGTCCCCAGAAGGTCTAAAAGCTACATGATGTCCACATAGACTCTTTGATGTTAAAAAGTCAAGTCAAGTCCGCCAGACAGTAGTCCTTATGGGAGCTTTTGATCTTTTTTTCTGCTTAGAGGGTCCCCAGAAGGTCTAAAAGCTAGATGATGTCCTTAAAGACTTTTTCTGATGTTAAAAAGACAAGTCAAGTCCTCCAGACAGTAGTCCATATGGGACCTTTTGAACTTTTTTTCTCCTCAGTGGGTCCCCAGAAGGTCTAAAAGCTACAGATGTTGTCATAGACTCTTTCTGATGTTTAAAATTCAAGTCAAGTCCGCCACACACTAGTCCACATGGTATCTTTTGAACTTTTTTTCTGCTCAGAGGGTCCCCAGAAGGTCTAATAGCTACATGATATCCTCATAGACTCTTTCTGATGTTAAAAAGTCAAGTCAAGTCCGCCAGACAGTAGTCCATATGGGACCTTTTGAACTTTTTTTCTGCTCATAGGGTCCCCAGAAGGAATAAAAGCTACATGATGTCTCTAAAGACTCTTTCTGATGTTAAAAAGTCAAGTCCGCCAGACAGTAGTCCATATGGGACATTTTGAACTTTTTTCTCCTCAGAGGGTCCCCAGAAGGAATAAAAGCTACATGATGTCTCTAAAGACTCTTTCTGATGTTAAAAAGAAGTCTGTAGTCCATATGGGACCTTTTAAACTTTTTTCTGCTCAGAGGGTCCCCAGAAGGTCTAAAAGCTACCTGATGTGCTTAAAGACTCTTTCTGATGATAAAAAGTCAAGTCAAGACCGCCAGACAGTAGTCCTTATGGGACCTTTCGAACTTTTTTTCTGCTCAGAGGGTCCCCAGAAGGTCTAATAGCTACATGATGTCCTCAAAGACTCTCTTTGATGTTAAAAAGTCAAGTCTAGTCCGCCAGACAGTAGTCCGTATGGGACCTTTTGAACGTTTTTTCTGCTAAGAGGGTCCCCAGAAGGTCTAAAAGCTACATGATGTCCACATAGACTCTTTGATGTTAAAAAGTCAAGTCAAGTCCTCCAGACAGTAGTCCTTATGGGAGCTTTTGATCTTTTTTCTGCTTAGAGGGTCCCCAGAAGGTTTAAAAGATAGATGATGTCCTTTTTTGACTCTTTCTGATGTTAAAACCGCAGTGAACATTTTTTCTCCTCAGAGGGTCCCAAGAAGGTCTAAAAGCTACAGATGTTCTCATAGACTCTTTCTGATGTTTAAAATTCAATTCAAGTCCACAAGACACTAGTCCATATGGGATCTTTTGAACTTTTTTTTCTGCTCAGAGGGTCCCCAGAAGGTCTAATAGCTACATGATGTCCTCATAGACTCTTTCTGATGTTAAAAAGTCAAGTCAAGTCCGCCAGACAGTAGTCCATATGGGACCTTTTGAACTTTTTTTCTGCTCATAGTGTCCCCAGAAGGTCTAAAAGCTACATGATGTGCTTAAAGACTCTTTCTGATGATAAAAAGTCAAGTCAAGTCCGCCAGAATGTAGTCCATATGGGATCTTTTGAACTTTTTTTCTGCTCAGAGGGTCCCTAGAAGGTCTAATAGCTACATGATATCCTCATAGACTCTTTCTGATGTTAAAAAGTCAAGTAAAGTCCACCAGACAGCAGTCCATATGGGACCTTTTGAACTTTTTTTCTGCTCAGAGTGTCCCCAGAAGGTCTAAAAGCTACATGATGTGCTTAAAGACTCTTTCTGATGATAAAAAGTCAAGTCCGCCAGACAGTAGTCCATATGGGATCTTTGGAACTTTATTTCTGCTCAGAGGGTCCCCAGAAGGTCTAATAGCTACATGATGTCCTCAAAGACTCTCTTTGATGTTAAAAAGTCAAGTCTAGTCAGCCAGACAGTAGTCCATATGGGACCTTTTGAACGTTTTTTCTGCTAAGAGGGTCACCAGAAGGTCTAAAAGCTACATGATGTGCTTAAAGACTCTTTCTGATGATAAAAAGTCAAGTCCGCCAGACAGTAGTCCATATGGGATCTTTGGAACTTTTTTTCTGCTCAGAGGGTCCCCAGAAGGTCTAATAGCTACATGATGTCCTCAAAGACTCTCTTTGATGTTAAAAAGTCAAGTCTAGTCCGCCAGACAGTAGTCCTTATGGGACCTTTTGAACGTTTTTTCTGCTAAGAGGGTCCCCAGAAGGTCTAAAAGCTACATGATGTCCACATAGACTCTTTGATGTTAAAAAGTCAAGTCAAGTCCGCCAGACAGTAGTCCTTAAGGGAGCTTTTGATCTTTTTTCTGCTTAGAGGGTCCACAGAAGGTCTAAAAGCTAGATGATGTCCTTAAAGACTTTTTCTGATGTTAAAAAGTCAAGTCA